>NC_089497.1:1695833-2035000 GCF_036850765.1 Saccopteryx bilineata | reverse complement strand
CGGAGCAGAGGGCTCCTCAGCACACGCAGACCTCGGGACATCCCGCACACCCGCCCCTCTCCGTCCGTGCCGGCCACCGGGGGACAGACCAGCACGGAGCAGAGGGCTCCTCAGCACACGCAGACCTCGGGACGTCCCGCACACCCGCCCCTCTCCGTCCGTGCCGGCCACCGGGGGACAGACCAGCACGGAGCAGAGGGCTCCTCAGCACACGCAGACCTCGGGACGTCCCGCACACCCGCCCCTCTCCCTGTCCGTGCGGCCACCGGGGGACAGACCGGCTGTAAGGGAAGGCACGCCAGCCAACGCCTTGCTCTGCGGTGCAGCCCACACATACAGGGAGCGTCCAGGCCTCCGTGACAGGGTCCTCGTGGGTCCTTAGTCACCCTCGCGGTAACAAAGGTGACAGGGTCCTCGTGGGTCCTTAGTCACCCTCACGGTAACAAAGGTGACAGGGTCGTCGTGGGTCCTTAGTCACCCTCGCGGTAACAAAGGTGACAGGGTCATCATCGGTCCTTAGTCACCTTCACCGTAGCAAAGCGCCACAAACCAGGTGGTTTAAAACAACAGAAATGAATTCTTTCCCTGTTCTGAGGTCACCCCACGTTGGAAATCAAAGCACCCACGGCCGTCTCCCCACAGGGGCTCCAGGGAGAACCTTCCAGCCCGTCCCCCGGGGCGGAGCTGGGATTCAAATACTTTAACAAGCGGTGCTCTGCCCTAGTGACCGCTTTAAGTAAATAAAAACAATATACCGAGAAGTGGTTTATTATTTCCTGCATTTACTACTTAAATAAGAACAACAAAAGAGGTACACAAAACTAGATTATAAGAGTTATAAAATATTCATGAAAATATTGAATATATTCAATAATACCTGCCAAAAAAAAACAAAAAACAATAAGACTGTTATTTACGATATTTCCACATTGCTTCTTGATGGGCATCCTCACTGGAATGTTTTTCACCCGTGGATGGAATGAACACGACTACGGGTGCTTAGAACACACCGTTGCGCAGATGAATGTTTAAAAAGAGTGAGGAATGTCAATGTGTGATTTCCACATCGGGCGGCTGCCCAGGCGCCCACCTGAGAGAGAACCCTGATGACAAGTGACATTTTAACAACCAGTTCACCAACTTAACAGAAAATTAGGTATTGGTTCTGCTGAACCAGCGCAGACGGGCGGAATCCCACCCCTGGGATGGGTGGCAGGGAACGCCCTGGCCCTCCTCTGAGCAAACAGCGGGTGTGTATGCATTGAAGCAGCCACACAGGTGACAGCGCACACAGGTGACAGCGCACACAGGTGACACACGCCCGAGGGAAGCAGAGGGACAGACCGCCAGCCCCTCTGGGGGTCAAGAACGCAGACACACCGCAGGGCAGGGCGTTTACCCCCCCCCCCACCCCCCACCCCCGGTCCCTTCTAGACCTCCACTCTCTCTGCCGTTTTGTGACCACGTTGCCCGGATAATCTTTGCAGAGATGTTCCCCGCAAGGTTTTTAAATTTCCATTTCAGCCGAGATCCTGAGTGGCTTGTCGCCATTGCCATGTACCCACACCCCACCCCACACGCCCCCACACCCCGGTACAGCTATCTTTTAGGAATTTGTGATGTGCAGCAGACCGCAGATGTCCGCCAGGGGCGAGACCACGGGCAGGTCCCCCGGGGGTCTCCTTGCTCACTCACAGACGCCCTTTCCCAGAAAAACACAGCCTCCCAAGTGAACACACCCCTTTCTCTGACACAGAAACGTGGGAGAGATTTTATCCGCCCCCCCCATTAGGAGGTGGGGGGGGAAGGGGGGCAGCCACTGCCCCGCGAGTGGCCTCGTTTTCTGAGGGACATGACTTCTCAGAACCAGCAGGAGGCAGGGTTTGCAGCAGGGAGAGCTCTGATCTCCAAAGCCCTTGACAGACATTCACTAGTCAACCCGCGCCCTGTGGGCAGGTATCGCTCATGAGCTCCCGTCTGTCCGCAGGTGGGAAAGGTGAGGGCGGGGCCCCCAAGGATACCGTGGGGACACCCCAGGAGAGCATGAGGAAGTGCCCCCACCAGGCCGCCTGGCCTCCTCCTTGGGGACCACGGCCTCTCCTTGCTGTTCGTTCTCACGCTGCGGCTGAACGGCTTTGTCCCTCGGGTCAGGCCCCAGGGCCAGGCTTCCGGTGCGCTGAGTCTCGGACAGGGTCTGCTACCTGCCTGTGAGCTTTCAGATTCCAAGGCGCCCCGTTCAAGGGGCTAAATCTGTGGCAAGTTCCTTTATCTCTACGCAGCGAGCCTCTTGTTCCAGCCTGGCCGCTGTTGAGAGAAAACAAAGTTATAAGAAACCAAAAGCAAGATCCACGAGCCCTTCCCAGAAACCCGGAGCTAGTGGTGTGTGAGATAAGAGGACACCCCGGACCCGGCCATACGCTACCAAATCCTTGACTTCACCATGACACAGTCTACGTCTGGGCCACCTGTCCCATGTCCTTGTCCCCCTCACTGGTCTCCCTGTGGCAAGGCCAAACTCAAGTCCGTTTCCCACGAGTAGCCTTCAGCACATGTGGGCATCTCTGGTCTCTGACTCTGTCGGTCCTGCCTCTGTTCAGTGTAGACAGCAGATCCCATGTGTATAGACAGAGAATCCCATGTGTGTAGACAGAGGATCCCATGTGTGTAGACAGAGGGTCTCATGTGTGTGGACAGCAGATCCCATGTGTGTGGACAGCGGATCCCATGTGTGTGGACGGAGGATCCCATGTGTGTAGACAGAGGGTCTCATGTGTGTGGACAGCAGATCCCATGTGTGTGGACAGCGGATCCCATGTGTGTGGACGGAGGATCCCATGTGTGTAGACAGAGGGTCTCATGTGTGTGGACAGAGGATCCCATGTGTGTGGACAGCGGATCCCATGTGTGTGGACAGAGGATCCCATGTGTGTAGACAGATGGTCTCATGTGTGTGGACAGCAGATCCCATGTGTGTAGACAGAGGATCCCATGTGTGTGGACAGAGGACCTCATGTGTGTAGACAGCAGATCCCATGTGTGTAGCCAGTGGATTCCATGTGTGTGGACAGAGGATCCCATGTGTGTAGCCAGTGGATCCCATGTGTGTAGACAGAGGATCCCATGTGTGTAGACAGAGTTGTCTCATGTGTGTGGACAGCGGATCCCATGTGTGTGGACAGCAGATCCCATGTGTGTAGACAGAGAATCTGGTACCGTCTTCAGGAAGGCCACAGAACGAGAGCCAGAAGACAGAGTCAAGGCAGTCCCAGCCACGGGGACCCCACGCCACGTGAGCAGGACGCGGTGGGTACTCGGGAAAGTCCGGAGTCCTTGCCCCGGAACTCAGAAGAGCTGGCATTTGTGACTGATGGGTAGCATTGGTTCATTTGGTGCGATGCACATTTCCGGACTCTCGGCTGTGACCTCGACTGGCTAATGAACGGCGAGGTCAGCGGCGGGTCCTTGACAAGTGCTGCGGTGAGTGCGTTCTGAACAGGTGAGTGGACTTCCCTCCTCCGTCCGCGTTTCCTTCCTCGTTGGGGGGGCAGGGGGACACACCTGCCGGCCTCTCTCCTGCTCGCTGCACGGGGTTTGCCGAGGGTGACGTGGGGTTCGCCGAGGGTGACGTCAGGGCCGCCGAACGTGACGTGGGATTCACCTAGGGTGACGTCAGGCTCGCCGAGCGTGACGTCGGGTCCGCCGAGCGTGACGTGGGGCTTGCCGAGCGTGACGTCGGGTTCCCCGAGGGTGACGTCGTGTCCGCCGAGGGTGACGTGGGGTTCGCCGAGAGTGACGTGGGGTTCACTGAGGGTGACGTCGGGTTCCCCAAGCATGACGTCGGGTTCCCCGAGGGTGACGTCGTGTCCGCCAAGGGTGACATGGGGTTCGCCGAGGGTGACGTCGAGTCCGCCGAACGTGACGTCAGATTCACTGAGGTGACGTCGGGGCGACTCCGGAACGTCGCACAACCAGCGCCCGCTCCTCGCGCTCGTGTTTTAAAGACCATGGTGAGGACGGCTTCGCTCTGGGCGGGTTTTCACTGATGGCGGCTCTCCCCTTTGAAGGGTGGCGGTCTCGGTTCGGCGAGAGGAAGGGGAGAGGCTGTTCGGAGCACTGACTAGCCGGTGGCCAAACAGCGGAGCTGTGAGTGTTGCCAGCAGATCACCTGTGAGCGGGTGAAGATGAGAAGAGCTAGAGGTCACCGTCCCCCCGCTGGTCGTTATGACAAGCTGCTGCGAATCCTATGGGGGGGTCGGGGGGGGTCAAAGGCCCACAAGGAGACGAGGACGGGAAGGGAGGGTCGGAAATGGGACACGGCTCGTTTCAAATCTCTGCAGATAAATAGTGAATCGTAGAGACGCTGGGCTTTTGTTTCTAGGTTAGGGTATTTTTTTCTTTCTTGTTTTTTTTTTTTAAAGATTTTATTTATTGATTTTTTGAGAGAGGAGGTGGGGGGGTTGGGGGGGACAAGAAGCATCAACTCGGAGTAGTTGTTTCCCACATGTGCCTTAACCGGGCAAGCCCGGGGTTTCGAACCAGCGACTTGAGCGTTCCAGGCCAACGCTCTGTCCGCTGCGTCCCGCAGGTCAGGCTGTTTTTGTGTTTCTAAGACGGAACACAGACGCCCGCTTTCCCCAGGGCCCAGAGCACCTGCGTCTGGGGAAGAGCTGATGGGAGGTGTGGTTTCACCAGAGCTCACCTGTCGCCCCTCCCCGGGCACCCCCCAAGGGCTCCTCTACCTTCCCGCTGGTGTGGGAATCGGGGCGATGTTGACTGAGGGGCCGTCTTTTCATCTAATAGGACTGACCGACTGACCGAGACAGACACCCTGTGGGATGGGAAAGGGAGGGGCAGGCGGGTGGAGAGTTCTCCCGGCCAAGGGGGGGGCGGAGGGGGGGACCCGGAGGAGGGGGGGACCCAGAGTGGGGGGACCCGGAGGAGGACCGCCTAGCCGCCGTGCACACCGCGTTCCCATCTCCCCGTGAGCTCGGTGCCCGGCCGGGGAGGGGGGGACCCGGAGGAGGACCACCTAGCCACCGTGCACACCGCGTTCCCATCTCCCCATGAGCCCCGTGCCCGGCCGGGCGGAGGGAGTCTGGAGCTGCTGCCTCCTTCGTCTTCTCCATCAGAGGCAGGTGACCAGTGCTTTTCATCCCCTGAGGGCTCTGCATGCGCTTGGTCACCTGAGAGAACATCATTTATCTTGAAATAGATGGGCGGGGGGGAGGTTTACCTGCGTGGGTACCAAGCGCGGCCTGCAGTCCGGACCCTGTCCCTCGTGCTTTGCAAAAGCATTAATTGATTTAGTCCTGCCTGACCAGGCGGTGGTGCAGTGGATAGAGCGTCGGACTGGGAGGCAGAGGACCCAGGTTCAAGACCCCAAGGTCGCCAGCTTGAGCACGGGCTCATCTGGTTTGAGCAAAGCTCACCAGCTCGAGCCCAAGGTCGCTGGCTTGAGCAAGGGGTCACTCGGTCTGCTGGAGTTCCCCGGTCAAGGCATAGATGAGAAAGCAATCAATGAACAACTAAGGTGCCACAGTGAAGAATTGATGCTTCTGATCTCTCTCCCTTCCTGTCTATTCCTCTCTCTGTCTCTCTGTCTCTCTCTGTCACACACACACAAATCAGTTTGTTTAGTCCTCACAGCTGCCCCAGGTAGGATCAGAATGGAGATTGGAGTCTGCCCCCCCCACCACGTAGTGTTTGTGTGATGTTGTGCCCCCCAAGCTGCGTGACCTCCGTGTGCTGATCTAGAGTCTGTCTGGTTCTAGGGATAAGGATGGCTCCCTCCTGGGGGCTGTTGGGGGCGTGGATGCAGCTGCACTTATCAGATGTCTGCTCTCTGTGACCCTGCTCTTAATATTGTCAACACCGCCCTTCTGTACTCTCCTCCTGGTGTGTCCCTCACATGCCGCTGACTCCCGGGGGGGGGGGCTGGTGTTCCCCAGGGTCCTGATCTCGGTCCCTGTCGGATGAACAAGGTCTCCTACATGTCCAGAGTGCAGTGGTTCATATTTGTAAGTCTCCTGTGGTTGTAACTTGTGTCTTCACAATGCCACTGTGTCATCAACGTCAGCACCGTCTCAGCGGCATGGCTGCATGGCCACCCCCACCCCCGGGTGGAATCCTGTCTGCTGGACTTGTTTGCACACCCGCTCTTCTGGGGAGCCCTGTTACGGAGGAGAGGTCCCCCTGCCACCGAGTCAGGTGACAGACGACAGTCCCGAGTATCCCCAGAGATCCCCACGGAGCCCCCCGCAGAGTCCTGGGCACAGGGAATGGGGCGTGCCTGTGCCCCGTCTCCCCCGCCGTCCGCTGGAACAGGAGCGAGTTCGAGGACCAGGTCCGTGTCACAGCAACGGCTCTATTCCCACGGGCGAGCACCCTGCCTGCCGCGCAGTCACTGCACATGGTAAACACGGGGTGGGCTCATCCACTCGGTGGAATAAAGCAGGCGACCCCCTCACCCACGTGGCCACCTTTGCGGTCTTGCGAGCAGCGAGTGGTCTCCAGCATCTAAAGATGGGGGCCATGGGTCCACCTGTGCCCTCTCAACAACGGTGCACCACGGCCGCCTCACGTCTGACTTTCAGATCACCAGACCCCCCACCCGGAGGTCCCTCCGCCCTGGCGGGCTCAGCCCTGTGGAATCCAGGCTGTCTGCTCAGAGACTTGGGGACAAGTCACGGAACCCCTGGTGGCAGCTTTGGGCCAGGGGACTCAGGATCACCGTTCTGCCTCCTGACGTCTCTTCACCGCCCAGGTCCCCCCGGCTGTCTCGGGGGTCTGCTTCTCTCCACCTGGACGCTAGGGGCCCCCCTTCCAGCTTCCCTCCGTCGCCCAGGACCTGGGGGCTGGGGAGGGGGTCGCGTTCACGCTAGACACAGGCGGGGTCTCCCTCTGCCCTGCACGGCCGTCCCCCCAATTAAAGAAGGGAATATAAAAGCCCAGAGTTGGTACAGACAAGGAGTGTCCCTGAGTCTTCCTGACCCAGAGCAAGCTGACCCCTGGGTCTCGACTGTCTCGTAATCCCTGGACTGTGATTCTAACTCGTGGTTGTAAACAACATCTAGGTGGGGAGGTGACCGCGTGGCCAGGGGTCAGCCATGTGCCTCTGTGTGCTGAGCGGAGAGGACAGAGTCGCAGACCCCGGGTTCGGTTCCGTCAGGCCGGACCCCGGACCCCGGGTTCGGTTCCGTCAGGCCGGCCCCCAGACCCCGGGTTCGGTTCCGTCAGGCCATCCCCCAGACCCCGGACCCCGGGTTCGGTTCCGTCAGGCCAGCCCTCAGCCCCCGGAGAGCGCGTTGCAGAGCTGAGCAGGACGGATGCTCCCCAGACAGCGTGTTAGCGGCCAGGGGCTTCCCTACCCGTCTGCCCTGCCAGGGAGGAGCCACCTCTGTCTCCCCACCCCCAGAGATCTCATCTTAGAAAGGTCAGGGCTTGGTGACCGGTGCGCAGTAGAGAGAGAATAAATCGTGACTTCTGTTAGATGACCAGAAGGTGTACAAGGCCCCCGACTTTGCGGGGGGGGGGGGGAGGAGCCTCCAGCCGACATGTTTTAAATTTAATTTCTTCTCAGAAATTGATTTTTTTTCTTCATTGGATTTGCCTCCCCCATCAAGCTTTCTCCTAAAGCCCGCCCGTTAATAACCACAGCGTTCTCCGGAATTCCCTCGACTACCGCACCCTGGGGTGGTTTGTTTCTGCGAATGAGACGCTTCATTCTCTAAGGAGGATATTTTGGAAAAAAAACCGAACAGTATTTTGTGTCTTAACTCCCCAGGTGCTGACGGGCTGAGGGGAAACCACTCTGCCCACCGGCCGATCAGCTGCTCACTGTTGAGGGCGGCGCTCGACCCGTGCGGAGGGTCCCGAGGGCTGATCAGAGGTGAATCTTTTCTAAGGGTGTGTCTCTTGCCCCAAAGTGGAAGTGAGACCCGCAGGCTTGGCCGCCCCCGTCTCGGGGGGTGTTTGTCCTGCCGCTTTGCTGACAGTGCCGAGGCACCGCTGGGGGCCCAGTACAATGCGTGACGAGCACGTCTCATCCCTGTGATGTGGGAACTGCAGCTTCCAGAAGGGCTGGGGGGGGGGGGGGTGGAGGAGGGGGAGGAGGTCAGGACCAAAGTAGGTCTTTTGTGTGCTCAGCTGGAGAGAGACTTCTCTGACCAATTTAGCCTGATTTAAAATGATCCGTTTCCATGGCGTTTTGTGTTAAACTCTTGAGTTCATGTATAGTGATACTAGCTAATCAATTTTAAGTGGAAACAGCTGTGTGTCACTCACACAGTCCTGTCCCCCCACCCACACACACACACACACAGACACACACACCCAGCTTCAAAGCCTGCAACACAGAACATAATTCAAACCGTTTACTCCCACCCCCAAAGCTGCTCAGAGCTCTCCCTCGCAGACACATCTGCCGGCCGCCTTCCTCTCTGTCCTGTGAGGTCGGCCCCGGAGCGGGGACGGTCAGAGGGAGGAGGACCAGCACTGGTTGGGGAGTGGGCGGCTCAGAGGCAGGGAGGGGCCTGGGACCCCGACATCCGCTGGGCTCGGGCCGTCTGGGATTTCAGGAGCGAGGGAAGTGAGCCGTCCTGAGAGACCCCGTTTCTCCTGTGTCCACTCCACAGTCACCAAATGTGGACAAGCCGTGCTGCCCACTGGGGTGGGTATCTAAACAGGACCCTGTTTCACAGGAGCTCACAGCCCGACGGGGAGAGAGGGACTTAGAAAGTCACAACTCGGGAGCAGAAGCGGGCGCAGGACCACGGGCAGTCAGGAGGGGAGGGTCGCTGAACGCCCTCTGTGCCCGCTCCTGCGCACCCACATCCTCAGTCCCACAGGAGAGGGGAGTCTCGGCAGTGCGGCCGGCCACACGCCTGGGCCGGCACAGCCCCGGACTGGAGATGGGGTCGGGGGGTGTGGCCTCACTGACCCCTGCCCGGCCACAGGCCGTCCATCCACTCTGAAGGCCGGCGCCGTGCTCCGGGACAGCCCCAGGAGGGCAGAGCCATGCAGCCTCCTCTCCGCCCCGAGTGGGAGGAGGAGGGAGACCCCCAGCTTTCCCGAAACCAAGAGGTCAGAAGATGGGACCTTTCCTTCCCCGTAGCTCTCGGGACGAGGGTTTCTCTCTATCTGGAGGATGGGAGTAACGCCTGGAACCTTTGGGGAGAATTCGGGAAGACATTGAACTAACTGTGGATGCTTTAGGGGAAGAGTGCGAAGACCTCTTGCAACGGGAGGCCGTGGTTCTGGTCACAGCGGCCCCGGACGGCACAGGGCTGTGGGCGAGGGCACCGGCTGGGCCCTCCGCACGTTCTGTGGATCACACAGGGAGCTATGTTCCCATGGTTACAGGGGGTCAAAGAAATGATAATATCAACAAAAAAACAAACAAACAAACAAACAAAAAGAAATGATAATAAAAGTAAGGCAGGCAGGGTCAGGATTCAGGCTTTGGGATAGAACCCTGCCCCTCGCTGAACCCCTGGCCCCTGGAGTGGCCGTGTGGCCCTCAGAACCAGCAGGACTCTGGACAGAACCCTGTCCCTCGCCGAGTCCCTGCCCCCTGGAGTGGCCGTGTGGCCCTCAGAACCAGCAGGACTCTGGACAGAACCCTGCCCCTCGCTGAGTCCCTGCCCCCTGGAGTGGCCGTGTGGCCCTCAGAACCAGCAGGACTCTGGACAGAACCCTGCCCCTCGCCGGGTCCCTGCCCCCTGGAGTGGCCGTGTGGCCCTCAGAACCAGCAGGACTCTGGACAGAACCCTGCCCCTCGCTGAACCCCTGCCCCCTGGAGTGGCCGTGTGGCCCTCAGAACCAGCGGGACTCTGAACTGCAAGCTTTTCGGTCACAGGAGACCTGAGGGTTCATTTCCAGAGAGAGCCACCGCCAAGCCCCCTCGGGGGACCCTCCTGAGGACTCACTGAAGGTTCGGTCCGTGTGGAAGACACAGCCCGGTGCTGGAAGAAGGCCTTCAGAGCGGGGGGGGGGGGGTGCCTCTGCGGAGAACAGCTGGACGAGCCAGACGCTGGGGCAACAGGCTGGCGGGGACGCCCCTGAATCAGCAGCAGGAGGCGGGCGTTGTCAGGGAGCGCGAGCTGCCATCTTGGTCTGAGCAGTGGTCAGAGGGGCGCGGGGAGGGTGTCAGCACCCCAAGCGCCTGGTCTTATGACCAAACAGTCAGCAGCTGCTCCGAGGAAGACAGAACATCAGGGACTAGGCTCCAGAGGGAGAAGACCTTCTAGGGAGCAGGGATTGCCCCCCACAGAATGAGCTGCCCGAAGGAAGTACAGCTTCTTCATCAGCTCTGTGCCAACGGGCTGAGTTTGCATCTACCGGACAGAGGGCGGGGCTGGGGGCCAGACTGCTTCACCAAGTCCCATCTCCTCCTCTGGCCTGTGGAGCCAGCGTCCAGTGGGGACAGGCCGTGTTGACTGCCCACCCAGGTGTGACATCTGGCAGCTAACAGGTTTTTCTGCTTCGGGACAGAGGCAGAGACAGCCAGATGGCAGCTGGAGCAGAGATCCGAGACTGGCCTCTTGCCCGGCCGATTCTCAGCGCTTCTAAACACAGCGAGGCCAGAGGTGTTGTGGTGACGTTCCCATGAACGGTCCACTTTCTGGGCAGCCATTTCTGTCCTTTCCAAGTTCATTCCGGGTTCCACGACTCACTCTTGGACAGTCTTGTAACCATGGAATCTCAGCTGTTCACCGCGGCTGCCCACCTGCCCACGCACCCCCACGCCCACACAGTAGCCTGTGTTCAGCCAATGACAGAAGTGGGTCGCCCCATACCCTCTGACATTGTGAGAGGCAATGGAGTGTTTTGCTTCCCTGGAGCTTAAAAAAAAAGATAAAACAGGCCCTGGCCAGTTGGCTCAGTGCTAGAGCATTGGCCCAGCATGTGGAAGTCCCGGGTTCGATTCTAGTTTAGGGCACACAGGAGAAGCGCCCATCAGCTTCTCCATCCTTCCTCCTCTCCTTCCTCTCTATCGCTCTCTTCTGCTCCCACAGCCAAGGCTCCATTGGAGCAAAGTTTGCCCGGGCGCTGAGGATGGTTCCATGGCCTCTGCCTCAGGCGCTAGAATGGCTCTGGTTGCAGCAGAGCAACGCCCCAGATGGGCAGAGCATCGCCCCCTGGTGGGCTTGCCGGGTGGATCCCAGTTGGGCGCATGCAGGAGTTTGTCTGACTGCCTCCTCACTTCTAATTTCGGAAAAGTACAAAAAATGAATAAATAAGATGTAACAGACTGTTGCCAGCATTCAGACTTTGTTTCTCCGCGAAGGTGGGGCCGGCCGCTGGGTCTTGCCTTCTGGTGCACAGGATAGAAGCATGTCCCGTCCCTCAGCAGCCGGACTCGTTTCACTTCCCCTACTGGGTAGGGAAGTACAATGTAGTATCAAAATACTTTTTTAAGGCTAGAATTTAGGAAGACCTCAGGGAAACTAAGAGAGGGGGTGGCAACCCTCACCCTTGGGTCTCAGAACGTTTTGCGCTGGGTGTTCGGTACGGACTAGCAGGTGGAGACACAAGGCTGTTCAGGACAAGATTTCTCTACCCACATCGACAGCACAATCCGAAGAGACACCCTCCCCCATATGCTATTTTCATTGCATGTGTGAGGAGACACAACATACCTCCATCCTCTGACACCTCGGTACTAGTCCTAACCCTCCCCCGGTGCTCCTGGTTGGTTCTGAGAGGTAAGATGTGTAGTTATCGAGGGCGGAAGCAACTCACCTGCCCAGAGGTCAAGTCTGACTCTACCTGGGTCCTAGGGGAAGAGCGTCTCCCAGCCTGACCATAAGAACCCGAGCTTCGATAGGCTGGGGAAAGACTTTCGAGTTCGAATAAGAAGTCCCGGGGTCAGCCCCACATCCACCTCTGAGGGGCACACCCCTGAGCAAAATGATGCTTCCCTGTGTTTTGATTTCTTTATCTATAAAATAAGAACCACACGGCTCATGAAACACAGATGCTTGGAACCCACGAGATGGTTGCTGTGTTCTCGTTAGCGGTTACGTGCTAGACAACTGCACGATCTTTAAACAGTCCCACTCCATTAAATCTCCCAACTAACCACAGGGAAAAACAGGCACCTTAACTTACTATTCTGGGATATTTATGATTCCTTCCCAAAAATAATATCCCGTTGCATTTCACCAGCCACAGAACGTCTACTCCTGGTAGAGATCCAAATTATCCAAATCTGGACTATCGAAGCCTGTGTCTGTGCATTCTGGTTTCTGGTATCCGGGTCTTTTTTGGTTACGCACTCTTTTCCACTCATGGGAGCATCCTTCTCCTCACGGTGGAACTGTTAACCCTCCCACGTAAGAACAAGAGGCAGGGCGGCGAGGAAGAGGATCAGCTGTTAAGGACAAGGCGTTAACCAAGGGCCGCGGTTCAAGGGAAGACCACCGTCTTCGGTCAGCTGTCGTCTTCACTGCACTGGGCGGGGAAGGTTGTCTGGAAGTCGGGGTGTACAGAGCGTCTCCCCTTTCACCACTGCGGGAACACACTGCACCCCACTTCCTGAGTTCTAACACAGGCGGGCTGACACCCGACATCCACCCAGATAAATGATGCAGTTTGAGCCTGACCAGGCTGTGGCGCAGTGG
Source organism: Saccopteryx bilineata (assembly GCF_036850765.1). Taxonomy (NCBI): domain Eukaryota; kingdom Metazoa; phylum Chordata; class Mammalia; order Chiroptera; family Emballonuridae; genus Saccopteryx; species Saccopteryx bilineata. The sequence goes on along the minus strand of NC_089497.1, from coordinate 2,022,377 downwards.
ATAGAGTGTTGTACTGGGACACGGAGGACCCAGGTTCAAAACCCGAGGTCACCAGCTTGAGCCCGGGCTCATCTGGTTTGAACAAAGCTCACCTGCTTGGACCCAAGGTCGCTGGCTCGAGCAAGGGGTCACTCGGTCTGCTGTAGCCCCCCCGGTCAAGGCACATATGAGAAAGCATCAATGAACAGCTAAGGAGCCGCAACTATGTGTTGATTCTTCTCATCTCTCTCCCTCTTGGTCTGTCTGTCTGTGTCTTTCTCTCCCAGTTAAAAGAAAAGTCTAGAATTAAATTTTTGTTCTGATTTTCTGTTCATGAGCATCATGACCCTCTGTGCTCACTTGTGTCCACACATCCTCGGGAGCACGTGAGGGGCCCCAGGACTCAGGTCCTGGTGGGCACGCCCGTTCTGGTCACTGCCCACTCTGCGCCCAGTGGCCGACTCCCCTGGGTCCTCTCAGCTCCTCTAGCGAGCATTCCGTCTGCCTGCAGGACACAGCCGGAGCTCCACGCTTGACCGTCCCTGCCCCCCAGACGCACCCCTGTGTCGGGACACTGAGCGGGACGCAGGAAGTGTCCATTTCCCGGATCGGTGCAGGCTTAGATTCTAAAGTGGAATTTAAAAGGGGGAGGGCAGAGGGTACGAGTTTCTGGTTTTGTCTCGTCCACCCCTGCATCTCACTCCGACTCTCAGCACTGGGGAGGACCCCAGTGGAGGGTTCACAGTGGGCCCAGGCTCACAGGGCGCTCCCCCCGGGAAGGGAGTCGATGGTCCAGCCCTCAGGGTGAGGGAGGAGAGCGTGCCCGCCGGAAACGCCGCCCACCTGGTGGACTGGGCGCGCAGGCGGACTCACACGGGTCCGCAGACCACGGCTCCTTGGTGCAGGAGCCTCTGGCTTCCTCCCAAGCTGTCTGAGAACGGCATCTCGTGCTCAGTCACAACGAACGTGGCGGGTGGCAGGAGAGGAAGCCCTTTCCAGGGGACCCTGCGCCCCCCCCCCCCGCCCCCGTTCAGGAGTTCAGATGCAACTAAGAGCAGCGTGTGGAATTATAGACGCCGCTCCCCCTGAAAGGATGCGTGCTGCTCTGGCCCCGTGCCGGCTCGTGGGACACGTACCACCTTCAGTTAGACAATAAACCGCTCCGCACGCAGCTCCGTGGGCCAGCCGGCTCCCTCCCCGCCACAGAGGACCGGCCAGACGCGAATGTAGAAAGTAACGGGGTTTCCAGGGACAGAGGGAGAACTTTCCTTTCCCTCTTCTTCCCGCCTCTAACTCTCGCCCTTGGAAAAAGATCAAAAGTGTCCAAGCAGGCACAGACCAGATGCCCCACGGAGGGGTCCGGTGGGGGCTCACGTGGCCGGACCAGGCAGCGGCTGAGAGCATTCCTTTCCTTCTCTCCAACTTCTTCTTTTAAGGACATGATTAGATATCCCCAAAAGACCCATGGAGAGAGAGAGGGAAAAAAACCAGCAGATTAAGAAGCTCTGCCTTTCAAGGCACATCTGTTTGTGCGCCCACCGGGGGGGGGGGGGGGGACAGAAACGTGAGAACAGGAGGCAGCAGGAATCCCACACACTGACGGGAAGAGAGGACCCCCTCGTCCTGACCAGACAGAAACCACCAGAGGAGTCATGACACCGAGCCCAGGTCGGGTTCCCAGGGTTTGAGAGAAATGGGGACATACTGGAAAAACAATCATAATGATCATCTAGCCTGACCAGGTGGTGGCGCAGTGGATAGAACATCGGACTGGGATGCGGAGGACCCAGGTTCGAGACCCTGAGGTCGCCAGCTTGAGCGCGCGTTCATCTGGTTTAAGCAAAGTTCACCAGCTTGGACCCAAGGTCGCTGGTTTGAGCAAGGGGTCACTTGGTCTGCTGTAGCCCCCTGGTCAAGGCACATATGAGAAATCAATCAATGAACAACTAAGGAACCACAATGAAGAATTGATGTTTCTCATCTCCCTCCCTTCCTGTCTATCTGTCCCTATCTGTCCCTCTCTCTGACTCTCTCTCTGTCTCTGACACACACAAAAAAAATCTAATGAGCCCAAATGAAATTGACTTTTTTTTTTTTTTTTTGCATGCCTACTGCCTCTATTTTTATGAGAACTTTTACAGGAAGGAATAATTGCAAAGGACACTTAGAAAGGTGCCCACCCATGTTTTTCTTCACCAGGAAAGAAACAGCAGAATACGGTGGGGGCGGGGGGTTGATTCCTAGTCTCCTCCGTCTCACGGTCGGGCCCCATCTGAGGTGTTTGGCTGTCCCGAGCCTCAGACTTCTCAGGTGGAAAACGGGGTGACCTCTGGAATCACGGGACCTTGGAAATCATCTAAGAACCCCGATGTGGGTATTCGGGGCTAGAAGGAGAGGCTTTCTGAAATAAAGAGAACTGGGGGGCCAGCTAGAGTCTCAGCAAACCAAGGAGGGAGAAACTGCTCTCTCTATAAAAAAAAAAAAAAAAATACACAAAGTGCAGACATGTCACAGAGCTGACTGACACAGACTGAGAGCTTGGAAGGCTCGTGAGCGACTTCCTGCAATGCCCGTGTGTTAAAGAGAGTGAGATCTGAGCCCAGAGAGGCGCAGTGACTGACCATCAGGGTAGGAATTCAGGTGCCTGTGGTGGGAGAGGTTGAGCAAGCCAGGGGGGAGCAGGCCCGCTCAGAGACAGTCACCAGCACCCTTGGACCAGGACCCCTGCACCAGGACCCCCGCACCAGGACCCCTGCACCAGGACCCCCGCACCAGGACCCCTGCACCAGCACCCCTGCACCAGCACCCCTGCACCAGGACCCCCGCACCAGGACCCCTGCACCAGCACCCCTGCACCAGGACCCCCGCACCAGCACCCCCGCACCAGGACCCCCGCACCAGGACCCCTGCACCAGCACCCCTGCACCAGGACCCCTGCACCAGCACCCCTGCACCAGGACCCCCGCACCAGGACCCCTGCACCAGCACCCCTGCACCAGCACCCCTGCACCAGGACCCCTGCACCAGCACCCCTGCGCCAGCACCCCTGCACCAGGACCCCTGCACCAGCACCCCCGCACCAGGACCCCCGCACCAGGACCCCTGCACCAGCACCCCTGCACCAGGACCCCCGCACCAGGACCCCCGCACCAGCACCCCTGCACCAGCACCCCTGCACCAGGACCCCTGCACCAGCACCCCCGCACCAGGACCCCTGCACCAGGACCCCTGCACCAGCACCCCTGCACCAGGACCCCTGCACCAGCACCCCTGCACCAGCACCCCTGCACCAGGACCCCTGCACCAGCACCCCTGCACCAGGACCCCCGCACCAGGACCCCTGCACCAGCACCCCTGCACCAGGACCCCCGCACCAGGACCCCTGCACCAGCACCCCTGCACCAGCACCCCTGCACCAGGACCCCTGCACCAGCACCCCCGCACCAGGACCCCCGCACCAGGACCCCCGCACCAGCACCCCTGCACCAGCACCCCTGCACCAGCACCCCTGCACCAGCACCCCCGCACCAGCACCCCCGCACCAGGACCCCTGCACCAGCACCCCTGCACCAGCACCCCTGCACCAGCACCCCTGCACCAGCACCCCCGCACCAGGACCCCCGCACCAGGACCCCTGCACCAGCACCCCTGCACCAGCACCCCTGCACCAGCACCCCTGCACCAGACACCACACTGGGGGCTGCTGATGCTTCGAGCTATTGAACCCCCCCTGTGGCTCTGAATGACAGGAGTGATCATGCATCTTCAAGACCAGCTTGGTGAGAGTGAGGGACCTGTGGAGTTGAGGAGAAACCCCCATTGAAAGCCATCTTGAAAGTGTTAATAATGTTTGAACAAAGGGACCGCACATTTTCATTGTGCAAGGAACCCCACAAATTGTGTCGCTGGTGCTCCTCGTCGCCCTGTGATAGATGTATCCACAGAGGCTCAGAGAGAGTCAGTGACTTGCTCCTGGTCCGGGCCCCCCACGAAGACGGGGACACAGAATCAGCAGGCGTCGCACAGGTGGACCTGAGGCAGGGCTAAGAGGACGCTGTGATGTCAGAACCCCTCTGCGACCTCCCGTCCTCTGATGTCCTGAGAAGGGTGACCAGCCATCCCAGTTTGCCCTGGACAGCAGAGGGCTCCCAGGACAAGGGACTTTCAGCGCTAAAATCAGGAGCGTCCCAGGCAAACCGGGAGGCAGCGGTTACCCCACGGCAGCCATGTGGGCGTGGCCTGTGCCTGGTAGGTCACATGTAGGTCCTCACAGGCTGGGCACACACAAGGGGCCAGGCTGAGACCTAGATCCAGGCAGAGGGCAGAGAGCCAACTTGCTACTATTGTAAGACTGGGGACCGGGCAGGTGAGTCCAGAGGGACAAGTCTGCTTGGTACCCGAGCCAGGCTGGAGTCCGTGTGGGTGCCAGCAGCTAAGAGCAGGAGGGAACAGGCTAGAGCCCCAGGGTGCAGGCTCGAGAACCTTCACCTTGCTCACTCGGTACCACTGAGCCAGTCGCTTTCCTGAGCCTAAATCTCCTCATTTGAAAAAATAAAGGGAGGCCCTGGCCGGTTGGCTCAGTGGTAGAGCGTCGGCCTGGCGTGCAGGAGTCCCGGGTTCGATTCCCAGCCAGGGCACACAGGAGAAGTGCCCATCTGCTTCTCCACCCCTCCCCCTCTCCTTCCTCTCTGTCTCTCTCTTCCCCTCCCGCAGCTGAGGCTCCATTGGAGCAAAGATGGCCCGGGCGCTGGGGATGGCTCCTTGGCCTCTGCCTCAGGCGCTAGAGTGGCTCTGGTCGCAACAGAGCGATGCCTGGATGGGCAGAGCACTGCCCCCTGGTGGGCGTGCCGGGTGGATCCCGGTCGGGCACATGCGGGAGTCTGTCTGACTGCCTCCCCGTTTCCAGCTTCAGAAAATTTAAAAAAATAAAAGAAAAAAAAATAAAGGGAAGCGGTGCTCATCTCATGAAGTCGTGGTCAAGGGGGGAGATTGCACATACAGATGCCCAGTTCCGCTGGGCCACGTGGCCAGTCTCTGTTTCTGTTCATGTAATTCCATAAATATGTATAGCACCCTATCACACGCCAGGCTCCATGGGACGGACGGCAATACCTCCAATCCTTGCGGGATTAACCACTGGTGTGCTAATAAATGTTTAACAATCAGCCATCCAGAGAAAAAGTAAAAAATTGCTTCGTAGCCTATGCCAATTCCCATGGTGTCAATACGCCCAACTGGCTGATCGACGTCCATCCACCGATGCAGAGCTGGGAAGGGGGGCACAGCTGCTCTAGGGAGCCCCCGCCAGCCGCGACCGAGCTGCCCGCTGTTAGAGAGGGTGACCTGTGGCCCCGCAGGTGTGACAGAAGAGGAAGAAGAGGAGAAAGCAGGTCCATGTGCGTTTGGACAGAGAGCGGGGCTGACCTGGCCACCCGCACCCCCCCCCTTGGGGAGGTGAGATTTCTAAGACCTGGAAGCTGATGCATTGACAACAGTCACAGGAAGGGAACCCGCTTGCCGGCCGGGGGGAAGACACGGAGGAGGAAAGAAGAGAGCGTGTTTGAGAAAGACCCGGAGTAGGGAACGAGAAGGTTGTGGGCGAGCGGAGACCAGGGAGTGCAGGGGCCGAGTTCACCAGGTCCTGGAGCCAGGCTGTTTGCCGAAGAGGCCACGGGCAGTCACGCTTATACTGGCGAAGCATCCCTCTGGCTAAGGTGTGGGGACCGTGTGGAGCGACGAGAGGGTCCACAGGGGACCAGGCTGTGGCAGTGTCCCAGGCGGGAGGTGCTGGTGTCCTCTGTGTTTGTCTAACGGGTATTTATTGAGCAAGTGCTCAGTAAGAATAAGAATTAGAGATGCACCTGTCACTCATAGTGAACTTCCGAGGGCCTACTGCATGCCAGACACACACGGTGCTGAGCATCTGACATGCATCACCTCGTTTAATTCTCTCAGGAGTTTCAGGGGGCAGGTCGAAATGTTCTCCTGGCGTGAGACAGTCGGCAGTCACCTGGAGGCGGGTGGGCTCACGGTGCGGGCTCCCGGGGTTTGAGCCGGAAGGCCTGTGGGTGCTTGAGCGGTGGCACGAGGGGCCTGGCCCTCTGGGGAGCCCTGGGCCTTCCGCTGACAAGCCTCTGCCTTCCGTCCAGGCCTCCCGGGCTCCCCGGTGCGCCCTGATGGTTAGAGCTTCCAGGGAGGAGGCAGGAAGTAGGCTGTGGTGGTGCGGGAAGGAAGAGAAGTCCCCATCTGTCTGTGTCCTATTTTAGAATTTCAAGGGATTCCATTTTTATCATTCCTTTTTTTTTCTTTTTAGATCACTCACACACAGAGAACAAAAATAAAGCCCCCCCCCCCATCTGATTAAATCACCAAGTGGCTACAGCACCACCAAAGGAGGTTTCGTTAGGCCCCTGTGTGCATTCTCCGATATGTGTGCGCATTTGACAAGTGGCTCACGGGCTTCTCCGTGCGTCTGTGCCACCTGGCCGGGAGAACTCGAGACAGTGCGGGGAAGACGCGAGGATTGTCGGGGGGCGGGGGGGGGGGCACGGCCGGTCAGGACAACCTCTTTTTATCCGCCGTCCTTTCCCGCGTTAGGAGGTGATGGGCGGCCGGCTTTGACCCGGGGCTTTCCAGACACTTGACCTTCCGGGGCCAGCTCCGTGCCATCTGCCGGCAGGTTCCCCGGGGACCGTGTCGCGCTGTCGGATCCGTGAGTTCACAGGCGGTCTCTTCCCCAGACATTCTCTTCCCATCCCCCCAGCACCCCTGTCATAACAGGCAGGAAGCCCCAGAGGTGGCAAACTTCCAGGGGGCAGCGAAAGGTCAAACAGAGCTGGCGCGGCCCGGTTTCCACCGCCACTGAGCTGTTTGGCTCAGGCCGCACCTCCCTGACCGTGAGCTTCTCCGCTGTGGAACCACAGTGCGCGCCATCTGGGGCATAAACTAGTCAAGGAGGGAAGACGACCAGCGCCCCTGGGGCTATCCCTGCCACCACACAGCGTCCCCGCCTGCGGAGCGAACGTGACTCAGCGCGAGGGCCCCACGCGGATGGCCCCACGCGGAGCACTGTGAGAAGCCGCGGGGGGAACGCCTCCCAGCGCTCCTCCACTCGCTGCCCTCCGCTCACCCTCTCCGCCCCACCCAAGTGACCCCCTTCGCTGGCACTTAGCATCCGGAGCACGTGAGACTCATGTAAGAGCTGCAACTCTTGTCTTCTTGCTGACCCAGCAAAGGGGGGAAAAAATCTTAATCCCCAAAATTAGTTTTGACAAGTGGTCCAGGATCAGATACCAAAATATGAGAGTCCCCAAAGTTTCTATCCACAGACCCACATCGGTTGTCCCACCTGAGGAATCAAGTTGAAAACTGAGCGGTCACCCACAGGGGAGAACTAAGATGTCAAAGCAAGCATGTGTGTGTCTACATGTGTGTGTGTTCATGCATGTATGCATTTGTGTGTGCTTGTGTACATGTATGTGTGCATGTGTGCATGTGCGTGAGTTGGGGTGTGGGGTGAGTTGTGACCTAAGGATGGGGTTCACCGGGGCTTGCAGCTAAACAGTCAACCTTGCAAAGATCTATGTTAAAACCAAGACATTCTGTGCCACTGGTTTAAATTTTAATAGCAATATACTCTAGAAAGAAGGGGAGGATGTTGGCCCCAACTATTATTATTATTATTATCATCATCATCACTGATAGGAGATGAGTTTTGAATGTCTGGGGGACGTTTTGGGAACACCTGTCATGCACATTACTTTGCTGAGAAGCCTCAGAGACCCGGCGTTGTCAGCAGCAATCACAGTGATGTATTGTCCTCTGGGAAGAGAGGCCTTGGGCCCTGGCCGGTGGCTCAGTGGATAGAACATGGCCCTCTGCACCCGAGGCCACAGGTTCTGTCCCCGGTCAGGGCGCAGGTGAGGAGCGAGCAGTGAGTGCACAGCTAAGCGAGGCTGAGCCGGAGGATCCAGATCTCCCCGTCTCCTCCTCCCGGGGCTCAAGGGGCCGCACCTGTGCTTTCCCGACTCGCATCCTTTGGGGGGTTTTTCCCATTGATCTGAACGATAGAGAGAGTGGAAGGGGAGGAGACAGAGAGAGAGAGAAGCATCAAACTCGTTCTACTCAGCTGTGCACTCGGCTGCTTCTCAGACGTGCCCTGACCGGGGATCACACCTGTGACCTGGGCACGTGGGAAGGCACGTGGGGGGGGCACGTGGGGGGGCACGTGGGGGGGCACGTGGGGGCACGCTCTATCCACCGAGCCGCCCGCGAGGCCCCGTGTGGCTTCTGAGGGAGGAGAGACGGGCCTAGCACGTTCTGTGAGGGTGAGGGACGTCTCCCAGAGGGCGCCCAGCTTTAGCACAAGGAAACGAGGGTGGGTTCTGGCTCTGCGGCCGGTGGCGTGACGCGGGCAGGTCGTTTTTAAATACCCGTTTGAGGCTGGCATTGCTCACCTGTGAAAAAGCAAGTCACAGTCGCAAATAATAACAGTCATGTACAATAATGGCAACATTCTCAAGGGCAAGTCCCACTTCGTCTCATCACCTCTCGAAACCAGGCAGTCCTCACTTCCTGGGGGGGGCGGGGCATCTGGTTCCAGCCTGGCTTCTGTTTCCTCGAGGGCCTGGCCCCGCCCTTCCTGCTCTGACCTCACCGCCCGGCAGACCCCCGTGCTGCCCTCTGCCCAAACGCGCCCCGGTCATGCCCAACACCTGAGTTCTGGGACCTCTGCTGTCAGCACTAGCTGCTCCTGACCCCCCCCCCCCCCCGGGACCTCTCCCTCCTTCCAGCTCCCTCCACCTTAAAGAGAAAGCATCGGGACACGGAAAACATTTGCTTGTCGTTGGAAACTCAGTTAGATCTCACTTTCTACAAGAGGGCTTTGCCATGTGACCCTGTGCACACACAGGCGCTCATACATACATGCACACACGGACACACGTGTGCATATAGACGCACATGAACGCACACACAGACACACGTGTGCACGTACAGATGCACACGGACACACGCACAGTCACGCACGTGCGCACATACACACTCACGTGCGTGCACACATGCACACACAGCTTCTCGGAGTGTTTGGCTCTGTAACTCTGGTTGTGCCGTGGCTCACCAGCACCTTTCTCTAACTCAGCTGCTCTGCCCGCCCCGGGGCCCCCCTTTCTGTTTGCACAGGGGCTGTGAGTGAGCTGACCGCCCCCCCCACACACACACACAGGAGCAGGGTCTGCGGGGACAGGAAGGCGGCCCCAGGAGAGCCGGGACCTGGGGAAGGGAAATGCCTGGAGAGGGGCGGGCCTCTGCCTTTGCGGGGGGGGGGGGGGGGGGAGGGCAGGACGTGGGGGCGGGAAGGGGGCGAGCCGGCCACCCGCAGCGCCCTGTCTGTGTGCAGTGTCAGCGTGGAGGATGCTGCATGTTTCCCCCGGGCGTGCGCACGTGGGTGGGGCTCTTGCGGCAAACCCTTGAGAGCCAGGAGGATTATGTGAAACATTTGAAAACACTGAGTCCCAACAGGGGCCCCCTTGGCAAGTTCCATCCGGCATTGCGGTCCCGTCCTTCCTGTCCTCCTCGGGAACGAGAGAGAGACCGCTCCCCTGGCCCTTGGGGGGCGGGGGGGGCTCCCCTGGGTCCCTCTCCCTCTCTGCCCTGTCCCTTCCCCCTGGCCTTCGCTCCTCTCATGCAATCTCCGACGTCCCTCTGCCCCTCCTCGGTCACCACCCTGTCTTCCTCTCCTGTCTCTTCTTGCTATTTCAGGGGACCCCGTGTCCTCCTCGACCCCACCAGACCCTGCCTCGGGGCTCCTGGTCTTTCCCGCATCGCCGTGAACGTCACCCCTTTAATACTTATTAGAGCCGCCACCTCATTCCCGCCCAGCGCCCTCCGGCTGGTTTCTGGAGTCGTTTTCTCCCCGTCCCTCCGTTCGTCTGTCCGTCATTGGACAGGAAGCTCTGAAGCATCTCTCAGATTCTAGGCCGTGGGCTGCGTGCTGGAGAAACGGCAGATGTACAGGCCTCACCTCATCAAGCGGAAGGTGCAGGCCACCGCCCAGAGTGTGTGGCTTTGGGGACCAAGTGAGGACCGGTTCCCCACGGAAGACTCAGGACAAAGACGACCCGCCAGGCCCGGCTTCCTGTTGAGCTTCCAGCAGATCTTTTCCGTCCCCTTGCGGACTTCTCGGGGCCGCGGGGGTGCCCGGAGCCCACGCTCCGTGTGACAAGAACAGGAAGTCATTGGCACCGTGAGGAGGGAGACAGGAGACGAGACCGGATTCTCGGCCGGATTCCGGAGACTCGCAGAAGGAGGCGGGTGGCGGTGGAGCCCGAGGCAGCCCGGGAGGCGGGACAATCCGGGAGAGACCGTTCCGCGGCGGGAGTGTCGCCGAAGCCCCAGCTGACCACACACACACCCGTCCTGCGGTCACTGTGAAGGGCCAGCCAGGTCTGGCAAACGAAAAAAATAAGGAAAGATAAATACTCAGAGACGTTCTCATGGGGGAGGTCTCCGAAGGGCACAGCGCAGGCGCTGGCGGGCGGGTAGGAGCTGAGTGTGCCTTCTCAGACCCGGTTCTGAGCTGGGAGACAGCGCAGCTTCCTGCACGCAGATGTGACACAGGTGTTTGCCTGTGAAACAAGGATTAAAAATGTGGATGGGGGGGCATGATTTTACTGCACATCTCCGGGGGGGGTCTCATCTGGAGGGAAACAATTCCTTCGCGCTCCTGCCGCACAGGTCCCCCCGACTCCTCCCCGAGCTTTATAAAGAGTGCTTCCGACCAGTGCTTTCCAACCCCTGCTTTAGACTTCGGAGAGAGGTTCTCAGACTTTACTGCTTGCGAGAATCACCTGAGAGCCGTTAAAAAAAAAAAAAAAAAACCCGCGCTCACTCGCGCCTCAGCCTGGACCGAATCAGAGTTGCTGGGAGACAGACCCGAGCATCATTCTCTGTCAAGCTGTCCGGGGGCAGCCAACTCGGAACCCTGGACGTGTGAGGACCCCTCCCTGGGATCCCCGGCCGTTAGCAGCGGCTGCACCCCACCTCCAGAGACCGCCTTCTCATGGGTTTGGAGTATGGTCTGGGATGCTTCAGATTCCCCAGTGATCCCCATGTGCACCCACGTTCAAGGGTGACCACTGAGGAGCCTGGCCACTCAAAGAGTAGCTCCAAGGACTGGGAGCGTGGGGACCACCTGGGAGCCGCTTAGAAATACAAAATCGGCCCTGGTCGGTTGGCTCAGTGGTAGAGTATCAGCCCAGCGTGTGGATGTCTCGGGTTCAAACCTTGGTCAGAGCACATAGAAGTGACCATTTGCTTTTCCACCCCTCCCCCTCCCTCTTCTTCTTCTTTCTCTCTCTCTCTCTCTTCCTCTCTTCCTCTCCCACAGCCATGGCTCGATTGGTTCAAGCACATCAGCACTGGGCACTGAGGATGGCTCCACGGAGCCTCCACTTCAGGTGCTAAAAATAGTGCAGTTATGAGCATGGCCCCAGATGGGGGTTGCAGGGTGGATCCCGGTTCGGGTGCATGCAGGAGTCTATCTCCCCTCTTCTCACTTGGAAAAAAAGAAAAAAAATTTAGAAAAAAGGAAATGCAAAATCCCACACCAGACCTCCTGGACTGGAGTCGGCATTTTAGTAAGAGCCCAGGGTCATGCTGTCGTCTGAGAAGCACTGTTTCGTGGAGCTCTGCCCGCACACCCCACTAGGAATGAGATCAGCGTGAGAGCAGGTTCACGTGGAACGAGCGACAGCGAATCCTGAGGGGGAGAGATCGCGTCTGAGACACGCGGGCATCCGCCATGCGCCAAGGACCGCACACCAAGCAGCCCACGTGCGTGCAGCCCCTCGCGGGACATTCAGCGCAGACCCATGACATCGGGACCAGCCCTGTGCCCGCCGCTCAGCGGACGAAGCCGCGACTCGGGCCTGGGACCCCGCGGAGAGGCCAAGCGGCTCACCCCGCGATTTCCAGGACCCCGCGAAACAGGCCCCCAACCCCTCGGCCGGGGGTTCCCAGCCTGTGTGTCTAACACTGATCCCCGCCAGCCCTCCATCACCTAGCCGGGGCTGGGGTGGCCGCCCACTACCAAAAAAAAAAAAAAAGAGGGATTAAGAAGCTTTGCTCTAAATGTTACTTTTTCCCCAGTGTGGGACAAAGGGCAAGCCTTGCCTGCCAGGACGTCAGTGACCTGTCCAATCACGCAGCTCCTTCAGACGTGAGGCCAGTGACCTGTCCAATCACGCAGCTCCTTCAGACGTGAGGTCAGTGACCTGTCCAATCACACAGCTCCTTCAGACGTGACGTCAGTGACCTGTCCAATCACGCAGCTCCTTCAGACGTGACCTGTCCAATCACACAGCTCCTTCAGACGTGACGTCAGTGACCTGTCCAATCACGCAGCTCCTTCAGACATGACGTCAGTGACCTGTCCAATCACACAGCTCCTTCAGACGTGACGTCAGTGACCTGTCCAATCACGCAGCTCCTTCAGACGTGACGTCAGTGACCTGTCCAATCACGCAGCTCCTTCAGACATGAGGGCCCAGTCGGTACCCAGGAGTCCCCTCGGCCAGCGTGCCCCTCCCCCAAGAGTGGGCCCGGGACCGGACGCGTGAGCCACGTCTGGGAATCGTTAAGACATGCGAACGCTCAGGCCGCCCCTGCTGGACGGCGCACTAAAGGTCAGCAGCCCCTGTGGCCCGGGCTCTGCTCGTGGCCCCCGCACCGGAGCTCCGGACAGAGGCAACAGCTTCCCTGCGCATCGGGGTTTCTTGGGGGGTTTAGCTGGGAATTAAGCTGAAATAAGTGTGCACGCGGATTTAATCTCCTTAGAGCCCTCGGTGCCTCTCGGAAAAGAGCTAGAATGCACCTGGAAAGAGGGAAAGGGAATGTTGGGTCACAGCTGACACATGAGACACTCTCCCCAGGGCCTTGGCACAGGCTCTGCCAGGGCAGCACGCCTGCGGGGATGGGCGGTGGGGGGGCATCGTCAAGGGGACCAGAGAACCGGACGTCCCTGAGCACCCCGCCCCCTCCCTGGACACCGGACGTCCGGCTCCCGGGGGTTCGGGCCACCACCCTGCCCCCGTCAGCCCATCTAACACAGTGATCTCTCCGACTGAGACCAGGGACACTGAGGCTCGGAGGAGCCGCGCTGGCTGAGGGCCACAGCATGGCGGTGGTGGTGGAGGGGAAACTGTGGTTCCGCTTGCCTGCCTGCTTGCTGGCTTTCCGGCTGTGGGAGCAGCGTGCCCGAGAGCCACATGTGCGGAGAGCATAGAGGAGGCTGTGGGTGCTTCCCCCGGGCGGGGACCGCTTGCCCGCCCCCGCGAGGGGCAGTTTTCCTGTCCGCCCCCCCCCCCCCCCCGACTCTGCGAGAACCCATAAACAGGAACCGCCCACGCCCCACACCCCACGCCCCACGCCGCTCCACTCCGCGGTCCGTCTGTGGTCTGCCCGCCCCCAACGTGAACCCGCCTGGCCCCCCCCCCCCCCGGTCGCCGGCGTGACAGGGGGCCCCAGGGTCTGTCCCCCAGCCTGTGCTCCCGAGTTCCTTGACCCCCGGCCAGGAGAGGTCAAAGCACTTGGGATGCACTGGGCATCTGGAATGATGGGGTTCCAGAGTTCTCTGAACCAGCTCCCCAAAGAGAGCTGCCGGCCTGCTCAAAGCCTCGCCAGGACTCTAACTCAACACCCGCTCCTGGGTCCCGAGTCCTCACCGCAGCAGGGAAGCTGCTCGCCAGGCGTAAGGATAGACCAGCCGTGGGGGGGAAGACAGCTCAGCGGTGAGCGAGCACCCCGAAACACTGAGCAATCTCTTCTTCACCCTGCGGCACCTGTTCTGAGGCGGCAGGTCCTGCGTGGCTGGTGCCCCGCGCAGCGGCCTCGAGTGTGGCTCCTCGGAAGAGCAGGGACCCTCTGTGCCTCGTCGAGAACGTGGCGAAGGAACTCCCCTAGAGAAGGGAACACAGTGAGCCAGCCACATCCATCCGGTCCACCTCCCCGGCAAGAGTGCACATGTGTGCCACGGCGTGCAAGAGGGCTCTGCACTGTGATCTCACAAGCGGGAGGAGAAAGGCCTTTGCTCGCTCAACCGGAACGCGAGGGACACCTGGTTGAAGGTCAGCGCCACGCAGTGGAGCCGGACTGAGCCTTCCTTCCCCCTCTGGTCACCCCAGGGCCTTCCCAGCCCAGCCTCCAAGCACCCACTTCCCATTACCACGTTCATCCCCACGATGGACACGGAGTGCTTCATCTGAACCCCGAGATGAGGAAAGCCCTCCCAACACTTGGTCCAAACAGGAAAACCTTGGAGAGAGAACTCTGCTGGCAAAATGCTGATATCTCAGTCTTTCCCTTTTTCTATTTTTTAATTTAGTGAGAGGAGGGGAGGCAGAGACAGATGCCCGCATGGGCCCTGACCGGGATCCACCCGCATGCCCACCAGGGGGCGATGCTCTGCCCATCTGGGGCATTGCTCTGTTGCAACCAGAGCCATTCTAGCACCTGAGGTGAAGGCCACGGAGCCGTCCTCAGTGCCCGGGCCAACTTTGCTCCAATGGAGCCTTGGCTGCGGGAGGGGAAGAGAGAGACAGAGAGGAAGGAGAGGGGGAGGGGTGGAGAAGCAGATGGGTGCTTCTCCTGTGTGCCCTGACCAGGAATTGAACCCAGGACTTCCACATGCCAGGTCGATGTTCTACTGCTGAGCCGACTGGCCAGGGCTGGCCTCGTCTTTATGGTGACAGTTTCCTTCCAGGAGAACTCTAGGAGCCATCAGAGTCACCTCATCAGAGCAAAAGGTGTTCTTCTTAGTCCTTTTATCACTTGGGAATTTAAAGGGATTTCGGAGCCCTATGTCATGAATGGGGGTAGAGGACAAATACATATATATATTGATTGCAATCATCCTGCACCTTCTAGAGCTGTTTGTTAGTTTAAAAAAAAAAAAAAAGGCTGGAAAATCAGAACGCCCAGATCTCCCCTCCCTCCCTCAGCTGCCTAAATTCAGCCTGCTGGTTCCCGCTGTAAAACACACCGACAGCCAGAAATGAGGGCAGGTGACTTGGGCTTAGGTTACTTTAGTTTTATTGGGAGTTAAGCGAATCCCACGGCAATGAAAAATCAATACCGTATTTGGCCAGACAGACATTATTAAAGCACCGAGATTAAGTAGAACATAAATAACCGTCCATTGATTTTTTTTATCCAACTTTTGATCATTTAGTTTACAAGAAAGAAGAACTCTGAGTATACTTGGCTGAGTATTTCTACTACATTCTACCCGAATTCTTGTTCCATCGCTTCCTCGCATCGTTCTGGATTCTGTTTGTTTGTTTCACAGCTGTGTACAGTATCAGAAAACAGGTCGAAAACACTTTTCTTTTTTTTTTTTTTTTTACTCTCGGGTCCCTAACAGAATGCTTGGGTTTTCTCCGTGACGACCTCTGCGAAGGTGACAGAGACACTCAAAACATGGACGTCTGCCCAGAGCTGGCCTTCTTCAGTATCAGTAGCAGAATACTGTAGGAACCATATTTTCAAAGTCTGATCACGGAGATTCAGCCGCCTACCGGTTCTGAGGGACAATCCACCGCTCCCGTGTGGCACTGTGGGGGAGTGCTCCCATCCCCGCCGAGTAAGATAAGCTCCCACGACTGACAGGAACTTCCTGAGGTTCCCAGTTCCCAGCAGTCCACCTGGGTTTCAGACCCCAGTTCCTAGCAGTCCACCTGGGTTTCAGACCCCACCCAGCAGGGCAGGAGGTCAGGGACGATGGTGCCCCAGCACCAGGCAGATCCTACTGTGCGCACAGGGATGCCGAAGGCCGTCACCGGGAACGTGCCATCTGTGCCAAGCACAGAAGGACAGGCGACATGAGTGCCTTCCCCTCCCCTGGCCATTTCCAAACGTGTCTGTTCATGACAGGTTCCCTGCCTGGCGGTGGGGTCGCCCAGGTCAACGTGAACTCCATCCTCTGTATTTTGGGCAGCAGAAAGCCCCTGGTAACACTATGCACGTACCCGCGGGCCACGTCTTGACCCCCGGTGACACTATGCACGTACCCGCGGGCCACGTCTGGACCCCTGGTGTCACTGCGCACGTACCCGCAGGACCACATTTTAACCCCTGGTGTCACTGCGCACGTACCCGCCGGGCCACGTCTGGACCCCTGGTGTCACTGCGCACGTACCCGCGGGCCACGTCTCGACCCCTGGTGACACTGCCCACGTACCTGCGGGCCACGTCTCGACCCCTGGTGTCACTGCGCACGTACCCGCGGGCCACGTCTGGACCCCTGGTGTCACTGCGCACGTACCCGCAGGGCCACGTCTCGACCCCTGGTGTCACTGCGCACGTACCCGCCGGGCCACGTCTGGACCCCTGGTGTCACTGCGCACGTACCCGCGGGCCACGTCTCGACCCCTGGTGACACTGCCCACGTACCTGCGGGCCACGTCTCGACCCCTGGTGACACTGCGCACGTACCCGCCGGTCCACGTCTCGACCCCTGGTGACACTGCGCACGTACCCGCAGGGCCACGTCTCGACCCCTGGTGACACTGCGCACGTACCCACAGGGCCACGTCTCGACTCCCAGTAACACTGCGCACGTACCCGCGGGCCACGTTTCGACCCCGGTAACATTGCGCACGTACCCGCCGGGCCACGTTTCGACCCCTGGTGTCACTGCGCACGTACCCGCCGGGCCACATTTCAACCCCTGATAACACTGCGCACGTACACGTACCCGCCTGAAATGGGGCCGCCCAGTAGGTCAATGAAAGTCAGTGCAAACCGGGCAGCTGCCCCTGGCAAGAGACGTCAGCCTGCAGGAGGAATCTTGCAGACCAGTGATACATCTCAGCCGGGCGCCTCTCTTATTTTATGAGTTGATGGAAGCGTAGAGATAAGTGGGCGGGGGGGGGGGGTGCGTGGTCATCAGGAGCCTTAAACACGTGAAGGAATGCGGATAAGCGGGGAGATTGCTCCCCCCCTGCTTTCTCCAATTTAAAGGGCCCCTTCCTCCACGTGCACTCCCCACCCCAGCCCCTACCAGCCAGAAATAAAGGAATCAGAGCCCTGATGACAGCTCTGGGCCCTCCTGTCCTTAGTGACGTCTATGCAGTCCCCGGAGGCACAGCATTAGACAGCCCCGGCTCCTGTCTGCGCTGGCAGAGACCCCCCACGCTGCCCTCGGCGGGCACCGAGGGCGAGTAGGGGACTCACGTCTGCCTCTCGGCCTCAGAGGCACCAGGGTCTTGCGTTTTGGAAAAGGAGGTCTTGAGAGAGGCGGGTTCCTTTCCCTCGTCCACTCCAGCACGACACGCACTGTAGGGAATGGAACAGGTGTTTGCTTAGAGGCCCAGGTGCGGGGCTGGAAAGGGAACTTCAGGGTCATTTAGTCCACACCCTGGTGTGACTGCACGGCTCTGGGAAGTCCACCAGCCATAGGGCTGGCTGCCCTGCAGACACGGGGAAGCACCAACAGACCGTCCTGTGGTCAGGAGGAGGCAGGTGACCACAGAAAGAACAAGCAGGCTGGGCTGGGTTTGAATTTCAGACGTATGAACTGAGCCAAACTCCCTAAACTTTCTCTTTTATTTATTTTTTCTTAGCATGCACGCGTGCACGGAAGAGAGGGAGAGAGATAGAGACAGACAGACAGGAAGGGAGAGAGATGAGAAGCATCAGTTCTTCATTGTGGCACCTTAGTTGTTCATTGATTGCTTTCTCTTATGTGCCTTGATGGGGGTAGGGGCTCCAGCTGAGCCAGTGACCCCCCTGCTCAAGCCAGTAATCTTGGGCTCAAATCAGCAACCTTGGGCTGCAAGCTAGAGACCATGGGGTCATAGCTATGATCCCACGCTCAAGCCCATAACCCTGAGCCCAAGCTGGTGAGCCCACACTCAAGCTGTGGACCTCAGGGTTTTGAACCTGGGTCCTCAGCATCCCAGGCCTATGCTCTATCCACTGTGCCACCCCCTGGTCAGGCTCCCTACACTTTCTGATCCTCACTTGACTCACTTGGCCAGAGACCATAGGATACGTTCACACGCCCTCCCCCCCCCCCTCAGGGATTTCTGCTGTCCCCCTCCCCCATCAAAAAAGCATTTGCTAATTCATTTGGTGGCAGAGCCTGCCTGGACCGAACTTACTGACGTGATGAGGCTGCATGGACACCGTCCCATTTGTCCCCGAGCCACCCCGTGCTGCACCAGGGCCAGTGCAGGGCGTCTGAGCCACGTGGGAGGCCGCCCCCCACCCTGCGTCCGCATCCCACGTGCTCAGTGCAGAGGCCTCTGCGGCTTCCGATCCCCCGGCGGGGGCTTGCTGGTCCGGCTGGAGGGGGAGGAGCCAAGCGGGTGGCTCCTCTCTTAGGACGGTCTCCCTGGGCCCCTCCTCCACCGTCTTAGAGCAGCGGTGTGGGGGGACAGCCCCCCCCCCAGCAGGACTCAGAGCAGCCCCCATTGGCTCCATCGCAAACCCTCTCTGGGGCACAGTCTGACTTCTCTCGCCCCTTTTAGAGGGAAGAGGGACCGTGGAAAGAGAGTCAGCTTCTGGCTCCGTGGAACGTTGTCATTCTATAATAAATAATTAACTGGAAAGAAGGAACGCTGTCAGAGAAGAAAAATGAATCAGTTCCACAGGAAAAAAAAAAAAAAGATTCCTTTTCCTTTTTTTTTTTTAAATTCAGTGAGAGACAGAGAGATAGACTTCTGCATGCGCCCTGACGGGATCCACCCAGTAAGCCCACCAGGGGGTGATGCTCTGCCCATTTGGGGCCCTTGCTCCATTGCTCAGCAACCACACTCTTCTTAGCACTTGAGGTGGAGGGCATGGAGCCATCCTCAGCACCCGGGGCCAACTTGCTCCTATCGAGCCATGGCTGCCGGAGGGGAAGACAAGAGAAAAAGAGAGAGAGAGAGAGAGAGAGAGAGAGAGAGAAGGAAGAGGGGGAGGGGTGGAGAAGCAGATGGTCGCTTCTCCTGTGTGCCTTGACCAGGAATTGAGCCCAGGATATCCACACGCCAGGTCCACACTCTACCACTGAGCCAACCAGCCAGGGCCAGAAATTCTTCCAGACAGACTTTTTTCACCAGCTGTACCAGCTGGACTGAACATCTGGTTGCTGTCTCTTTTCCTCCTCTGCTGGGTCATTTTCCACTGGGGGTGTGCTTTTTCTTCCTGATGTTTCAGGGCCAACAGCCTCCTCCTCTTGTTTTCTGAATGCTGGCCCACGAGGTCCCCTCAGGCGGTGGAGATTATGTTTGGCTTTCGTACTTCACAGGTGGGTGGAGAGAGAAATACTGTGGGGTGGGCTGGGTCCTGCTCCTGTCACTCACGCTGCACTCCTGTGGGGCCAGAAGGGGTTAGTCAGGGCCCTGGCCAGTTGGCTCAGTGGTAGAGCATCAGCTGGGTGTGTGGAAGTCGCGGGTTTGATTCCTGGTCAGGGCACACAGGAGAAACAACCATCTACTTCTCCACCCCTTCTCTCTCTTATCCCCTCCCACAACCAGTGGCTCGATTGGTTCAAGCATTAGCCCCTGGTGCTGAGGAGAGCTTGTGGGTCCCAGCATCAGCCTCAGGCACTAACAATAGTTCAGTTGAGTGAAGCATTGGCCCCAGACAGAGGCTGCCAGGTGGATCCCTATCAGGGCGCATGCAGGAGTCTGCCTCTCTATCTCTCCTCCTCTCACTAAAAAATAAAAAAGAAGGGGCTAGTCAACAGGAGCCAGCTAAGCAAACGCCACTGGGTGAGACTAAGCCTCTTTGGCTTGGTACTTTGGCGAGGACACCCGTGAGGGCCAATCCTATGGGAGTGGACTCTGGGAGGTGGGGTCAGAGCAGGCTGTGAGGCCAAAGAGGCTGCCGCTCAGAGGGAGGGTGACAGGGTGTGAGGGAGAAGTTTCACCAATCTCGTCGTTTCCCGTGTCATTTTCAGGCAAGTCAGCCTCTTCCCTGTTCCTAAGTCAGCTGCCCTGCGGGGACGGGAGGGTCCCGTGGCTCTTCTGTCCTCGGCTGAAGCATGGCACGCCGGTCCACGTGCAGCAAGCCTACTGCATGCCGGTCCCGGCCCCGGTCTGGGCTGCGGGAAGAGGCGAGGGAAGCCCACCCCTGACCTTCAGGGAGTGGAAGCTCCCACCCACCCAGGTCCGTCCGGGCGGCACCGTGTCAGTGGTTCTCAGAGTCAGTGCCGCAGCCCGGGAAGTCCAGGGCACGGGAGGGGCTAGGGGCTCGTTCCGCGTCTCTCTGAAGCTGAGAGACACTGCGTACTCCACAGTGCGTACAGGGTCCTGGCAGGAAAGAGCTGGGCTTCATGTCTGAGACATATTTGGGCCCAGAACCCATTTCTCATGTCCTATGTCTTCACATTCCACCAAGGTGCTTAGCAGCCATGAAACGCAATGTGGGACCCAACAACCCTTCTGTCTTCTTCCAGCCAGGTGTGCTTGGGCATCCAGGTGTGGGCGAGGTATCCGAGTGCACCCCTTTTCCCATGCTGAGGGCCCCTTCGGAGGGCAAACAGAGGGCTGCATTGGACATCAAGGTCATTAGACACACACTTGTGTGTGTGTGTGTGTATTGAGGACCTACTATGGAAGCAGCTACCTTGAATGCTGGGCGTTTTCTGACATCATGGAAATTTCAGTCTGCCAGGTAGGGTAAGGGCAGCCCTGGCCAGTCAGCAGGCAATTTGAAAGTGTGGTAAATGCCATGGTTGAGGTGACCGTATGTCCTGGTTTGCCTGGGTCTATCCTGCTTTATACCTGTTGTCCAAGGATAATATGGACAGGTGCCTGCCCCCTCTTGTTCCCACAGATGTCCTGGTTTTGACCATAGATCCCACGGCCCCATTAGTTATAATGAGTGCAGGCCATGGACGTACAGATGAGCGAGGGTCAGGGAAAGATTGTTGGAGGACGTGACAATTAAAAGTTGAGTCCCGGAAAACTGAGGAGGAGGAGGAGGAGGTGGCCAGCGGTGGATGCGGCGCTCAGACGGAGGAAATAACACTCGCAAAGGGGGTGCGGGGGACGGGGCTCAGCACGTGCAGTAGCCGGGAGAGGGCAGGGGGATGGGGCTCAGCACGTGCGGTCGCCCCGATAGGGCGGGAGTCGTCGCTCAGCACGTGCGGTCGCCCCGATAGGGCGAGGGATGGGGCTTAGCACGCGCGGTCTCCCTGAGAGGGCTGGGGGCGGGGCTCAGCACGTGCAATCGCCCCGAGAGGGCGGGGTACGGGGCTCAGCACGCGCGGTCTCCCTGAGAGGGCGGGTACAGGGCGGGGGACGGGGCTCAGCACGTGCGATCGCCCCGAGAGGGCTGGGGGCGGGGCTCAGCACGTGCGATCGCCCCGAGAGGGCTGGGGGCGGGGCTCAGCACGTGCGATCGCCCCGAGAGGGCTGGGGGCGGGGCTCAGCACGTGCGATCGCCCCGAGAGGGCTGGGGGCGGGCTCAGCACGCGCGGTCTCCCTGAGAGGGCGGGTACAGGGCGGGGGACAGGGCTCAGCACGTGCGATCGCCCCGAGAGGGCAGGGACGGGGCTCAGAGAGTCCAGTAGTATCACCTGCCTCGGGGTGTCTACTCCTCGGGGCCACGGGAAGCCTCTGGCCTGGCGGTAGGCAGAGAAGTGCCATGATGTAGTCCACACTGCAGAAGAACCTCTGTGGCTATGAATGGGAGTATGGCTGGGATCGTGAGCTGAGGCTGGTCAGCAGAGCCCTAAACTGGTGAGGAGACTCTCGGCCATCCAGCGGGGAGGTGCTGGCAGCCTGGGAGAGGAAGCAGTGGAGAGCTGGAGAGGGATGGATGGATGGATGATGGATGGATACATGGACAGATGATGGGTGGGTGGGTGGGTGGATGGATGGATGGATGAATGGATGGATGGATGGATGGATGAATGGATGGATGGATAGATGAGGGATGGATGGATGGATACATGGACAGATGATGTGTGGGTGGGTGGATGGATGGATGATGGATGGAGAGGTCTTCAGCAGCTGGAATAGACTGATTAATTGATTGACTAACTGACTGGCTGTGGTGGGGAAGAGAGGAGAGAGAGTGGAAAGTCTGGCCCGTGTCCGAGCGTGTAACCAGATGATGTAGTCTACAGCGAGACAGGGAGCATGGGGGAGAGGGAGACAGGGAGGTCAGTTTCAGTCAGGACAAATGTGAAGTGTCCTTGCTGGGTCTCGGCCTTTTCCAGAGCATCAGGGCTGAAAGGGCAAAGACAAAAGGACATTCAAAAAAAAAACAACAAAACACTGAAACGTGCTCGGAGCTGAATGAAACAGAAGTTGAGTCAGAGAGCTCTGGATGGAGCAGCCCCGCTCCTGGCACGCGGCGTCGCTGGGCCCGTTGCTGGGAGTCAGTGGAGTGAGTCTCAGCACCAAGGCCCTCTGTGTGGCTCTCCGACAAAGCAGGTGGAGACAGAGCCCTATAAGCCTCCCTCCCCCCGCCCCGAGCACAGAGCTCCCTACTTCTACCCCACGCTCCTGCTCCCGGCCCAGCTGAGCCATCCAGCTGTGACCCAGCCTTCCTCGGGCAGAGACAGATCTTCAGTCTGACGGCTGGGGGCTCTCACAGACCTTAGCCACTGCCCTGCGCCGTCCACCCCAGCGCCAGTCACCTGACAGCTCTTCCTCAAGTCATCCCCAGGGCCACAGGGGCGCGATTGGGTCGAGGGCAGAAGGGGGGCGTGGCTCGCTTTGGGCCAGAGTTCTAAACTGATGTGGCAGCCCTGGGGTCTTCTGAGGTTGTCTGAGGTTCTCTGCTGGACAGTCTGACCATTTCAGGGCTTGAGGTTGTGGGTTCACGGTGTATTCACATCATCCGTCTTGGTCAGGACCTGAGAAGCTCAAGTGACTGCCTTTATCTGTCTGTGATGATCCTACTCTTTCTCAGCAAAAGAAGAATAAGAAAAATGGCTCTGTGGGACATCACTGTCCACAGGACTTGGCTCGGTGGTGACACGGGTGTAGGAGGGGGCGTCCCCTCTTCAGCACGGACGCACTCCTCTCACCAAGGGGAGCCCGTCTGGTTCGGAGACCAGGATGGGCCCGCGATCTGGAATCCTGAGCCACCTGCAGGTGCAGGACTCACCGCCACCCCTTCCGGTTGTAATCCAGAGGGCCGGCCTCGGCTCACAAAGCCAGAAAGTTCCAAGTTCAAGCCTTACCTCCTCTGTCATGATAGGGACCCAGGGGCCAAGGTGCGCCTTTCAGAGAAAGCCGGGGTGGGGGGGACGTTCTTGGCCCTGAAAATGCACCTAACTAAGAAGGACAGCCCGAACTGGGTGAGCTTCCCTTCTCCTGAGCCGTCCCAGGGAACAGATGAACGTCTGGATGTTACAAAGTGTCACGATGTGTTCTTTGTTTCTCCTTGTTCCTGCTGTAGCTCTTTGTCCCACGCTCTCTCAGCAAACAACAGTAACCATTTGGAAGCTGTTTGCCACCAGCCTTTTTTTTTTGCTCTCAATTCACAACAATTCTGCTCAGAAGGAAATGTGCCATTTTTTTTTCCTATCGTAGCCTTGTCAGCCATAGAGCGATGACCGGGTTCTCTGCGTCAAACGTCCATTTTGTTCCAGCTGTTCTGAATAAACACACATCGATCAAAAGCCTACGACGGGCCTGTTTCTTCCAGGGAGACTTTTTCGGTCAGGCCGGAACCTACCGGAGAACTCCCTCCGGGTCAGACTTGCGTGTAAAGCACTTGGTGCGGTGTGGAGCCCTTCTGGGAAAACCAAGCAGTGGAGCTGGGGGAAGTATTTTATCCTCCACAGTGACCTCTGGCCTCCGGCGAGTTCTCCTCTTAACCCAGCCCCCTCGTAATTAAAGCTCAAAGGTCTGCAGGTGCCACGATTCTATAAACTAACCCACTCCTGTTTCACTACGGCTGGAGGACCAGGGCTGGCTGAGCAGAAAATGGGGACACAGTCGTGCCGGCGGCGTGCATGAACGGCCGCGACCAAGCTATTCCCAACCCGAGCGAATACGGTCAGCCCCTCCCTGTGCAGGCGGAGAGAGAGCATTTGCAAAGATCACTCGGAAGAACGGTGGGCCGTCGACTCCACTCCGGACTCTTCTTCTGACTTCATTAACCTGTGAGTCGCAGAAAGAAGACACAGCATCGCAAGAGAAGCAAGCAGTGCTGAGCCCAGGCGGAGAGCTTTCCAGGGGGTGAAGAAGGGGTCCAGAATTTTCTTTTTCCTTAGAGCACGCTTTGATGATTGCCCCTGATAGGCTATTTTTTTTTTAACTCATCAGATAAATCATAATTTGCTTTATGAGCAATCTTCTAAGTTGGAAAAGCAAAGACTTTCTTTTGGCCAATGTGTGAGCTGGCCGAGACTAAGAGCCAGCATGCAATAAGAAACTTTACAAGAGCCCTGGACAGTTGGCTCAGCAGTAGAGCATCAGCCCGGCATGTGGAAGTCTCAGGTTCAATTCCCAGTCCAGGCACACAGGAAAAGCACCCAGCTGCTTCTCCACCCTTCCCCCTCCATCCTCTCTCTCTCTTCCCCTCCCGCAACCATGGCTCGATTGATTCGAGTGTGTCATCCCCAGGCACTGAGGATGGGTCATGGAGCCTCCACCTCAGGCACTAAAAATAGCTTGGTTACGAGCATTGGCTCTAGATGAGCACAGCATCAGCCCCAGATGAGGGCTGCCAGGTGGATCCTGGTCTGGGTGCATGCGGGCATCTGTCTCACTATCGCCATTTCACTTTAAAAAAAAAAGAAAGAGGCCCTAGCCGGATGGCTCAGTGGTAGAGCGTCGGCCTGGCGTGCAGGAGTCCCGGGTTCGATTCCCAGCCAGGGCACACAGGAGAAGTGCCCATCTGCTTCTCCAACCTTCCCCCCTCTCCTTCCTCTCTGTCTCTCTCTTCCCCTCCCGCAGCCAAGGCTCCACTGGAGCAAAGTTGGCCCGGGCGCTGAGGATGGCTCTGTGGCCTCTGCCTCAGGTGCTAGAGTGGCTCTGGTCGCAACAGAGCAAAGCCCCAGATGGGCAGAGCATCACCCCCTGGTGGGCATGCCGGGTGGATCCCGGTCAGGCACATGCGGGAGTCTGTCTGCCTCCCCGTTTCTGGCTTTGGAAAAATACAAATATATATATAAATAAATAAATAAAAAAGAAAGAAAAGAAACATTACAAGCTTTTCCACCTTTTCTAGTCAATGCCAACCACCCATCTAAAGCTGCCTGGCTGGGCGTTGCTGGGTCTCCCCTACTCACCAGCAATTGTCCCTCATCCCACACCAGCCCAGTTCCTGGGACAGAGAGGGGCCTAGGAGCTGGAGAGCTTTGCTGACTCACACCTCGCGAGGTCTAGAAATAGAGGAGCCGCGTTCTGCTTTACAACCTCCAGTCACGTTGGACCGTGATGATGATTCAGCGGTCACCGGCGCTGGCACTTGTCACGATCGACCGGACACCGTGAAGTGTCAGTCTGAGGAGGCTGAGTCACCTGCTTCCTGGGGGAAACAGCGGGAGAGAGTGTCGTTCGGACGGTGACTTGCTACCAGTGGAATCTGGTGTGACGGCTCTGGGTTCCCCTGTAGGCTTCAAGCTGTGGTCCAGACGGCGAGGTCCTTCCTGGGAGGTGAGGCGGAAATCTCATAAGGTCTTGAGTCCCTTCCAAGTCCCGTTCCCTAAGACGCAGGTCGAGCTGGAAATGTCCTCAAAAGTAATCAGCTTCTGAGAGCTTTTGTCCTTCCCAGCTTGGGGGCCACGGGGCAGCAGACAGCCCCTGTCCTGCCGCACCGGTTAGGAAATCCTGACCCCGGGTCACGATCGATGTAGGCTTCCTCGCTGCCAAGAGGGAGTTCAAGTTGGGTTCTGAAAACAGGCTGAAGAGCCAACCTCCACAGAAATGTCTAGATCTGCCCTTCAAGGGCGGTTTCTCCGGAACTCCCAGGAGCGGCAGGATATTAACGAGGAGAAAAGAACAATGATCATCTGGGACGCAGAGTGCCACTTCATGTCACTTTAAAGAATGAAGAGGCTTCCGGCTCCCCTCGGCTGTCCGCTCGCACTCACCAAGCCTGGTAAATAAGCACGGCCCATGGCAGGTTTGATTTAGGACAGGGAAACTGTCTAATGACGCGATGCTTTCTCTTCCTTCTCTGTAGCAAGCAGGACAGCCCCTGCCAGTTTTTTGGCTTAAGAGCTGTGGCTTTCCAAAAAAGGAAAGAAGGGAGAGAGGGAGGGAGGGAGGGAGAAAGGGAGGGAGGGAGGGAAAACCCCGGTCCTATTTATGAGAGTAGATGCACAAACACAGGCAGCAAATGCACCAAATTTCTTTTTTTATTATTTTCACAAGGCGAGAATAGTCATATTCCGAGGCGTGGTTTAATGGGCTCTCCAGGGCATTTATTTGGGATCATATCTGTCCGTGCCCATAACATGCTGGAGCGGTTTTCACAGAAAAGGCACCTTGTTCGTGTCCTGGGCGCTCTGGCTTCTGATGAGCGCTCCCCCTGGGCTCTGCCCCTGAGAAGCCAGGTCGGGGCAGCGGCCGGGCAGCACTTCTCTCCCTCCACGCCCGTAATCCACGCCCGTAATCCCCTCCGAGGGGGAAGGCCAGGTTCCATACTCGCTCTGAAAGGGGTCTGAGACCCTGAGCCACGGAGACTTTGATCTGAAGCCCAAAAGCTCTTATCCCCACACACATTCACTTAATCTTGCAACTCAAGAGGGACGGGCCATTTCAAAGTGGTTCTGGGGGACCCAGGGAGCACCTTCGGGGGGCACGCAGGGGGGACTCGCGGGTTTGATGACCAGGGAGCCAGTTATCTGTGATACCCGCTCTCAGGAGGGAAGCGCCGCCCCCTCGGAGAAGCAGGGGGGGCCACGAAGAGCATTCCTCAGGCAGGCAGTCGCTGGCGGGGGCGCCCCGGGGGAGGGGGGCAGGCTTTGTGCACAGAAAACACGCCGCAAACACGAGAGCCGCCCCAGGGAGGCGCAGACAGGCTGACCTCCATGGCGGCCCGGCTCGTCCCGCCCCACCGCCCGCCGCTGGTCCAGCCTGCCTGTCTCTCACACCCCAGGTCCCCTCAGTCCCCATCTGGTGGCATTGCCCCGAGCTGTATTTCTTCAGGTTTCAGAGAATACCCAGAAGAATTTGCACATTAACAGAAAACCCTAAATCGAGACGTTTTCAAGTCTCCATGTAATTCAACAAGTATGGATGGAGAGGACTCATTTCTGATCCCTGGGCAGTAAGCACAGCGGATACAGAGAGGAACGAGACAGTGTTTCTCCCTCAGGGAGGTCACAGTCTAACAGGAGAGGAGTTACATTGTCAACGATTTCTGATATGTTATATAAATGCGACCAGCCAGGTCTTGACACAAAGTTGAAATAATCATATCCTGAGGCGTGGTCTAATGGGCACAGGGGATACAGAGAGGAACGAGACAATGTTTCTCCTTCAGGGAGGTCCGGTCTAACAGGAGAGGAGTTACATTGTCGACGATTTCTTTTTTTTTTTTTTTTTTTTTGTATTTTTCTGAAGCTGGAAACGGGGAGAGACAGTCAGACAGACTCCCACATGCGCCCCACCGGGATCCACCCGGCACGCCCACCAGGGGCTACGCTCTGCCCACCAGGGGGCGATGCTCTGCCCCTCCGGGGCGTCGCTCTGCCACGACCAGAGCCACTGTAGCGCCTGGGGCAGAGGCCAAGGAGCCATCCCCAGCGCCCGGGGCCATCTTTGCTCCAATGGAGCCTCGGCTGCGGGAGGGGAAGAGAGAGACAGAGAGGAAGGAGGGGGGTGGGGGGTGGAGAAGCAAATGGGCGCTTCTCCTATGTGCCCTGGCCGGGAATCGAACCCGGGTCCCCCGCACGCCAGGCCGACGCTCTACCGCTGAGCCAACCGGCCAGGGCTGTCGACGATTTCTGATGTTATATAAATGCGATCAGCCAGGTCTTGACACAAAGTTGGAATAATCATATCCTGAGATGTGGTCTAATGGGCTCTCCAGGACATTTATTTGGGATCATATTTGTCCCTGCCAATAACATGCTGGAGCGGTTTTCACAGAAAATGCGTCTTGTTCCTGTGAAGGCCTGCGGGAGGCCCCAGCGAAGAAATTCTCTCGTTGGGATGCAGGGATAGTGACAGAGAAGATGAACTATTTGAATTGGTCTGTGTATCCGTTCAGATTATGTTTGGCTGCACGTAACAGAAAAACTCAAATAGCAATGGTTTAATAAAAAGAGAGGTCTTCATCTCGTGTGCAGGAAGTCCAGCATCCGACCCTCTGCAGCTGGTAAGGGAGTTCCGTGTCCTCATCAATATGCCTAGGTCCTTCTATCTTGCTTGTCTACCGGCCTTAGTAGACAACTTCTAGTCTCAAGTTTACCTCATGGCCCCAAAGTGGCTGCCAGAGCACCAGACAGCTCATTTAAGTTCCAGGCAAGAAGGGAGAGAGCGCAAAATTGATGTTCTCATTAAGGAGCTCCTCTAGAAATCTACACAAGGGGAGGGGAGGGGAGAGGAGGGGAGGGGGGGAGGGGAGCGTAGGACAGGGGAGGGGAGAGGAGGGGAGGGTAGGACAGGGGAGGGGAGAGGAGGGGAGGGGAGCATAGGACAGGGGAGGGGAAGGGAATGGAATAGGAATAGACTCACGTGTATCACAGAAGAGTGTTTTGTTCTCTACGTGTGTGACTGAGCGGATGTTGAGGGCGTGTCTCGAGTACCAACCATGAAACGTGTTTCCAGGTAGAAGAGGTGAGGGGGCAGGGGAATAGCTGGAAAGCAACGGGCTCCGAGAGAAAAATGTGCCTGGGAGGAGGGTGAGACCATGTCCTCCCTGTGACCCGGTCGTGACAGAGGGCTCCGCTCTGGGTCTGCTCAGTCGCGGGAAACAGCTTCGTGTTTCCTGAACGGGCTCCGTTCCACAGCGCAACACCAACGCGACATCACGTTCACGGATTCCCGTAAAAACTCAGTGGGCTACACGAGTCAGTACTGCTGGGTGTGGGTGTGGGTGTGTGTACGCGTGCAAGAGGGAGAGGGAGTGTGCCATCTTCCCCAGAGAGCCGCAGGGCATGTATCCTCCTTGGGGGACAGCAGCTGTTCAATGGCAGGAAGGGGGTCCTTAGAGGACAGGAGAGACACAGGGGTTTCAAGGACAACCAGCGCCCGGAGGAACAAACACGCGGAAAGGAGGCAGCCCCGAGGTCACGTGACCTTAAGAATCCGATGTCCACTACGAAAACACCGACCCTCTCTCTGAGTCAGCGGCTGTTCTCGGACCCTCACGGTGTAAGTGGCCCTCTGATGTCCTGCTGACAGGACGCAGCACGAGGACCTCCCTGGGTCCCCTGCCCCGCCCCCCACCCCCGCCGTGCAGGGCACTGCTCCCAGGGCTGCGGGGAGCCTGCTCGGAGGACAGTGGTGTGTCCTCTCTCGGGGAGGACAGTGGCGTGTCCTCTCTCGGGGAGGACAGTGGCGTGTCCTCTCTCGGGGAGGACAGTGGCGTGTCCTCTCTCGGGGAGGACAGTGGCGTGTCCTCTCTCGGGGAGGACAGTGGCGTGTCCTCTCTCGGGGCTGCAGTGGTGTGTCCTCTCTCGGGGAGGACAGTGGCGTGTCCTCTCTCGGGGAGGACAGTGGCGTGTCCTCTCTCGGGGAGGACAGTGGCGGTGTCCTCTCTCGGGGAGGACAGTGGCGGTGTCCTCTCTCGGGGAGGACAGTGGCGGTGTCCTCTCTCGGGGAGGACAGTGGCGGTGTCCTCTCTCGGGGCTGCAGTGGTGTGTCCTCTCTCAGGGAGGACAGTGGCGTGTCCTCTCTCGGGGAGGACAGTGGCGTGTCCTCTCTCGGGGCTGCAGTGGTGTGTCCTCTCTCGGGGAGGACAATGGTGGTGTCCTCTCTCGGGGAGGACAGTGGCGTGTCCTCTCTCGGGGCTGCAGTGGTGTGTCCTCTCTCGGGGAGGACAGTGGTGTGTCCTCTCTCGGGGCTGCAGTGGTGTGTCCTCTCTCGGGGAGGACAGTGGCGTGTCCTCTCTCGGGGAGGACAGTGGCGTGTCCTCTCTCGGGGAGGACAGTGGTGGTGTCCTCTCTCGGGGAGGACAGTGGCCACGAGGAGAAGCGTCATGAACCTGCACGGGGCACAGGGCAGGTGTCTCCTGTGCTCACGGATGTCGGGGTGGGATGGGGGGGGTGGACTTCTATTTCTAACACTCGTAACTCCTCCAGGAACACGGTAGAAAGAGATCATAACACTAACGAATATTTGCTCGGTGTTTATTAGGGGTCCGGAACCGCGCTCAACGTTGTGCCTATTTTTTTTTTTTTTTTTTTGTATTTTTCTGAAGCTGGAAACGGGGAGAGACAGTCAGACAGACTCCCGCATGTGCCCGACCGGGATCCACCCGGCACGCCCATCAGGGGGCAACGCTCTGCCCACCAGGGGGCGATGCTCTGCCCCTCTGGGGCGTCACTCTGCCGCGACCAGAGCCACTCTAGCGCCTGGGGCAGAGGCCAAGAAGCCATCCCCAGCGCCCGGGCCATCTTTGCTCCAATGGAGCCTCGGCTGCGGGAGGGGAAGAGAGAGACAGAGAGGAAGGAGGGGGGGGTGGAGAAGCAGATGGGCGCTTCTCCTGTGTGCCCTGGCCGGGAATCGAACCCGGGACTTCTGCACGCCAGGCCGATGCTCTACCACTGAGCCAACTGGCCAGGGCCAACGTTGTGTCTATTTTTATCCCACTGAAGCCCCCCCCCACTGTGAGGCCACAGGAGGGTCCACCATCTCCATTTTATGAATGGGGGAGAGGAGGCCTCACGAGGGTAGGAGCGTCGCCCGCTCCCGGCTGGACAACGGCAGGCCTCTCTCTGACTCGCCCCGCCTGCCTGCCTCCCAGCCGCCTCTGAGAGATCGGGACACTGGGATGATTCACGAGAGGCAGGAAGTTATGGGCAAGGTTGTTTCCCCTGCTCCTCCCCTCCTAAGAAACAAGACAGACTGAACTCCTAACCACCCCCTGGCCCCGTACCTCAGCATGGAACCCCGTCGGGAAACGGGTTCATTGTGGGCAAGGGATGAGGTCACACCGGAACAGGGTGGGTGGCTCGTCCCATGTGGCCGGTCTGCTTCTGAGACGGCGGTCGTGTGAGGACACCAGGGGTGGGGGACAGCGTGGGAAGGGGAGGCAGAGCCGGGAGACGTTCCCCTGCCAGCGAGCAGTGCCAGGCTCTCTCTGGCCGTCCCCGGGGTATGAGAGAGCCTGGACAGGTGTCCGTCACGGCCCTCAGAGGGGGCCGACCCCGCCGCCTCCGTCTCCCGCTGCCGGCTTCCAGGACTGGGGGGACGAGGCACCGCTGTCCTTTCCAGCCCCCCGGTTTGTGGGGGAGCAAACACACAGGGGGAAGAAGGGACCCGGCCAGATCGCACACAGCCTCCTGTGTTCCCATAGCAACAGGATGACCGGGGCTCGAGGGGACGGAGACTTTTGTTCCGACTGAGAAGCGGTCAGAGCCTCAGCCGCCCACGCCCGGTGTGCAGTGTCTCCCTCCCGGCGAAGGTGCCGAGGGTGGTCTCCCCTTTTGCTGCGTGCCCTGAGGGTCCTGACCCCTGGGGCCTGCACTGCAGGTGCCGGCTGCAGACATGACTACTTGTGTTTCTGCAAAGGTGGACCATGCGGCAGCCATGCATCCCCGTGGGGACCCCGGCCAGTGCCCGCATGGGGGCCAGTCCCCCTCAGACGCACTCTACTCTGGGCGTTGAGGGGAAGGGCCCAGCCCCTGGGGAATGGGTGACCCAGACAGGGCCTGGGCAGGGCTGGCCGCCTCTGTCTTAACCATGAATCCTGGGGACGCCAGCTGAGCGTCCAGCGCTCACGAGACCACGTCCACTCACTGACGGCAGCAGGAGTTGAGCACCGACTTCCCTCCGAATGGGAGCAGACGGAGACTCGTCCTCACTGCCCGTCCTCCTCCTGCGCCTCCAGGGAGGTGACCCAGGAAGGCGTGCCGTCCAAGCCCCCATGAGCTGGCAGAGGGAGCCCCGGGCTGAGCAGCAGCGTCCCCTTCTGACCAGACGGCCACCGAGAGCCAGGCCACTCCTGTCAGGAGCAGAAGGAAGCGTGGCTCTCCCTGGGCTGTTGTCTCTCCACACACTTGAGCCAAATGGAACAGCCCCTTAGCGCGAAGGAACTTCAAGGGCATCTCGTGGGCAGAGGCGTCTCCTGGAGCCCGGCTGGCCCCGTCCTGTGTCCAGTGGGAGAAGCTCTAAGGACCCCTCTCCTCCTCTAGGGAGGAGAGGCGGCGGCAGCACCAGCACCGTTTTTGTTGCCGTTGTTGTTATTATCATCGTCCTGGGCAGCTGGTGGATGGGGCCTCTGCGCCCGTAGCCCTTCGAGAGACCACACGCCTTTCTCGTCTGCATCGCTGAGACCAGTGGTCTTCTGGGGACTGTGAGAACGCGGATTGCTAGGTCCCCACCCAGGAGAGTCCGCTTCAAGGGCCCCGGAATCCGCATGTTCACCCGCCGAGTGGGATTCTGACGCAGAGCCCCCGGGCGACCACACCTGTGGAAGAAGCCCCGGGCTTAGATTTCCCTCCGTCTTCAGCTCGGACGTCCTGGATCAGATGAGCTCTCAGGTTTCTCCGGCCTCGTGATGCCAACGTTCCCCACACGGAGCTCACGGGTATCTGTTCATCTCGATGGGAGCGACTTGCCCTGCTTACACTCCTGGTGGCTCCGGTGTCCTCTAGCCTCGTCCTCTTCCCTTTGACGTTTCCAGCAAACTCCCGCCACCGTGTCTCCGGTCATGCAGTGTCTGTCTGGGGCCGGAGAACCCAACAGAGTCGTCTTAACATTCGATAGGGAGATCCCACAGATATCCCCGAGGGCACCGAGGATAGCGGGCACCTCACTTGATCGGCCCGTCCGTCTGGCCTCCTCTTCAATACTTAATCGCTCCTGACCACGGTTTCCTACCAGAGGGACCTCCTGGGAGGCGTGGCTGGGTTTCAGGACACCTGGAAACTCTCTGAGATGTCACATGAAATTCTGTCCCAATGACAAGCACGCAGGCATTTTCCAGAGAGGCCCGGGCACGGCCAGGAAAGTTCAGCGTGCATGCTGCCAGGTTCACGCCGTGCGGCAGCCGCAGAAGAGGGGGTGCTCTGTGGGGTTGGAAAAGCTTTCCAGAACCCCGCCTCATTCTGGGAACTCGGGGAAACTAATTTCACATTTTAGAAAGAAAACCACAGGGAGGGATAGCTCAGTCGTTGAGAGTATCCTTCAGAAACACCGAGGGTGTGGGTTCTGTCCCCCGGTCAGGGCACGCACGGGAAGCGACCTGTGAATCCGTCCCCAGTCAGGGCACACACGGGAAGCGACCTGTGAATGCGTCCCCAGTCAGGGCACACACGGGAAGCGACCTGTGAATCCGTCCCCAGTCAGGGCAGGCACGGGAAGCGACCTGTGAATCCGTCCCCAGTCAGGGCAGACACGGGAAGCGACCTGTGAATCCGTCCCCAGTCAGGGCAGGCACGGGAAGCGACCTGTGAATCCGTCCCCAGTCAGGGCAGGCACGGGAAGCGACCTGTGAATCCGTCCCCAGTCAGGGCAGGCACGGGAAGCGACCTGTGAATCCGTCCCCAGTCAGTGCAGGCACGGGAAGCGACCTGTGAATCCGTCCCCAGTCAGGGCAGGCACGGGAAGCGACCTGTGAATCCGTCCCCAGTCAGGGCACGCACGGGAAGCGACCTGTGAATCCGTCCCCGGTCAGGGCAGACACGGGAAGCGACCTGTGAATCCGTCCCCAGTCAGTGCAGGCACGGGAAGCGACCTGTGAATCCGTCCCCAGTCAGGGCAGGCACGGGAAGCGACCTGTGAATCCGTCCCCGGTCAGGGCACGCACGGGAAGCGACCTGTGAATCCGTCCCCGGTCAGGGCACACACGGGAAGCGACCTATGAATGCACAAACATAAAGAAGTGGAACAACAAGTGAATGCTTCTCTCTCTCTCTCTCTCTCTCTCCCCCTTCCCCTCTCTGTTTCTCTAAACATCAATCAATACAAAATAACAACAAAAAATAGAAGTAACATTCCATACAGAATCATTGTAAGACAATTAGAGAAAATGAAAGACGTGCCCATAATTACAGCAGACTCTATTACTAAGTTAGAAGACATTAAAAAAAAAGATACAAGACATGAAAGAACATGAACCAGAATTAGAAAACAAAAAAATCTGGAAATATTGGTTAGAGCGTCATCCCGATACACCAAGGTTGCAGGTTCGATCCCCGGTCAGGGCACATACGGGAACCAACCAGTGAATGCACAAATAAGTGGAACAACAAATCAATGTTTCTCCCTCTCCCATCCAAGTACTAACCAGGCCCGACCCTGCTTAGCTTCCGAGATCAGACGAGATCGGGCGCGTTCAGGGTGGTATGGCCGTAGACGTTTCTCCCTCTCTCTCTCTCACTCTCTCCCTCCCCTGAAATCAATAAATATATGATTATTTCTAAAAAAGAAAGAATGAAATCATTTCGGAAATGAATAGTGAATTCATCAATAGGATACAAAAGCAAAAAAATAGATAATACTTGAAATAAGGGAAAAGAGAAAAATGTTTTAATCTGAAAGAAATGAAGAAAAAGATAAAGAGGATAGAAGAGAAAGTTACAAGCTTCAGAGACAGGCAAGGTCTTGAACATCCGGGGAAGGGGCGTCCCTGAAGAGGAGACAAGGCAGGAAACGGACCGGTCCGGTTCAGAACTTCCCCAAAGTCTCACCCTCCCCACGCGCGGAACCCCACTGTGAAAAGAGAACACCACATCCCCCCGGGTCTCGAGCAGAACAAGGCACACCAGGGAAAGGCCAATCAAATTAGCGCACTTGAACGAAGAGGTCCTGTTGGGCATCTAGAAAGCACCTTGCGATTTACAAGGGACAGAAAAGGGTCGCTGTTATCCCTGTGGTCATTCTGGACTTTCTACCCTCTGTGTCCTGGCTCCCGGCCTCTCAGCTCCGCCAGACGTCTGTCTGTCCAGCGGAAACCACACACCTCGGCTCCAGACGGACGACGGTTGGAGGACTGACCAGAGGTCCCTTGCATACGGCAGTTTCTCCGATGTCGGTGCTTCTGCGCGCTGTTCCTTCGTGAGCCTCCCTCTGCTCCCCTCCCTCCTCCTGTGAATGCCTGGACCAGAGGTCGGGCACCCGGCTGCTTCTGCATGGGTGGACTGGGGGGGTGGGGGGGGACTGGGGGGGGTGAATACTGTCTGGAGAAAGCACAAAGGAATTGTCTGTGGTCATGAAAATAGTTTATACCTTGAACAGGGTGGTAATTGTTTCTTTGTTATATATTTTTTAATTTATTTTAATTATAGTATATTAGTTTGTATATATATTACACATAGATATACAATATATAGGATATTATGTTGACACATAATATCAATAGTACGCTCGTTTCAGGTTTAGAACCTGCTGATTCCACATCACTGTCCCTTAGGTTCCTCCCCCAACCTCTTCCACCATCAGTCTGTTCTCTGTGTCTGTGAGTGTGTTTCTCCTTTGTTTGTTTTGTATTTTTATTTAGATGTCACATACAAGTGAAATCGTACAGCGTTTGTCTCTCTGTGTACCGCTGACTTAACTCTACGCCAGGGGTCCCCAAACTACGGCCTGTGGGCTGCATGCAGCCCCCTGAGACCATTTATCCGGCCCCCCGCCGCACTTCCGGAAGGGGCACCTCTTTCACTAGTGGTCAGTGAGTACTGACCACCTGGACTACTGTATGTGGTGGCGCCACACACTTACATCACTTGTTACGGCTAGCAGTGACAAATATGGAACTGGACATTGACCATCTCATTAGCCAAAAGCAGGCCCCGAGTTCCCATTGAGATACTAATCAGTTTGTTGATTTAAATTTACTTGTTCTTTATTTTAAATATTGTATTTGTTCCTGTTTTATTTTTTTACTTTAAAATAAGATGTGTGCAGTGTGCATAGGGATTGTTCATAGTTTTTTTACAGTCCGGCCCTCCAGCAGTCTGAGGGACAGTGAACTGGCCCCTGTGACAGGTTTGGGGACCCCCGCCCCACGCCGTGTGCTTACCCTGGGGGTCCATCCACGTCACTGCCCCTGGCTCCGTGTCACTCCCGTTGTCAGTGAGTTGTGTGAGTCCATGTATTTGGGGTGTCCGCCCCTCATTAGATACGTGATTTGCAAACATTGTACCTCATTTAGTGAGCTGCCTTTCATGTTGCCGCTGCTGCTCTTGGCTGCAAGGAAGCTTCTGGTGGCATGACGGAGTCCCTCCTCTTTACCTCTGCTGTTGGGGTCAGACTTTTAAAGATCATCCCAGAGACCTGAGTCAAGGAAGTTTCTGTCTGTGTTTCCTTCAAGGAGTTCTATGGTTTCGGGTCTTACGTTCAGGTCTTTAATCCACGTTGAGTTCATTTTCATGCGTGGTGTGACACCGTGGTTAAAATTTTACTCCTGGGTATGTATGTGGCTGTCTAGTTTTCCCAACACCACTTATTGAAGAGACTGTTTTTTCCTCCACTGTATATTCTTTTTTTTTTTTTTTTTAATTTTTTTTAATTTTTTTTTATTTATTCATTTTAGAGAGGAGAGGGAGAGACAGAGAGAGAGAGAGAGAGGAGAGACAGAGAGAGAGAGAGAAGGGGGAGGAGCTGGAAGCATCAACTCCCATATGTGCCTTGACCAGGCAAGCCCAGGGTTTCGAACCGGCGACCTCAGCATTTCCAGGTCGACGCTTTATCCACTGCGCCACCACAGGTCAGGCCTCCTCCACTGTATATTCTTAATTTCTTTGTCATAAATTAATGGACCATATAGGCGTGGCTTTATTTCTGGGCTCTGTTCAGTTTCATTGATCTATGTGTCAGTTTTTATACCAATATCATACTGTTTTAATGACTATAGATTTGTAATATAGTTTGTAATCAAGAAGTATGATAGCTCCAGCTTTGTTCTTCTTTCTCAAGATTTCTCTGGCTACTCAGACTTTTTTTGTGGTTTCATACAAATTTTAAGATTATTTGTTCTATTTCTTGGGGGGGAGGTGAACACCATTGGAATATTGATAGAGATTTCATTAAATCTGTAAATTGTTTTATGAACATTTTAACAATATTATTCTTCTAATCCATGAGCACAGAATAGATTTCTATTTATTTGTGTCATCTTCAATTTTTTTCATTAATGTCTTAGTTTTCAGTATATAGGTCTCTCGTCCCCTTGGTTAAATTCATTCCTAGACATTTTCTTTATATCATTTTATTTTTTTAGTGAGAGAGACAGAGAGAGGGACAGATAGGGAGACACACAGGAAGGGAGAGAGATGAGAAGCATCAATTCTTCATTGTGGCACCTTAGTTGTTCATTGATTGCTTTCTCGTATGTGCCTTGACCAGGGGGCTACAGCTGAGCCAGTGACCCCTTGCTCAAACCAGCAACCATGGGGTCATATCTATGAGCCCACGCTCAAGCCGGTGACCTCAAAGTTTCAAACCTGGGTCCTCTGAGCCCCAGGCTGATGCTCTGTCCACTTTGCCACCACTTGGTCAGGTGGTGCTTTATTCT
Source organism: Saccopteryx bilineata (assembly GCF_036850765.1). Taxonomy (NCBI): domain Eukaryota; kingdom Metazoa; phylum Chordata; class Mammalia; order Chiroptera; family Emballonuridae; genus Saccopteryx; species Saccopteryx bilineata. The sequence continues at coordinate 1,984,811 of NC_089497.1, read as the reverse complement.
TTGTGATGAAATTTCAAAGGGGATTGTTTCTTTATCTTTCTGATAGTTCATTTTTCATGTATAGAAGCACAACATATTTCTGTGTAATTATTTCGTTTCCTGCAACCTCGCTGAATTCATTTATTAATTCTAACTGTTTTCTGATGGCATCTTTAGGGTCCTCTACATATGGCATCATGTCATCTGCAAAATAGTGACAGTTTTGCTTCTTCCTTTTCAATTTGTATACATTTCTTTCAAGCTAATTTCTCTGGCTTAGGACTTACAGAATTATGTTGAATAAAAAAAAAAGTTCAATCAGGAGATCTTAGAGGAAATGCTTTCTGCTCTTCATCACTGAGCATGGTGTTGGCTGTGAACTTGTCATGATGGCCTTTATCACACTGAGGTGTGTTCCCTCTGCGTCCCTTTTGTTGAGAGCTCTCACCGCCAGTGGATGTGGAACTGCGTTCAATGCCTTCTCTACGTCTACTGAGATGATCGTGCGATTTCACCTCTCGTTTGGTTCGTGTGGTGTATCACGCTGACTGCGGATGTCGAGCGCTGCGTTCAGCTCAGGACCTGCCCACGGCTCGGGCGGAAGGAGACACCGTTGCGTTCAGCTCAGGACCTGCCCACGGCTCGGGCGGAAGGAGACACCGTTATCTGCGTGGTCTTTCCTGGTTCATGCACGTTGGGTTCTGCGTGGAGTTCCAGGGTCCACTTACCCCTCCTGAGCCAGGGCGCTGTTTCCAAACCTGGACCCTTTAAAGATGAGAGAAATCATTGTGTCTTTCCCCCCAGAACTTAACAGTCCGTCCTGGTTCACCCCAAGAGCTTATTACAGAAGCAAAGCTTACCACACCAAAACCACCCACAGGGAATCTCCCACCCAACGTAGACTAGATAGAACCCGATGGAAACAAAAACACACTTTGCAAAATCTGCCGATGGGTTTTTGGGCTTTTTTTTTTTATAAGGCAAAACGGTTTGTTACTTTTTAGTAATGCAGGGAACTCCAGAGATCCAGCCACTTCCCAGACCTTGCTCAGCTAAGAAAAAAACATCTCAAGCTGACAGGTACGCCCAGGTCTCCTGAGTCAGAAACCCCAGAGCCTGTCCGGACAGGGACAGACAGTATCCCATTTGGTCCCGGTCCTCACATTCACCAGAAGCTACAGATTCCATCCCTACGTGTTAACAGCCAGGACACTGGGTACCCACAGAGACAGAGGACCAGAGGACCTCAAGTTGAACGTGACCGTCTCTCTCTCTGCACGCAAAAGTCTGTGCTGTGTGTGAGAAACTACATCCTAACCCCATCTGGCAAGTGTTCCTTAACAGGCTGCTCAGATATCTGAAACCGATCCTAACCCACGCGGGCCCCCCGCTGACCACCACGCTGCCGGAATGGTGCGGACCCCTCTCACGCCTGCTCACCAGCCCACAGGCCTACGGGGTGAGTCAGCGTGTGGGGTGTCACGGGGCGGGGGCAGCGCTGAGGAGCCCCGGAACCTGGCGGTGGCTCCTGAGGTGTCACGGGGCGGGGGGCAGCGCTGAGGAGCCCCGGAACCTGGCGGTGGCTCCAGCCCAACGGGGTGGGGGGGGGGTGTTTTGTAAAACTTCACCCACGGGGGGTCTTTTCTCTTTTCTTTTCTGTTGCTGCATGTGCCCCCCCCCCCGTTCTTCTTTGAACAGAAAAGAAAAACAAAGCAATGTTTTATTGTGACCAAATATTCTTAACCACAGAAGGCACTGAGGACCTGTCAAAGGAGTCAGTGCCCTGGTGAGAGGCTTTGAAGGCCCGGGGCCGTGCTTCGTAGCTCAAGGGCGTGGACTAAAGGATGCTGAGGAGCCATTAGAGTCAGGGGCAGAGCTCAGCGTGTCGGGGTGGCCCGAGGACAGGATGGCGGGGCTTGGGGCCCCCCTCTGAGGCTAGCCAGCTCGGCCCCCTTGTCAAAACAGAGAACCGCGTCTCAACGCACTCAGGGCTGGGCAGCCCAGGCGGTGGCTCTCCGAGCCTGGTCCCCAGACCAGCGGCCTCAGCGACCCTTAGGAAGCTGTCAGAAGTACAGACGACCGGGCCCCCCTCAGACAGCCTGGGTTCCGGGTCTGGCTGCTGCATTCTAAGAAGCTCTCCAAGGGGTCCCCGCCCAGGCTGAAGGGACCCAAGGTCACCCAGCCGGGGCTCACTCTCCACGTCATGCGACACGGTGGCCTTCCCACAGCCCACAGAAGGAGAGCTGAGATCTTAATTCTTTGCCCCGGGGACCCTCTGTCTGAGGATCACCGGCCAGACCTATTCCATGTCCACCATTCTCCACGACGGTGACTTTCACCCTCTCTGACCTTGTGACACTCATCCCCCCCCCAAAAAAAAAATGAAACATTCTATCAGGTCACAGTTTTAAAACATAACAGGGGCTGTGTTCTGAGAACTGGGAGAGAGGGTCAGGCCAGCATGAGAATGTCCCCAAACCAACACTGAATCCTGCCAGGCTCTAAGATCTCAGGATTTTGCCACCTTTCCGATCCTCGCCAACCCCCTTTCAGGTATCAGTGCAAGAAGCCCACCGGCTCTCCTGTGACCTCCCCTGACCAAGGAGGTTGTGTTACGGTGACAGTCTCCAGTGGGGACTCGGGGGGGGACGCCCCACTGTACCCGCAGGGCTGGAGACAGCCCGGGCAGGACGGGACAGTTAGACAAAGGAGAACGAAGTGTATTTCTTACACAGAGCGCCTGCTGCTGTGTTCTGCCCTCAGCGTGAAGTAACTAGTCTCTCTCTCTCCCTCTCTCTCTCCTCCCCAACCCCTCCATCTGTCTCCAAAACTCCAGGAACGGCTCAAGGAGGACGACGCGGACTGCATCGTCAGTCAGGACGAACTGGCCATGAGCTACCAGGAGCAGTCCCCCTCCGCGGGCAGCCCCCCGGCGCGGCCGGGTCTGGGTCTGGACAGGAGCCCTTCGCCCCCGACGCCGCCCAACAAGGAAAACATTTACGAGGGGGACCTGGGCCTCGGAGGATTCGAACTCAAGCTGGGGCCAACCCCGGGTCCACCCCCGCTGAACTAAGGGGTGGGCGCGGTTTCGCGGTGAGCCCCCGCCCAGGCACGCGGGGCTCACGGAGGACCCCAGGGTGCGCCCAGGGGCGGCCGCCCCCGCGGGGGGATGGGAAGACGCAGGAAGAGCCCTGTCCCGTGTGCCCTCCGGCGCCGGGAGAAATGAGAATTGATGAGCTGAGCGTCGCTCTGCATCGATGCTGGGGATGCTTCCCGGACCGGGTGGGCGGGCGGGCAGGAGGGGGGGGGGGAGTGGGCGGAACCGGGACACGAGCGGCTGCGGTAAGAACGGGAGAGAAAGGGAGACACCCGGCTGGGTCTGCAGGCGTTTCCAGCTCCCAGGGCCCTGCTCTTAGATTTCGCATTTTATTCCCTTTGTTAGAGAGGGTTTGAAAGTGAGGAATAGGGTTTCTGAGCAGAAGCCTCCCGAGTGGACGGAATGCCCAGTTTCGCTGGAAGCGGTCACTTTTCTGTTTTCAGGAGCCGGACTCCCTCGTGCTCTTGGTGATGAGGCCAGGGCTTCTCTGCAAAAGCCTAGATGAGCGCCGATGGCCTCGCAGGACCTGGGGGACGGCCCCACGGGGACCCACTGACCTCTCCCGCGTCCTCCCGGGCTGCCTCTCCCAGGCCCGGCGGGGGGGGGGGGGGGGGGGGGGGTTGGTCACAGTGGGGGGTGCACCGTGCTTGCTGCTCTCCAGCCCAGGAGGACCTCCTGGCAGGGACGCCGGCTTCTTTGCTGCTTTGCTCCGTTTCCCCTGAAGAACGAGCCTTTCTGAGTGTGTTTGAGTCACTGCTCAGGTCTGCACAGCGGGAGATGAGAGGCCACAGCGGGAGATGAGAGGCCACAGCGGGGGTCCTCGGCTGCACAGGGGGAGATGAGAGGCCACAGCGGGGGCCGCCCCGACCCGTCCACAGAGTCCGGCAGGCACCGTGCCGTCCTGCAGGAGCCGGGGCGAGAGGCGCGGAGCTGGTGGCCGAGGGCCGGACCTGCTCAGGAGTGCAGAGGGCCACTGCTCCTTCCAAGACGTGGCTCGTGACGCGGGACAGAGGGACCCACACGAGAGCTTTCGATTCAGCGGCATGACTGTGCCTTTTCCGCTCTAAAAATACCTCAGCCTCGCTTCTCTTGATACGCAGATGTTACTTCTAGACTCCAGAAAGCTGGCCCCGGCTGCCTGGGCCGTCGCAGTCTGAGTCTAGGAGGGGGAGAAGGAAGTCTTCCTCGGGGCCCTGAGCTTGGAAGTAACACGTGCCCTGCTGGCCGGTGGTCAGGCCTTAAACGTCGACCACGGGGGGGGGGGGGGGGCCACACCGCTCCGCACGCTCTGCCCATCGACTCTCCTGCTTCCCACACAGCCCAGTCCGGGCACACACTGTTTATACTCGGCGGAGTGTGACTCTGGCTGTGCTGGGAAATCACAGCACACGGGTCAAGCATGCTGGCTCCTCTCTTGGCTTAATCCTAATAAAGTTTTGTTACAAAGCACGATGATATCAGGCTAGTGTTTGCCGAAGCACTTTCCTCCCCGGACCGGTCGGCAGCTCTGAGTCCCCGCTCTTGAAATGCCTGGGGAAGGAGGCCCGGAAGGGTGACGTAAGGGGGGCGCAGGGGTCCCAAGAGGCAGGGAGAGCCCACGGGGGCTGGCGGGCAAGTCAAATCCTCACGGGTGGCAGAGCCAAGAGCGGTGCTGGTCGGGGGTGCGGGCAGAGGGGACAGACACACAGAGCAGAGGGGGACAGACACACAGAGCAGAGGGGGACAGACACACAGAGCAGAGGGGGACAGACACGCAGAGCAGAGGGACAGACACGCAGAGCAGAGAGGACAGACACGCAGAGCAGAGGGGGACAGACACGCAGAGCAGAGAGGACAGACACGCAGAGCAGAGAGGACAGACACGCAGAGCAGAGAGGACAGACACGCAGAGCAGAGAGGGACAGACACGCAGAGCAGAGGGGGACAGACACGCAGAGCAGAGAGGACAGACACGCAGAGCAGAGAGGACAGACACGCAGAGCAGAGGGGGACAGACACGCAGAGCAGAGGGGGACAGACACGCAGAGCAGAGAGGACAGACACGCAGAGCAGAGGGGGACAGACACGCAGAGCAGAGGGGGACAGACACGCAGAGCAGAGGGGGACAGACACGCAGAGCAGAGAGGGGACAGACACGCAGAGCAGAGAGGACAGACACGCAGAGCAGAGGGGACAGACACGCAGAGCAGAGAGGGGACAGACACGCAGAGCAGAGAGGGGACAGACACGCAGAGCAGAGGGGGACAGACACGCAGAGCAGAGAGGACAGACACGCAGAGCAGAGAGGGGACAGACACGCAGAGCAGAGAGGGGACAGACACGCAGAGCAGAGAGGACAGACACGCAGAGCAGAGAGGGGGACAGACACGCAGAGCAGAGAGGGGACAGACACGCAGAGCAGAGGGGGACAGACACGCAGAGCAGAGGGGACAGACACGCAGAGCAGAGGGGACAGACACGCAGAGCAGAGAGGGGACAGACACGCAGAGCAGAGAGGGGACAGACACGCAGAGCAGAGAGGGGACAGACACGCAGAGCAGAGAGGACAGACACGCAGAGCAGAGAGGACAGACACGCAGAGCAGAGAGGACAGACACGCAGAGCAGAGAGGGGACAGACACGCAGAGCAGAGAGGGGACAGACACGCAGAGCAGAGGGGGACAGACACGCAGAGCAGAGGGGGACAGACACGCAGAGCAGAGGGGACAGACACGCAGAGCAGAGGGGGACAGACACGCAGAGCAGAGGGGGACAGACACGCAGAGCAGAGGGGGACAGACACGCAGAGCAGAGGGGGACAGACACGCAGAGCAGAGGGGGACAGACACACAGAGCAGAGGGGGACAGACACACAGAGCAGAGAGGGGACAGACACGCAGAGCAGAGGGGGACAGACACGCAGAGCAGAGGGGACAGACACGCAGAGCAGAGGGGACAGACACGCAGAGCAGAGGGGGACAGACACGCAGAGCAGAGGGGACAGACACGCAGAGCAGAGGGGGACAGACACGCAGAGCAGAGGGGGACAGACACGCAGAGCAGAGGAGGACAGACACGCAGAGCAGAGAGGACAGACACGCAGAGCAGAGGGGGACAGACACGCAGAGCAGAGGGGACAGACACGCAGAGCAGAGAGGGGACAGACACGCAGAGCAGAGGGGGACAGACACGCAGAGCAGAGGGGGACAGACACGCAGAGCAGAGGGGACAGACACGCAGAGCAGAGGGGGACAGACACGCAGAGCAGAGGGGGACAGACACGCAGAGCAGAGGGGGACAGACACGCAGAGCAGAGGGGGACAGACACGCAGAGCAGAGGGGGACAGACACGCAGAGCAGAGGGGGACAGACACACAGAGCAGAGAGGGGACAGACACGCAGAGCAGAGGGGGACAGACACGCAGAGCAGAGGGGACAGACACGCAGAGCAGAGGGGACAGACACGCAGAGCAGAGGGGGACAGACACGCAGAGCAGAGGGGACAGACACGCAGAGCAGAGGGGGACAGACACGCAGAGCAGAGGGGGACAGACACGCAGAGCAGAGAGGACAGACACGCAGAGCAGAGGAGGACAGACACGCAGAGCAGAGAGGACAGACACGCAGAGCAGAGGGGGACAGACACGCAGAGCAGAGGGGACAGACACGCAGAGCAGAGGGGACAGACACGCAGAGCAGAGGGGGACAGACACGCAGAGCAGAGGGGGACAGACACGCAGAGCAGAGAGGACAGACACACAGAGCAGAGAGGGGACAGACACGCAGAGCAGAGAGGGGACAGACACGCAGAGCAGAGGGGGACAGACACGCAGAGCAGAGAGGACAGACACGCAGAGCAGAGGGGACAGACACGCAGAGCAGAGAGGACAGACACGCAGAGCAGAGGGGGACAGACACGCAGAGCAGAGGGGACAGACACGCAGAGCAGAGGGGGACAGACACGCAGAGCAGAGGGGACAGACACGCAGAGCAGAGGGGACAGACACACAGAGCAGAGGGGGACAGACACGCAGAGCAGAGGGGGACAGACACGCAGAGCAGAGGGGACAGACACACAGAGCAGAGGGGGACAGACACGCAGAGCAGAGAGGGGACAGACACGCAGAGCAGAGAGGGGACAGACACGCAGAGCAGAGGGGGACAGACACGCAGAGCAGAGAGGGGACAGACACGCAGAGCAGAGAGGGGACAGACACGCAGAGCAGAGAGGGGACAGACACGCAGAGCAGAGGGGACAGACACGCAGAGCAGAGGGGGACAGACACGCAGAGCAGAGAGGGGACAGACACGCAGAGCAGAGGGGGACAGACACGCAGAGCAGAGGGGACAGACACGCAGAGCAGAGAGGACAGACACGCAGAGCAGAGGGGGACAGACACGCAGAGCAGAGGGGGACAGACACGCAGAGCAGAGAGGACAGACACGCAGAGCAGAGAGGGGACAGACACGCAGAGCAGAGAGGGGACAGACACGCAGAGCAGAGGGGGACAGACACGCAGAGCAGAGAGGACAGACACGCAGAGCAGAGGGGACAGACACGCAGAGCAGAGAGGACAGACACGCAGAGCAGAGGGGGACAGACACGCAGAGCAGAGGGGACAGACACGCAGAGCAGAGGGGGACAGACACGCAGAGCAGAGGGGACAGACACGCAGAGCAGAGGGGGACAGACACGCAGAGCAGAGGGGGACAGACACGCAGAGCAGAGGGGACAGACACGCAGAGCAGAGGGGGACAGACACGCAGAGCAGAGAGGGGACAGACACGCAGAGCAGAGAGGGGACAGACACGCAGAGCAGAGGGGGACAGACACGCAGAGCAGAGAGGGGACAGACACGCAGAGCAGAGAGGGGACAGACACGCAGAGCAGAGAGGGGACAGACACGCAGAGCAGAGGGGACAGACACGCAGAGCAGAGGGGACAGACACACAGAGCAGAGAGGACAGACACGCAGAGCAGAGAGGACAGACACGCAGAGCAGAGAGGACAGACACGCAGAGCAGAGGGGGACAGACACGCAGAGCAGAGAGGAGGACAGACACACAGCAGAGGGGGACAGACACACAGAGCAGAGGGGACAGACACGCAGAGCAGAGAGGGACAGACACGCAGAGCAGAGAGGGGACAGACACGCAGAGCAGAGAGGGGACAGACACGCAGAGCAGAGAGGGGACAGACACGCAGAGCAGAGGGGGACAGACACGCAGAGCAGAGAGGGACAGACACGCAGAGCAGAGAGGGGACAGACACGCAGAGCAGAGAGGACAGACACACAGAGCAGAGGGGACAGACACGCAGAGCAGAGAGGGACAGACACGCAGAGCAGAGAGGGGACAGACACGCAGAGCAGAGAGGAGGACAGACACGCAGAGCAGAGAGGGGACAGACACGCAGAGCAGAGGGGGACAGACACGCAGAGCAGAGGGGGACAGACACGCAGAGCAGAGAGGGACAGACACGCAGAGCAGAGGGGGACAGACACGCAGAGCAGAGAGGACAGACACACAGAGCAGAGAGGACAGACACACAGAGCAGAGAGGACAGACACACAGAGCAGAGGGGGACAGACACGCAGAGCAGAGAGGACAGACACGCAGAGCAGAGAGGGACAGACACGCAGAGCAGAGAGGACAGACACACAGAGCAGAGGGGACAGACACGCAGAGCAGAGAGGAGGACAGACACGCAGAGCAGAGGGGGACAGACACGCAGAGCAGAGAGGAGGACAGACACGCAGAGCAGAGGGGGACAGACACGCAGAGCAGAGAGTGACAGACACGCAGAGCAGAGAGGACAGACACACAGAGCAGAGGGGACAGACACGCAGAGCAGAGAGGAGGACAGACACGCAGAGCAGAGGGGGACAGACACGCAGAGCAGAGAGGGACAGACACGCAGAGCAGAGAGGACAGACACACAGAGCAGAGAGGGGACAGACACGCAGAGCAGAGAGGGACAGACACGCAGAGCAGAGAGGAGGACAGACACGCAGAGCAGAGGGGGACAGACACGCAGAGCAGAGGGGGACAGACACGCAGAGCAGAGGGGACAGACACGCAGAGCAGAGGGGGACAGACACGCAGAGCAGAGAGGGGACAGACACGCAGAGCAGAGGGGGACAGACACGCAGAGCAGAGAGGACAGACACGCAGAGCAGAGAGGAGGACAGACACGCAGAGCAGAGGGGGACAGACACGCAGAGCAGAGGGGGACAGACACGCAGAGCAGAGGGGACAGACACGCAGAGCAGAGGGGGACAGACACACAGAGCAGAGGGACAGACACGCAGAGCAGAGAGGACAGACACGCAGAGCAGAGGGGGACAGACACACAGAGCAGAGAGGACAGACACGCAGAGCAGAGGGGGACAGACACGCAGAGCAGAGGGGACAGACACGCAGAGCAGAGAGGACAGACACGCAGAGCAGAGAGGAGGACAGACACACAGCAGAGGGGGACAGACACACAGAGCAGAGGGGACAGACACGCAGAGCAGAGAGGACAGACACGCAGAGCAGAGAGGAGGACAGACACACAGAGCAGAGAGGACAGACACACAGAGCAGAGAGGACAGACACGCAGAGCAGAGAGGAGGACAGACACACAGAGCAGAGAGGACAGACACACAGAGCAGAGAGGACAGACACGCAGAGCAGAGGGGGACAGACACGCAGAGCAGAGAGGACAGACACGCAGAGCAGAGAGGAGGACAGACACGCAGAGCAGAGGGGGACAGACACACAGAGCAGAGGGGGACAGACACGCAGAGCAGAGAGGGGACAGACACGCAGAGCAGAGGGGGACAGACACGCAGAGCAGAGGGGGACAGACACGCAGAGCAGAGGGGGACAGACACGCAGAGCAGAGAGGGGACAGACACGCAGAGCAGAGGGGGACAGACACGCAGAGCAGAGGGGGACAGACACGCAGAGCAGAGGGGGACAGACACGCAGAGCAGAGAGGAGGACAGACACGCAGAGCAGAGGGGGACAGACACACAGAGCAGAGGGGGACAGACACGCAGAGCAGAGGGGGACAGACACGCAGAGCAGAGAGGACAGACACGCAGAGCAGAGGGGGACAGACACACAGAGCAGAGGGGGACAGACACGCAGAGCAGAGGGGGACAGACACGCAGAGCAGAGAGGGGACAGACACGCAGAGCAGAGGGGGACAGACACGCAGAGCAGAGGGGGACAGACACACAGAGCAGAGGGGGACAGACACGCAGAGCAGAGAGGAGGACAGACACGCAGAGCAGAGGGGGACAGACACACAGAGCAGAGGGGGACAGACACGCAGAGCAGAGGGGGACAGACACGCAGAGCAGAGAGGAGGACAGACACGCAGAGCAGAGGGGGACAGACACACAGAGCAGAGGGGGACAGACACGCAGAGCAGAGGGGGACAGACACGCAGAGCAGAGGGGGACAGACACGCAGAGCAGAGGGGGACAGACACGCAGAGCAGAGGGGGACAGACACGCAGAGCAGAGGACAGCCTCCTCCTCTCATTGCTTCAAAAGTAGGGAAGGGGGCCCTGGCTGATTGGCTCAGTGCTAGAGCGTCAGCCTGGCCTGTGGATGTCCCGGGTTCAATTCCCGGCCAGGGCACACAGGAGAAGCGCCCATCTGCTTCTCCACTCCTCCCCCCCTCCTTCCTCTCTGTCTCTCTCTTCCCCTCCCGCAGCCAAGGCTCCATTGGTTTGAGCACATCAGCCCGGTGCTGAGGATGCTGAGGATGGCTCCATAGAGCCTTCGCCTCAGGTGCTAAAAATAGCTCCATTGAGAGCATGGCCCCAGATGGGCAGAGCATTGGCCCCAGATGCTCTGGGGTGGCCGGGAGGATTCCGGTTGGAGTGCATGAGGGAGTCTGTCTCTCTGTCTCCCCTCCTCTCACATGGAAAAAGAAGAAGAAGAAGAAAGTAGGGCAGAGATACAAGGGTGAAAGGAAAGAAAGGCCCAGCACCAGCCCATCTCGTCTCTGCCCTGCTTATGTGAAGGAAGAAATGAGAGCCCGGTGTCTGGTTTCTTTCCATCTGTGGGGACAGAGGCACACCAGGGGAGAGAAAGTCCCCTGATGGAGCAGCGCTGGAGAGAGAGAGGGACGTAGGGCATCCCTAATGGAAACAAGACGGGCAGGGACGGGGGGGACCCCTGAACCATGGAAACGAGATGAGCAGGGATGGGGGGACCCCTGGACCATGGAAACGAGATGGGCAGGGACGGGGGGACCCCTGAACCATGGAAATGAGATGGGCAGGGATGGGGGGACCCCTGAACCATGGAAACGAGATGGGCAGGGACGGGGGGACCCCTGGACCATGGAAACGAGACGGGCAGGGACGGGGGGACCCCTGGACCATGGAAACGAGACGGGCAGGGACGGGGGGACCCCTGGACCATGGAAACGAGACGGGCAGGGATGGAGGGACCCCTGGACCCAGCACCACCTCCCGAAGGGGACACAGCCAAGCAGCCGCCTCCCCCACAGGCAAACCCTTCTGTTGCTTTAAAAAAAAAAAAAATCTCTTTCCAGCTGAACGTCAGGAACTATTGCCAACCAGGGTAACGAGGGGCTGTGTGTTTATTCCGAGCTGGGCCAACCACTCCGACCGACGCCAGACAGGCCCTGTGAGTCTAGGCCATGGTGCCTCGCCCAGCCTGCGGGCTATCTTCCAGTCTGGAGGGGCGATGACCAGCCTCCTGCCCTTGGAATCGGCCCGAGACCCAGACAGGCCGGTATCCAAATGGCCAGGGCTCTGAACCCCATCAGTGGTTCAGAAGACCAGCTCTCCCTCCTGCTCCTGGCGTGCAGAACAACCATGTCTGACCTCAGGAAGCGCTCTGCTCTGTGATTAGCAGCACCAGCACCGTGAAACTCAAACCTGTCACTGAATCACTGGTGAGTAATAAGGTCAAAGGAGCTCAACGCAACCCACCGACACGCCCACGAATGAGTCGAGCTTTAAACAGGACTCTCGTTCATTGACTTGCAGTTGTTCCTTAGGCATCTTACCATGTGTACATCACACACACACACACACACACACACACACACACAACACACACACTTCCTCCAGATGCCAGGGTCCCAGCTGAAATTTCTATGGTGTACCCCTGTTACTCATCCATATCTGAGCAAGTCTAAAGCCTGGTGACAGAGCCCTGGCCATTTGGATCAGTGGTAGAGAGCATCACCCAGCATGTAGATGTCCCCGGTTTGATTCCAGGACAGGGCACACAGGAGAATGATCACCTCCTTCTCCATCTCTCCCCCTCTCCCTTCTATCTCTCTCTTTCTCTCTGTCTCTGTCTCTCTCTCTCTCTCTCTCTCTCTCTCTGCCCTATCGCATAGCCATGGCTCGATTGCCTGGAGCAAGCGGCCCTGGGCGCCGAGGATTGTTCCATGGTCTCTGCCTCAGGTACTAAAAATAGCTCAGTTGCCGAGCAACTGAACATCCAACCCCAGATGCAGAGACCATCACCCCATAGAGGGTTTGTGGGGTGGATCCCGGTTGAGGCACATGTGGGAGTTTATCTCTCTGCCTCCCCTGCTTTCACTTAGTTAAAAAAATAAAATAAAAATTAATAAAAACAGTCTGGTGGCATGTGCCATCAGGGTCTCCCTTCATGAAGTTTCTAGACACTTTCTGGAGAGTGACTTAATATACAAGAAACCTGAAAATGTAAATACCCTTTGACCCAACAATTTTTTCATGCGGAACTTTTATCCTAGATGCTTGAGAATATTATGCATACAAAGTATACTTATTAAAGCAACCGAATTGCTGTCCTGGTTAAGTACAATGGTGATGGCCATCTTATGGAGCAACATCATATGGACTGATGGGTCATCTCCAAATGTTTTGTTAAATGGCAACAGCAAGGCCCTGGCCAGTTGGCTCAGAGGTAGAGCATCGGCCTGGCATGCAAAAGTCCCGGGTTCGATTCCCGGCCAGGGCACACAGGAGAAGCGCCCATCTGCTTCTCCACCCCTCCCCCTCTCCTTCCTCTCTGTCTCTCTCTTCCCCTCCCGCAGCGAGGCTCCATTGGAGCAAAGATGGCCCGGGCACTGGGAATGGCTCCTTGGCCTCTGCCCCAGGCGCTAGAGTGGCTCTGGTCGCGACAGAGCGACGCCCCAGATGGGCAGAGCATCGCCCCCTGGTGGACAGAGCTTCGCCCCTGGTGGGCGTGCCGGGTGGATCCCGGTCGGGCGCATGTGGGAGTCTGTCTGACTGTCTCTCCCCGTTTCCAGCTTCAGAAAAATACAAAAAAAAAAAAAAAAAGAAATGACAACAGCAAGATGCAGAACACAGTGGACGCTACACTGCTGTTCCGGAGAAGGAATTGGTAGCATAGTTAGTTGCTTCCTAAGAACTGGGGAGAGACTTAACTTCCCACTTTGGTATCTGCTGGGGTTTGTACACTGTCCATGTCTTATGTACTCAAAAACAGATGAAGTGCGAATCCTAGGAGTCCTATGAAATGGCCCAAGGACGTAATGAGCGACCACAGGATGTGGAGTAAAAACCCGGGGAAGTTGTAATTTTTTTACCATGACCTTGGAGATCTGGAGGACGCTAAGTCTGGCATCGACAGGACCAAGAGCTTCTGGGTTTCTTCATTTACATCATCCAGGGCACATTCGTGCAAACTACACAAACGGTCTTTGACATTTAAAGACGAAGGTGACTCAGTCTTGTCCATCAAATTGCTAATAGAAGACAGACAGCTAAGAAAAAACATAATTGATTCCTTACAAGATAGAAAATTATATAGTAAAGCTATAGGAACCAAACCAGCATGGTCCTGACCAAGAAATAAGCAAAAAGATTAAGAGAATCTATTACAAACTACAGAAACAAACTCATGAATATATTTAAAAGTTTAGTTCATAAATGTCATTTTGCCTGACAAGGCAATGCCACAGTGTAGAGAGCATCGGCCTGGGACCCAGAGGATCCAGATTTGAAACCCCAAGGTCACCAGTTTGAGCACTGGGTCACTGGCTTGAGTGTGGGATCATAGACATGACCCCATGGTCGCTGGCTTGAGACCAAAGGTCACTGGCTTGAAGCCCAAGGTTCCTGGCTTGAACCCAAAGATCACTGGCTTGAAGCCGAAGGTCACTGGCTTGAGCAAGGGGTCACTGGCTCAGCTGTATTCCCCCGGTCAAGGCACATATGAGAAAGCAATCAATGAACAGCTAAGGTGATCCAACGAAGAATTAATGCTTTTCATCTCTTTCCCTTCCTGTCTGTCCCCTGTCCCTATCTGTCCCTCTCTGTTCCTCTATCTCACTGTCTCTCACTCTCACTAAAAAAAAAAAAAAAAAAAAAAATGTTATTTCAATGTGGGAGTGAGGATGAATGGATTATTATTAATAAATGATGTGTATCAATTGACTTTCAGTTTGGAGAAGGGAAGAACATTAGGTAATACCCTCTAACATACACAAAACTAAATTCCAAGGAATTTAAACAGCTAAATGTAAAAAATGAAACTATAGAAGAGGAAAAAAATAGAATATGTGAATAACATTAGCATATGGACAATCTTCCTGTGAAAGGCACAACCCACAAAAAATAACAAATTTGACTACACAAAGACATGAAATTTTTATGACTAAAGACACACTATACAAAATTATTTTAACGGGGAAGAAACTCTATGTGTACTTTTTATGTGTATGTATGGGTGTATCAGACTAAGGGTTATTCTTCAAAATACACAAAAACTCTTACAAACGCATGAGAAAAGAAATAAAAAAAACCCTACTGAATACAAAAAAAAATACGTCAAGACTACAGAAACAAATCGACGTACACCTTCTATGCAGACATCTACTTTTAGGCATTTCTGTGGAAATGCAATCCTAGGCATATACAATGATATTCACTGTGACACTGTTAAATATTGCAGGAAAATTGTGACACTGCAAAATATTGGAGGAAAAGAAAGATCTGTCAATAGCAGGAGAGTACCTGAACCACAGCGCACCCCCAGGAGGGCGTTCTCCGCAGCACTTAGATTCTGCGAATGGTGGGTCTACCTGTGTGCTGTGTTCACATAGAGCTATTTCCAAAATTAATTGTCAGCGAGAAAGAACAGTCTGGAAGGACCCACAGCAGACTGGGAATATTAGGAGGGCTGGACCAAGAGACAAGACGAGCCTGCGGTTTATCGGCATTACCTTCCATTCTTGCAATGAGACTGGGTTCCTGCGTGGTCTCTTCAGAGAGTGGCTGTGGGGGGGGGGGGCGGAGGAAGATGACATCGTCAAGGAGATCGTCAAAGGGACAAGTCACATCTGAGCGAGGTCCTGAAAGACCTCAGTTAAAGGGTGACTGATGTTTATCAGACGACCATGAGGCAAGGTCTTGATGTAAGCGCCTGTGGGGTCAGCAGAGAAGCATCCGGGCGCATGTGGTTTGACGCAGGGCAGGGCACCTGTGAGATGGCTGGAGGTCGCCAGGAATGCGAAGCTTGCCGGTGGACGGCTCCACGTGCCTCCCAAATATCGCCCATCACCCTGTCGGTCATTCGGTTCGACGAATGTGTATTAAACCCTTCCAGGGCACTGCTGATGATCGAGGTTAGGGATGGCCAACGTCAATATCATTCCTGGGATCAATTAAGACGGGACAGATAAGCAATGAGAGCATCCAGAAGGCGCAGTGACGTCGAGACCTCTTGGCCCATCTCATCACTTCCTCGCACGGATTGCGTAGTCTCAGAACGGGTCAGGAGGAGAGGGGGGCCCAGCAAGCCGGCCTGGAGGGAAGGGAAGGGGGTGGACCGTCTCAGCGACAGCACACAGCCAGCCTGACCGCTCAAGGGGCCCAGGACAGGCCTGACCAGCTCAGGAGACTGAGAGCGACCACACAGGGTGCTCTGATCGCATATTCCTCACCGGGAAGGTCCTGGTGGGCAGTCACATCCCAGGCTCCCAGCCTCCTTGACCAGTGGTCAGTCTTGACCGGAAGCGAGCCTGCCCGTTGTTGCTAGGCACCCAGGATAAATACACGTTGGGAACGCACAGTGCATTGCTTTCTCAACCTCCCACAGAGGCCCCAGGGCCCGAGGACACAGAGCTCCTTGTCTTTACCTTGTCGCCCACCTACCATCTCTCTGGACTGTCCACGTGAGGATTCTCAGGCCACGGTTTCGTGGCCCAGTGTCCAGACCCGTGGGCCGTGTGAACGCTGCCCTCACTCCAGGTGTCACGTGAAGTCAGTTTAAACTCTGACTCTGTCCTCAGTGACCCACTGCGTGTCCTGCACGGTCCGTTCCACCACAGAACTAGTGTTCCTCGGTCGTTGTGCGGTCTCCAAGGGAAACGGAGGCCCAGGCCCCGGCCTTGTGACCCGCCCCATCTGTGGACTGTGTCCTAGAACTCCCACTGTCCCCCACACCCCGTGAGCACGCTGTCCACCAGGGCTCCACCACAGCCAGCCACTGTTCTCAACCCACAACCCCTCTCCCTGACCGCGGAGGCAGCAACCCCGGAAAGTCCACTGGACCCCACCGATCCGAAAACGCGTGACGTACGGCTTACGGTCTTGTTTCCCTGCGAGCAGCCTACCCTCCAGTCTGACCAGCTCCTTGCCACCCGGGTCTGCCTGGGAGCACGTCCTGGTTCCCGCCGAGGGCTCCGTCCTTGACCTTGCAAATGTGAGAATAAGACGCTTTTCCGTTCTCCTCAGAGCCCCCCTGGAAGGTTTGTGTACCGATGCGAAGCGGGACCCATCCTGTCCTCACCGACCGAGGACTGACCTCGGAGAGCCAGGTCTCTACCCGTTTCTCTTTCTACCCAATCCCACCGATGTCCCCCCGGGCTCTCTCCCGCCTCGACTCCACGGCCGAGGGAAGGTGTGTCCCTCCCTTCCGCCTCGTCCTCAGGCCCCATTCTTTCCCTGCGGACCGGCGGCCGTGGGCTGGAACCCGGCGTGGAGTAAGGGCCACTTCTCTGTCTGGCCATGTTGTGGGGCTTCCGGCCAGCCGCTTACCAAAGCCTGAGTCTGAGGACACAGAATGTCCAGCTTGTCTTGTAGTAACACTTCGTCCCTCTTTTTCCTTCACTTCCACACTTAGGTGCAGCACAATTGGGCTTCCAACGTCCTGGGGCGGGTGCTTTGTTTGTTTTACTGCATCTGCCCAAGTCTAAAGACAAGTAGGAAGGCATCTCACTGGAGTTTGATCTTTGTTCTAATTTCTGTCTTTCCTTCGGGTTGAGAGACTCTGCTTGACTCACTGTTATAATAATAATATTATGTGCATGCTATTAAAAACATTAAGTCTTTCTTTGCAATTTAGAAGTTTTTTTCCAATGAAACATAAATCCATTGTCTGGCCTCAACAGTAGGCTCTAGAGCGACTGACACCAATACCACGGGTGTAAGAAGCACCTGCGGGAAAGGCTCACCCCCGGCGTCAGCCTGAGCAGGGTGGAGCCCTGTGGGTAGACAGATGCTCCAGAGCCCGGGGAACCACGCGCTCCCTCCCTCCAGCCCCCCCACCCCCACCCCTGCCCCCAGCAGAATAAGGTTTAAGGCTCCTTAAGCTTGAACCCATAGGCTGCACAGCTGCCCGCCCGATGCATGGGCATCATCCAACCAACGGAGATGACAGACCATCTCTGAAAGGGACAGAACAGACACAAACACTCCTGAGAGCTTGTCACGGCCGGAGAGAGAGAGCCTAGCTCTCGGGACGCACCACAAGGCAGAAGGAAAGAGACCAAAGAGAGAGGGAGGGAGACAGAACTCAGGAGGACTCGGACCAAGTAACCAAGGGCTCGGGGGTCACCCCAGCTCCACCCTAGGCCCATCCTGGGGGTTGAGGGGGTGCGGGTCCTCGGAACCATTCCAACGACAGCTCCCATCATGAAGAGAACTGAGTCCTCTGTGTTGCGTCCTCCCACGTTGATCTATGTGGCCAACACGTCATGGTCAAAATGAGCGTATTAATGATAAGAGACATTTTGAATTCTGCTGTCCTCTCTGGGGTCCTCCCTGTGGTGAGAAATCAGTCGCCCTGTTCTGGAGACACTCAGCCGTCAGGTGGGGGTCGTGTGACAAAGAGCTGAGGCCCCTGGCCAGCGGCAGAGCCACGTGAGGGTGCCGCCTCCGACATGAGCGCCCCGCTCCTGCCGACGACCCCCGCCCAACACCTTCCCCGGAGGCTGCCGGAGCGACCGAGCCAGAACCGACCAGTGATGCCACATTCCAATTCCTGACCCACGGAACCTTGGAGTCAGTAAACATGGGCTGTCGTGTTCAGTCCCTGAATCTTGTAGCAACTCGTCAGGCGGCAGTAGATCCTTCAAAGGGAAACCTCCGGAACAGAGAGAAAGAAGTCTGCAGGCCTCTGTACCCTTAACCACCTTTTTTGTTTTCAGAGCAGAATAGAACCCTTTGCTCGATGGATAAGGGCCCTGGAACATGCAGGGGTTTGCTGTCCGAGTCTCAGCACATGGAGACACGGTTTCCCCTGCCCTGACCCCCCACCCCCCGAATCCAGACGCGGAGGTCATGGCGGTAACAAGAGCAGCGGGGACCACAGGCCCTCCGCGCTGAGTCAGCAGTCCCCCGAGGGCCACACCGCAGGGTCCGTGTCGGAAGGAGAAACAATGTCCGGGTTCACGGAGCTGTCTGCCGCAGGCCGTTGGAGGAACAGAGAGGAGACCGCCGCCCCGGACGTGGGCACAGGCGTGAGGTAGAAACAGTGGTCTCCTCTCCGTGGGACCCGCAGCCGAGGGGCTGACAAGGAGCCCTAAACCGAGAAGGCAGATGCTGGGTAGACCGGGAGAGCTTTGCAAACTGTAGCTGCCACCCCCGTCCATCCCGCCGTGAGCAACTCCGACTAAACCGCCCTGGGCTGCGACCCCAGTGAGCGTCAGCCCTGCCTCAGGTTCCCCAGACGTCTCGAATGTGCAGCCAAGGT
Organism: Saccopteryx bilineata; assembly: GCF_036850765.1. Classification (NCBI taxonomy): domain Eukaryota; kingdom Metazoa; phylum Chordata; class Mammalia; order Chiroptera; family Emballonuridae; genus Saccopteryx; species Saccopteryx bilineata. The sequence goes on along the minus strand of NC_089497.1, from coordinate 1,965,788 downwards.
TGAGACTCGCCCAGTCGCAGGGACTCCCCGGGAGGGAGCAGTGTCACCCTGTTCCCTAACATCCTCGGAGGCTTCCCGGAGGAGGCGGCGTCACCCTGTTCCCGAACATCCTCGGAGGCTTCCCGGAGGAGGCGGCGTCACCCTGTTCCCGAACATCCTCGGAGGCTTCCCGGAGGAGGCGGTGTCACCCTGTTCCTGAACATCCTCGGAGGCTTCCCGGAGGAGGCGGCGTCACCCTGTTCCCGAACATCCTCGGAGGCTTCCCGGAGGAGGCGGCGTCACCCTGTTCCCGAACATCCTCGGAGGCTTCCCGGAGGAGGCGGCGTCACCCTGTTCCCGAACATCCTCGGAGGCTTCCCGGAGGAGGCAGCGTCACCCTGTTCCCGAACATCCTCGGAGGCTTCCCGGAGGAGGCGGCGTCTGGGGTGGGTCTGAGTGCTGGGGGGGCTGGGAGGACAGTCCCGGGAGAGGGAGAAGCAGGAGCGAGGTGTGGTGGCTCCCAGGGGAGGTGGGCGTGAGGGCCCGAAGACGGGCTGTCATGTCTGCTCTGCCGTGAGGATGGCACCGGAGGAGAAGGGACGAGGACGTGAGGGGCAGGGACGTCCTCCGTGTCCTCGTTCTCAGCCCTCTGGCTACAACCACACGCACCGCAGGGACCACTGTCCGGCTGGAGAAGCTGAACTCCGAAACCTGTACGTCATCGAGCCCGACATCCCTGGCAGGTGGCCTGCTTGGGATGCGGTTTCTCGGAGCCGCAGCTGTGCCCAAACAGAAGGAGAAAACACAGCTGCCCCCTGTGGGCCCCATGACGGCACCGCGTCACCCACCACGTCACCCAGACCCTCTCCCTCTCGTGACCCCAGGTCCCACGGGGAGAACTGCATCAAGATGTGGCCCCCCTGTGGCTCATTAACCTTGACAGCGGGTCCCCAAGCGCACCCCTTTCTCCCAGGGAGCCCTTCCCCAGGAGCCAGCTCAGTCCCTCACCCTCCGCACCGGCTAGACCTGAAGAGACAAGCGGTGCTTCCATCGGGGACTGCGGATTCGCTGGTGTGGACGGCCGTCCGCCAGGCCCGGCCGAGCTGCTGCTGGTCTTTATTTAGAAAGCACACACACCGCGCCCCCGCCAGCCAGCTAGCCACCTTCGTCAGGAAAACGGAGTCCAGCACAGCGCATCAGAACGCCCTGAGGATCTTGTTAAAATGCAGATTCAGACCCGGAAGGTCTGTGGCAGGAGCCAAGGTCCTGCCTGTCCAGCCAACTCCCAGGTGAGGCTGGTCAGCAGCTCCCTGGACCCCATTCCGAGGAGCCAGGGTCAGAGCAGGGTTCTCGGGCTTGGGGCGTGGCAAACAGGGGCTCTGTCACTACCCATCGAGGGGTCTGCAGGCGTCTCAGAGACAAAGAGGCAGAGCCACTTGCTTCTGTCATGAACTGTGATTTTCACCAAAAACAATACCCCTCCTGTTTGTGAAGCTTGTTCCTGTCCGACCAGGATGCTGTCGGTCCATTGTCCCGGGGCCTGTTCGGCGAGCTGACCCGCAGCTCACAGGACACACTCACCTGGTTTCTCCTCCTCATGGGCACTAGCGCTTACCTCTGTCACGTCTGTGTTTGGGGTGTGACTGTTGTCCCATCACCCTTCATGAAAATGGGCCAGTGATTCAAAAGCAGTTCCCCGGAGGGAGCGCAGAAGTAGAGATGGAGATAGTGTTGTAAACGCCATCATTCGGAACAGCAGGCTTGTCGGTCATCCCCCGGGGTCCAGGGAGACATGGCTGCGACGCTGGGGCTGGGCAGGTGGACTCACGGGGACGGTGGGCACACAACCGAAGAGCATCAGACACTCGGGGGGCGGCGGGCGGTTCGGCCCTGCGGCAGGACATCGCCCGTCCGGACTCGTGTCGGAGGAGGACGTGCAGCTGCCCCTTCGCTGCAGGGCACTGAGGGAGTCTTCCCGCGCCTCTGGGGGTAAGATGCTGGGTTACTTTTCTAGAGTAAGTACAAACTACAGAAACACAGGAGGCCCTCAGGTCACGACACAGTTCCCTTCCTACGACGGAGACAGAACCCAAATTGTGGTGTCAGTTGAAACACACCCTGGCCTACGTCACTTGCCTGTCCTGACGCAGCTGTACAATCGCCATCCAGAATACGACACCATAGCTGAGCCACGGAAGAGGCAAGGGGCGTGAATACAGTGCACCGGACACTATGTGCCCTTCCACCGCGCACAGGAGAACTAGCTCGCCCACCTCGCCCGCGAGTACGACGCTGACGGCGTGAGCGGAAACACTCGTGTCTCAGCTTTCCAACGTTTTTAGGGGCATGAATGCCGTAAACTCGAAACATCGTCTGTCGAGACCGTCGTAACCCCGGGGCCCCCTGTCATACAGTTCGGTACAAAACTGACAGATTTGGCCCCAAGTTGGTAAAGAGTCATAAGTCACAGAAACCCCATTCAAGATGGTGAATGTCTAACAGCAAACACAGGCCAGGTGACACCTTTGCCAAAACTCAGGTTAAGCCCGTTTAATTATACATGTTACGTGTGGACAGAAAACAGGCACGAGGTTTAAGAACATGATTTTCGAGGCGAATCACAAACCTCTGTGACGACGTATGTGCTGGGTGGATTTCACTTTCCGGTGGAGCAGTACTCCGCCGGTGGGGGACAGACAGACCCTGGCTTTCCCTGAGACAGTAAGTGAAGGAAAAGGCCCTCTGACATTCCAGTCCCTTTGCTCCCGAGAGCCCTTGCTACAGAAGAGATTTTCCGCTTTGAAATGACTGTTTTGTGCCTGATGAGATGAGACAGAAGAGGCGTTGGCAGCAGTCGGACAAAGTACCGTTCAGGCGGCGAGGTACGCCGGTGGCCGGGGCGGGCGGGTCCACGCTGGATCCGGCAGACGGCAGAGGAACTGCGGAGCTGGAAAGCACTGGGCCGTTCCCGTGGAATGGGGTCTCCCAACGGCGGATGAGCGAACCAGCAGGGGAAACCGCTTCTCACGACAGCAGGTGAACTAACAGCAAAACGGCCCCTCGCAGGGGTGAGCAGGCCATCGGCCATCCGCCCTGGGCACAAGCACCCGTAGCCCCACATAGTCTGCACCCTCGTGCCCCGTGCTCACACACGAACCACGCAGAGTGCAAGCGAGCAAGCCTAACACAGATGTCTTCCCAACAGGGGGCCGGGCAGACCTCTGCTTGGCAGACCACGTGTCCATCCACACACCGCGCTGTTCCCAGAGAACCTCAGTGGTCACCAATGTACCTGTTGACCTCTGTGTGGTCAACAGATATGGACCGAGGACCTCCCACGTGGCAGGAGCTGTCCCAGGGGCTCAGAACGCACGAGGGAACAAGACCACGCCTCCCGCCGACACGTGGCTCACATTCCAGAAGATGAGGGACGCTGGCTGGCCACGAACGTCTAGTCCAGCGCCCGGTGACAGCAGCAGAGGGCGCAGAACACAGAGCGTGGGGGGGGGTGGGGGTGGAGACCAGCCTGGAGGCTGGACTTCCCGCAGGAAAATCGGAGGGGTCCTCTCTCGGAAGAGGACACTTGAGCAAAAACTCGACACAGGTGAGGGAGCGAACAAGAGAGGTATCAGCAGAGAGAGAGAGAGTCCGGCCTTGTCCGGAGTGCCCAGGGACAGCAAAGGAGCGCGTGAGCCTGCCACAGAGCACGCCAGGGGAGAGCCGCGGGAGGGAGGACCGGAGAGGACGTGAGTAGGAGCAGAGAGTTCACGTGGGCTCCCGGAAGGTTCTGGTTTCACTCGGAGCGAGGGGAGAATCGTCTGCAGCCAGTTGCCAGGGCCACAGATAGCTGACGAAATCCGACTTCAAAAAGGACCATGCTGCCCGTAGACTTCAGGGGGGTAATGCCGGGAGGAAGGTGTCTCAGTCAGCTATTGCTGTGTAACAAACAACCACAAAAACCTCAGCACACAAACAGGAAGCGTATGTCTAACTCGCATGTCCGTCAGTCGTCTGGGGGTCCAGGGATTCAGGCTGGGTCCCACTGGGGTATGACCACTACTATTATCTCCCATCCTCCTCTGGAACTAGTGGACCGGACTATAGGTTTCTATCGATGAGAAGCACCGGCACACAGAGAGTGTTTTAAGCTCTGGTCGCGATTTAACGAGTAAAAAGTTCCATATCCAGTCAAACTGTGGCCAACCAAGTACGGTTTGCAGAGTGCCACATAGATAAGGGACTCGGCAGAATGCTCTCAACCTCGGGGGAGGGAGTCTGGGAGTGTTCAGCGGCTGAGATAGAATTTTATCTCGAGTCCTGGCTCCGGAGACCACGGAGGCCATTCCCAAAGCGAATCATTCCAGCTGTGCCGTTCAAGAAGCAGCACATCCCTCTTGCATCCTGCATGTCCTCAGCAGCCCGCACCTGTCACGGCTGAGCTGAAATAACATATTTCATGTAGGAACTTAGACATCAGGATTCTTTTTTTTCTTTTTAATTTTTTTAAATTATTTATTCATTTTAGAGAAGACAGACAGAGAACGAGAGAGAGAGAGAGAGAGAGAGGGAGGGAGAGGGAGAGGGAGACGGAGAAGGGGGAGGGGAACAGGAAGCATCAACTCCCATAGGGGCCTTGACCGGGCAAGCCCAGGGTTTTGAACTGGCGACCTCAGCATTCCAGGTCGATGCGTTAGCCACTGTGCCACCACAGGTCCGGCCACATCAGGATTCTTTAAGAAATGTGAACTGTGGTCCAGACAGCTCCATTCCGGGGGGTGTGGTTACGACGCTCTTCTCTCCTGAGTGGGAGAAACAGATGGTCTATTTAATCTATGGGAATGGACTGAGTGGAAGCTGCATCTCAACATTGAAAAAGAAAGTGAAGAAAACAACCCCCCAAAGGGTCCACAAGGGATCCATTTGCTGCCAGCTTCCTTGCTGAAGCCTCCGTGTTCCCACAGCGGGACGTGCTCACCCCGACTGAGGGGCTGGCGGCCGCTGAGACCGGCATGAGGACACACGCCCTGTGACTGGGGGTCCACGTTCTGTTCAGACCCCCAGAACTGCCTGAAATAGCCACCCTACGTGTCTTTCCGTCACCAACGATGTCATCATGCGTCAGGAGTTTCAAACTCAGGAGAAACGCAAGCCACACAGCGACGGGCTGGCTGGGGAACCGCGTCCGGGGGCCGCCCATCCCCCCCACCATGGGGCAGGCGCGCCCGACAGGTCTGTGTGCGGACAGGGACGCGTCAGCGAAGGACGACAAGCACGTCCTGTCCCTCGCGTGGGCGGCAGCGCTGTTTCTCATCTCCAGTGTGTTTCTTCTCAGGGTGTCGCAACAGTTTCTACTTAGATGGTGGGCCAGGGGTACATCAGACACCTCCTGAGCGTTCTTATGCACTAACATTCTGAGAAACACACAGCAGGGAGTGGCAGGTACATCCGGTTCAGTCACTCGCCTCCCACAAGTTAGGTCATCCTAAGTGGTTCTGACAAATAACCTCAGAAAAAGTAAGGGTGGACAAAGAAAAAAAAAATTCACTTCTAATCATTTTCAGGCCACTACACCCAGCCAGGAATAAGAGAGATGAAACCAGTGCAGCCGTAAAAAGTGAGCCCTGCCCACATTAAAAAGAAAAAAACAGCCTGACCAGGCGGTGGCGCAGTGGATAGAGCGTCGGCCTGGGACACCGAGGACCCAGGCTCCAAACCCGAGGTCACCAGCTTGAGCGTGGGATCGTAGACATGACCCCATGGTCACTGGCTTGAACCCAAAGGTCACTGACTGGAGCCCAAGGTCACTGGCTCAGCTGGAGCCCCCTGATCAAGGCACACATGAGAAAGCAATCAATGAACAATTAAGGTGTCACAACGAAGAATTGATGCTTCTCATCTCTCTCTCTCCCTTCCCGTCTGTCTGTCCCTGTCTGTCCATCTCTCTGTCTCTCTCTCACACACACACACAAAAAGAAAGAAATGCTGGTGAGCACAGTCCCATTGACCAGAGACTCTGGGGTTTAAACTTTGTCAGTTAGGTTATACTGAGGGTTCAAATCGTATTTTTGTCTGTTCTAAATGGGTAAAAACTATGGGGATTTGGCACTGTTACTGAGTTTCTCACGTTTGAAAGATGAGTTTATGCTTTTGACATTGCTAATCCAACTTCAACACTTACAGTCTCCTCCTCATTCAGAAATTTGGGGGTAAAGACAGATCATGATCTCCACCCCCCATGCGGGGAGTCTGCAGCCCCCCTCAAAGGTGGAGCTGTCATCACACACGTGGATAACCCGTGTGGACGTGACCACAGCGCCCGGCAGATCTTCAGGAATAAACCTGCCCTCGGAGACACCACGTGTCCACCTCCTCCCGAGCGCAGGAGCTCCGCCATCTGTGGAAATAAACCGAGAGGTTGTCCGCGCGTGACTGAAGACGAGACAGGGAGCGTTCAGCACGCCAATCAAGGCGGCCGGGGCTGTAATTGCAGAGAAACAAAATCCAAACTGTAATTGTCATTTAGAGCAATACATCCTCATCAACCGCATTGTACCCAGTTTAAAAACAGACTCGGGAACACAAGGGTGAGTGGACGGCCAGGCGCTCACAGACAGACAGAGGGGTGCTCACAGACAGACAGAAGGGGCACTCACAGACAGACAGAAGGGGTGCTCAGAGACCCCACCGCTGGAAGGGCCTTGTGCCTGGACCCCTCCATTGGTCTTGACACAGGAGAGAAGAGGCTGGAGTCACAGAGGGTTGACCCCACGTGGCACAGGGCGGAGGCACCAACCAGTCCCCCGGCAGCCCTGTGCTGGCTCTCCGAGGGTCTTCAGGACCACCACAGGTGAGGAGGAGGGACCCCCAGACCCCCGCCAACCTGATGCACTCAGAAGAGCGTTCCCTTCATCACTCCCACATCCTAGACTTCGCCAAACACTTCTCGTTCTTTTCAAGAAGTGCCCCTTCTGAAAACAGCTGTTCTGGATTAAGCACCCCAACGCTCTCTTAGATGTTAATCCTCCCCCCTGCTCTGACTTCACGGCCACTGAGCACGCCTCTGACGATCACGCTTCCTCCTGTCGAGAGGGGGAAGAAGTCTTCCCAGACAGCAAGTAGAAACACCGGTCACCGGCCAGGGCTGTGCCTGATCAGGAACGCGTGAGATCCAGTTTGACCGCCGGCCTCTGCTGGGTTGAATGGGCCCCAATGACACGGAAGTCATATTCCAAGTGAAGTCAGCCCCCGAGGCCCCCGCTGGGGCTCAGTCCCATGGGGAATGGGCCGCCCTGAGGCCCTCAGTAACCCTGTCTCCAAACCACAGCACGAGGGTCTATCCAGCGGTTAGCTCTGCATTGGTCATTGACGGACAAGAGCTCTTCCATCCCAGTAAAGCCCAGTGAGAAAGCAAGTGGACAGTTTTTACCAGTAGTTGCTGTGGGGCGGAGGGGGTTGGGGGGAAGGTGATTGTGGTGAGGCATAGGAACCGAGTGGAGAAGGCTGGCCTTGTGCGTAAGGGGAGTGTTTTTGAAGAGGCACACAAACAAACAAACGGGGAAAAAAAGGTTTTCTTTTCCCTCTGAGAGCAAAGGACCCAGGAAACCCACCCAGGTGGGTACAGGGGTGTCATGTGCACATCTCCACAAATACGCCCCTCGCACACTGGGTCTCAGGTGTTTCCAGAAGACCTTGGCAGGAAAGAGAAAACATAACCCCTCCGCAGAGGCGGATGAAGGTCCGTTGAGGGCCCCGGGCGCAGAAGAAAATATTGGGCCCTTTAAAACAGAGAGAGAGAGAGAGATGGGGAAAATAAAAATACATGTTAACCATATTTTTAAATAAATAAAAGAGATTATGGATTATTCATGTGAAAACTGCACCGATGACACCAAACTTGGTGTCATTAGAAAAAAATTTGTCAATCTGGGGTTGGGCGGGGCCCTTAGGAGGTCGGGGTCCAGGGTGTGTGCCCCGTGCGCCCACCATTAAGTCCTCCTCTGTCCCTCCCGCATCTCAACTCTGGTGGGGAAGACGGCTGCTCAGCAGCTTCCCGCGACTGTAGCGGCCTCAGACAACGCAGCTCTGTTACCCTGCCGCGCCAGGGTCCGGGGTCCAGAGCCCGGCTCACCAGGATCACCGGGCTCACCGGGCCAAAGGCGGGGTGTCCGCAGAGCCCGGAGGCGCAGACTGTGTCTTGGGCCTTTCCCGCTCTGGGCAGCTGCTGAGCTACCTCCTGGGTCCTCGCCCTTCCTGCATCATCACAGCGCTGTCCTGACTCAGCCTCTGGCCCCCCCCCCCGTATGTGCAAGGACCCTGTGGTCACAGGGCGCCCCCCCGGACAAACCAGGATCACTCTCCCCAACTCGGAAGCCTTACTGAACCCCACCGGTGATGTACCTGTGGCCGGCCGTGTGAGGTGACACATCCCACAGGTGTGGGGCGTGCGGGCATGGGTCTCGCGTGGCAGGGACTTCCCAGCCCACTCCAAGCGTCCGCGAGTCCCTAGGGGTCACGGTGACCCTGCCGACTCACACGGGTGGTGTCAAAGCCCCACGGGGGTGCATTCCACATGTGAAGAGTTTACTGGACGAAAGACCAGCCCTAATTCAGCAGCGCCAAGCGGAAGGGGTTAGGTCAGGAGCCTGGGGAAGAGACTCCGGTGCGGACGCTGGGGAAGGACACTGTCCGAAGCCTCGTTGCCGTGGGGACTGGCTGCCCTCAGCATTCCGATTTCACAACCGGGAGGCGCTTGTCCGTTTCGCTCTGGCTCCGCGCGCTCGTGGAAGGCACCGGAGCTCTGGGGCTCCCTCCGCCGAACGGCCTCCTCGCTCAGCGAACCTCACGGCGGGAACAGGAATCCGTGGTACCCCCTGAAATGCAGACAACAAACCAGAGAGCCCGGGGCCCCAAGGGGGTGCGTTCTGGGAAACAGACGCCTCTTCATAAACAGGGGCGCCGCCTCCCGCGTAGAAAGACAACGCGTCCGACGTGGTGGACTGGCGCGGACACTGGGGGCCGCGAATCACTCGCCACAGGACGTGAGCACAGGGTCTGCAGAACTCCCGGGACTGGCTGGCTCCCCCCAAGGAGAGAATAGGAAGGGGGCCCACAAACACACACCCTCCCCCCGTGAATCCCAGCCACTAGTAATGAACCCTGGATGCTCAAATTATAAGGAGCTCCCAGTCGGTGGAGGACCCGTGTGGGTTTCTTTTACCATCGATGAGCTGGACGAAAGATGTTTCTCTGTGGTCTTCTTCCTCCTTCTTGTTGTCTGATACACTCCCAGGACGAGAACTCCTGGAGCTTGTTGGGCAAGTCACCTGCCCAGAGCTCCCAACTAAAGGCTGGTTGCGTTGGTGGTATAGTGGTGAGCATAGCTGCCTTCCAACTACTAAAGGCTGGTTAAGTGACTTCTCCAGTGGCTGCGGCGGTCACTCAGCATCTGCACCATACGTGACCTGTTCCCGCTGATGGTGTCCACCTCCCATGCCATGTCAGACCTGCCGAGTGGCCCTCTTTAGCCAAAAATGTCCCCTCCCTGGGGGAGGGGGGGAGGGGCAGCTGCATCGCAAGCCTACGCCAGTGAAGATCTCTTCCAAGTCGAGCTTGGCTTCCAAACTGGGTCCCAGCACCCGTCTGCCTTCTTTCCAGCCATGTGACGGGGAATCTAACCTTTACTGCTTTGCCGTGGGACATCGAGACATCACTTCACATTTCTGAACCTCGGTTTCACCATCTATAAAACAGAGATGGTGACCCTGCACGTGGCCGCTGCGTGTTAGGATGGCAACGGATCAAGCAGACGTCCCGAGGGCGCGGGAATGTAGCCCGGGGCACCTGGCCGCTCCTGCTGTCCCCGAGGATGTTACGTGATGGTGGTCTGCGAAGCAGAGACGACTGCCCACAGGCTGGGTGGGACTCTGGTGAGGCCGCAGGCGTGGAGCGCCTGGCAGGATGTGGCACACAGAGGATGCCCAGCAAGGGTGCATTGGCCCCGTCTCCACCCGTGTTTCTCGTAGTCGCTCTGTGGGAGAGCCACAGGCTCCAGAAAACTTCTGTCAAATGTCACAGCGTTTGCCCTGAGTCGGCCCCCTCCCTCTCCCGTGCGCACACTCCTCAGCGCAGACTCGGCAGTTAGATGGGTGCGCTGTGCGCCACTGCCCGAGAGCTTGTCCCGTCGTCGGACACAGGACCGCGACAGGCTTCCCTGGGAGGGGCCCCAAGGTATGTGCATGAAGGCGTCCACTAGCGGCCCTTGCAAAGGATCCTGGGAGCCACGGGCGCACTGCTTGGACGAGCTCAAGGCTTTTCCAGGCTTCAGATTTTCCTTCACAAGCTCCAGGGAAGACACACGGGTGAGGAATGGGCTGATTCACGTAACAGAAGGGTCCAGAGGGCGTATCTGGTCAGCACAACGAGATGTGGACACTGGAACTGTGTCTCCAAGAAGGGTGTTGTGTTCCACCTCCTGATTCTGCTCTTGTGTGTGTGTGTGTGTGTGTGTGTGTGTGTGTGACAGAGACAGAGTCAGAGAGAGAAACAGACAGGAAGGGAGAGAGATGAGAAGCATCAGTTCTTCGTTGCGGCACCTTAGTTGTTCATTGATTGCTTTCTCATTTGTGCCTTGATCAGGGGGCTACAGCAGACCGAGTGACCCCTTGCTCAAGCCAGCGACCTTGGGCTCAAGCTGGTGAGCCTTGCTCAAACCAGATGAGCCCACACTCAAGCTGGTGACCTCGGGGTTTCGAGCCTGGGTCCTCTGCGTCCCAGTCTGATGCTCTATCCACTGCGCCACCGCTTGGTCAGGCTCCGCTTCCTTCTGTTTACTATCCCTCCCTCAAGACTCCTTCCTCTCCACAGCGGCCCCTTCTCACCAGCTTGGCAAACTCAGTGGACAGGGGGGGGGCCTCTTTCTCAACAGTTCCAGCCACAGCCCTGGGCCAGAATTCACTGGAGCAACTCGGGCAAGGTGGCCGGCCCTGTATCGATCGCTCACTAAGGCCAAGGGGGTGGACAATGCTAAGTCACCAGGCTTTGGAGAGGTGTCCATCCTTGGATCAAAGACGTATGGATGTTGGGGGAGGGGAGGGTTAATGACAGCTCCCAGCTGAATCCCATGGATTCCACGAGTGGTGAGAAGTGGGACCAAGGACAGACAGGGCTGAGGCGACAGGAGCAGGTGTGGACGCTGGAGCAACACCACCTGGCCAAGGACCCGGTGCCACAGGGAGCCTGGGTTCTCCGGGCAATGCCACGTCCCTGGGCCGGCACCGCAGGCCTCGGAGATGAGACAAGAGACATGGAAATTCCGGGCCATGTGTCTGCTCACATCTGACCCGGTCGGCCGCTAGAACGTGGATTTCCATCAGCCTTCTAGAACAGCCTCCGGAATGCGGTGATTCACTGGTGGTGTCACGACACTTGGGAAGAGCTTACGTTTTTAGAGTGTGAATCAGGACCACTCAGCCCGGCTGTCTGTCCTGGACAAGCCGTTATGGATGAGGAGGTGGGCAGAGAGCACTTGGGGAGTCTTCTTCCTCAAAGGGTGCCCCGAAACTGGGGAAGGAAAATAAAAAGAAATCCCGAAAACCGGCACAGACACTTCCCCAAGGACAGGCAGATGGCCCGTCGACCTGTGACAAGGTGCTCAACGCTCGGCATCACTGATCATCAGAGACACGCAGATGAAAACCACAATGAGATTCCACGTCCCACCCGTCAGAATGGCGCTCATCAGTCAATCAGCAAAGGACAAGTGCTGAGACGATGGAGACAAGGGCGCCCTCCGGCACTGCTGGTAGCAACGTGCAGCCACTGGGGAACGCAGTACAGAGTTTCCTAAAAATTTAAAGATGGCACTGCCCTTTGACCCAGCAATTCCTCTTCTGAGAATTTATCTGAAGAATCCCAGATTACTAATTTGAAAGCATCTATGCACCCACTCCTATGTTCTTTGCAGCGTTATTTACAACAGCCAAGATCTGGAAGTGGCCCAAGTGTCCACTGGCAGATCAGTGGATAAAAAGGCTGTGTCACATTGACACAATGGAATACTACTCAGCTATAAAGAAAAAAAGAACGGAAATCTTACCCTTTGCCACAGCACGGACGGACCTGGAGAGCATCGTGCTGAATGAAACAAGCCAGGCAGAGAGAGACAAATATCGTATGATTCCATTGCCATGTGGAATCCAGTGAACAACGTGAACTGACAAGCAGAACAGAAGGAGAGGCGTGGACGCACGGAACTGACGGACAGCTGGTCAGGGGGGCGGGACCGGAGGGAAGAAGGTGAAGGGATTCGCTCAGAAACACGCACGGAACCCACAGACAGCAGAGTGGCAGGGGCCGGAGGTGGGGGGAGGGGCAACAGGGAGGAAACAGAGGCAGAAAGAGACTTTGCTCTGAGTGGCGGGGGCAGGACGTGGCGGGCGGGTGGTCTTTTATTGAGTAGCACACTTGCAACCTGTAGGGTTTTGTGAACCAATATCATCTCAATAAACTCAATTAATTAAAAAATAAAATCCTAAAAAAAATAAAAAATTTCGAAAGTCACAGAGTGTGTTGATCAGATTATGGCCCAGGCCCATCCCATTGAAGGTGGCTGCTTTGAGAAGCCATCCCCGGCTTCATCGCGGGGCTAGCCAGTCCTTGGTCCCGGACAGGTCTGCCCGTCCCTCCCGGGACCCCGTCTCCTTCTTCCGAAGAACTGTATCACCCTCAGCTCAATCACAAGGACCGTGCACAAGTTCAAGAGGCATGTAAATTTTAACTCACTCCAGAGACATCCCAACTTGCTCCGCCCGGACCCACCGCCCCCGCTGCCCTAAGACTCCTCCCCGCCCCCGATCCTCCGCCCGGACTCACTGTCCCCGCTGCCCTAAGACTCCTCCCCGCCCCCGACCCTCCGCCCGGACCCTCCGCCAACCCCCCCCCCTGCCCTAAGACTCCTCCCCGCCCCCCGACCCCCCACCCCCCCCCCCCCCGCTGTCCTAAGACTCCTCCCCGCCCCCGACCCTCCGCCCGGACTCACTGTCCCCGCTGCCCTAAGACTCCTCCCCGCCCCCGACCCTCCGCCCGGACCCTCCGCCAACGCCCCCCCTGCCCTAAGACTCCTCCCCGCCCCCGCCCCCCCCACCCCCCCCACCCCCGCTGTCCTAAGACTCCTCCCCGCCCCCGACCCTCCGCCCGGACCCTCCACCTGGACTCACCGCCCCTGCTGCCCTAAGACTCCTCCCCGCCCCCGACCCTCCGCCCGGACTCACTGCCCCCCGCTGCCCTAAGACTCCTCCGCCCCCCCCCCCCCCCCCCCCCCCCCCCCCCCCCCCCCCCCCCCCCCCCGGCTTGCTTGTTTGTCTCGGCCTGCTCATGGAGACGTCACGTCTGGGACTCCCTGGGATGAGCCAACATTCCCTCTCTGGCATCTGCAGACGACCAGAAATGTGGCTTACATTAAAAATAGAGCAAAGCCCTGACCCGCTTGGCCGTGGCCCCACAAAGCCTGCCTTGCGGGGTGACGTGGTTCCACACCCCATCGGCAAGAGAGCCAGGAATACTGGCCCGTCACCCTGTGCGTCCGTTAGAATTGTTCAAGAAGATTTTTAAAAAGTAATAATAGAAATAACTATGCCTGAGCTGCATCCCGAGTCAATTAAGTGCAAATCTCTGAGCTCGGGGCCTAAGTTCTGGAATGTTCACTTACACACTGGCAAAGATGCTAGGGTTCTCGGGGCACCCACCCAGGTCTTCATTTCTGATTCGCCTGGGAAACAAACAAACAAAAAGACATCTGCAAGCATCCTAGAAACCATGTGCTCTGTTCATTTGGTCTTGGGGATTTGAAGAGGATGAGTTTGTGAATTAAGAGATTCTGCCCTGGCCAGTTGGCTCAGTGGTCAAGAGTCGGCCCAGTATGAGGATGTCCCGGATTTGATTCTAGGTCAGGGCACACAGGAGAAGCACCTGTTTCTCCACCCTTCCCCCTCTCACTTCTCTCTCTCTTTCTCACTCTTCCCTTCCCCTCCTGCAGTCATGGCCTGCTTGGAGTGAGATGGCCCAGGCACTGAGGACGGCTCCATGGCCTCCGCCTCAGGCACTAGGAAGAGCTCGGTTGTTGAGCAATGGAGCAACGCCTCAGATGGGCAGAGCATCGCCCCCTAGTGGGCTTGCTGGGTGGATCCCAGTTGGTCGCATGTGGGAGTCTGTCTCTACCTCCCCTCCTCTCACTGAACTAAAAAAAAAAAAAAAAAGAGAGAGAGAGAGAGAGAGATTCTAAAGTCAGCTTTAAAGGAGGCCAATCCTCCTGTGCTTATGGAAAAAAACAAAAAACAAAAAAACCTGTCCGGTCACAAAGGAGGACAGTGTCTGACAAGGAAGTGTGTCGCCTAAACTAGAAAGGACCAGTCGGTCAGGTACAGCTAGCAAAATCCTGCTCTGACAGCGTGTTCAGGCCCGAGTGTTGGCTCTTCTCCGATGCTGATACCCCTTTGATATATGACCCGGGATCAATCTATTAACCTCCTTGTCCAAGGTGCCCACTTGACGAAGGGGCGTGACCTTCCCGGGGTGTAAAAGGCCCTTTGAAGAAACAGGAGGGCGTGCCCTCTCCTCCAAGAGCCCCTCCTGACCTCCAAGAACTGGATGAGGAAAACAGGCCGTAACAGGTGTTCAGGGGAGTGGGGGTGGTCCTGCTGTGACAAAGGCCACCATTCCCCTCCCCCTTCTCCCCGGGGCTTCAATTCTCATTCTCAGTGCCACAGAAACAAGAGACAAAAAAAAAAAAAAGACAGCGGAAATGCACCAAACTGGGCAACGCGAGTTCAAGTTCCTCCGTGGGCTGGGATGCCAGCTCTGAGGATTAAGCGGATTAGAGCAACTCGGAACTGAAATACCTTCCGGATAAAGTAGGGATTCAGAAATCTCAACAATCCCTTTATAAAAAAAAGGGGGGGGGGAGCGTAAGGAGCCACACGCTTTGAAAGAGCAGCCACAGCTGCAGATCCTGTCGGGCGTCCTCAGAACGCCTGTTTGGTTCTAGAGAAACGGGAAGGAAGTGTTAGAAAGTGAGGTCTGGAGACAGAGCTTTATTAACCATCCTGAGGCCCCTTGACAATAACAACTGATCCATTCGAGCTAAACCATCGCGTCCAACGAGGGCGGGGAGAGGGCAGGCCGACCGGCGTCTCCAGACGGGCTTTCTTCCGCAGGCTCTTGGGTCAAGTCGCTGAGAGGGCGCGGTTGAGCTGGGTGGAATGCAGGAAGTCCCTCTCACGAGATGCAGTGCGAGTACTGAGCTGTAGACGCCATGCTTGGAGGACCATCTACATTCTAGATGTATTCCCATCGAAACGATCCATTCCTAAGCCTTGGCTGGGGCATCTTCCCGGTTCGCCAAGGTTGCGGGTTCAGTCTCCATTCAAAACCCACGTGAGAATCAACCAAAGGACCTGTGGTGGCGCAGTGCATAAAGCGTTGACCTGGAATGCTGAGGTCGCCGGTTCAAAACCCTGCACTTGTCTGGTCAAGGCACATATGGGAGTTGATGCTCCTGCTGCTCTTCCCCCCTTTTCTCTCTCTCTCTCTCTCTCTCTCTCTCTCTCTCCTCCCCCTCTCCTCTCTAAAATGAATAAAAAGAATCAACCAATGAATGCATAAATAAGTGGAACCACAAATTGATGTTCCTCTCTCTCTCTCTCTTCCTTCCTCCCTTTCTCTAAAATCAATTAATAAAAACATTTTAAAAAGATGACTCCTTCCTTCCTTCCTTCCTTCCTTCCTTCCTTCCTTCCTTCCTTCCTTCCTTCCTTCCTACCTACCTACCTACGTTGGCTTTTTCAGAGAACATGGTGTCTCTGTTCTGTGCTACCCTTCGTGCGAGGTCCGGCGGGAATGTCCCTCATTCGAGGAGTGTGGTCAGCGTTGTCATCAAGGATGCAGCAGGCAGCAAAGGGGAGTGGAAGCTAGCCGAGGCCTGGGTGGGTGGGTGGGGGGGGTTGTCCGGTCAGGGAAGCGCGTTTGGGGGGAGGGCGGGGGGTTCCGTTTCAGTGTCCGTTGCAAGCTGGGTCCTGTCCACAGGCGAGCGTGTGAATGTGGGTCTGGAAGCTGGGGTGTGGGCAGCGGTGGGGACAGGAAACCGGACATGCAGGACAGAGGCAGACGCAGGTGCCTGGGAGCCAGTCTGTGAGAGGAGACAGGAGCCGGCCACCTCCTGCCGTCAGGGGCTCCGGGCCGGCAGCGGTGAGGTCTGTTAGGACTAACGGGGAGCTTCCAGCCTCCACAGGGACATAAATATAAGATATACATACACCGCCCCAGTGCTCACGTTGCGGGAGCCGGCAGGCACTGTGCCTGGGTGACCTCGTCTCACCCTCTGGGAAGCGGGGAGCCCCTTCCCGCTGTTCCCTCACCGTCCAGGTGAGCGCGCTTGAGTTGATCAAGGTTAACGAGCTTGCCCCCAGGAATCCATTAGTAAGTCCAGGAGCCCGGTGTGGAAGCAAGTTCTATCGGATGACAGAGCGCAAGCCTTTCATGTCCAGCGGTCTAATGAAAACTGCTAACTACCACGTGGTCTTTGCCAAAAAAAAAAAAAAAAAAAAACCAACAGAGAAAAGAGCACTTTTCTTTTCCTCTGCTCTTGATCCAAACAAGACATGACATCTTAAAATACAGGCATTAGAAGAAGAAATGATGATTTGGGAGCTAGGAGAAGCAACAGGACACTCTTGGTTTGACTAAAACCGAGTCAGAGACTGCCTGAGCCACAGGCCGCCTGTGCTGGGGGCACCAAGGCCCCACGGGGGGGGGGGGGCAGATAGATGCCAGCGAGCCCAGGCGTTGCGCCCTAAACCTAACAGGCACGCGCTGACGTGTGAGTGCGGTTCGTGCCACGTGGCAAAGACCCGCCCAGGGCGGGCGGGCCAGGGCCCGAGCCGCGGGAGAACAAGGTCCGGGCAGAGTGAGACTTGGCCCAGGGTGCGTTTTCCACGGTGAGTCATCAGAAAAGAAAGCACCTTGTTCACTCACTTGACGTCAGCTGGACGCTGGACGGCTCTGGGGCGTTCCGTTCCCTCCCTCTGCCCCCTGGAGATCCGTGTCTCCGCGGGGGCGGGCGGTCTTGTCTCCTTTCTCCTCCCCCGCGTCAGATGCAGGCTCAGCAGAAGCCGGACCTCATCTCCCAGGGGTGGGGGTGGGGGTGTTGCGGGGAATTGGGGAAATTGTGCAGGTGAGACCCCTTCCACAGAAACCCACCAAGGGCTGGTGTGTCTTCCTCCTGGATTTCAAAAGGCTGAACAATCCGTCTCTTAAAGGGGAGTGTTTTCTTTACATACACTGCTCACAAAAATTAGGGGATATTTCCAAATTAATATGAAGCGATAAAACATCCCCTAATTTTTGTGAGCAGTCTATATATGTGTGTGTGTGTGTGTGTATACTAAACTCAAAACTATCAAGTCTGTCTCTCTTACTCAAGCCCTCCCTCCCTCTGCTGCTTCCTCTCTCTGTCTCTGTCTCTTTCTCTGTGTGTGTCTCTCTCTCTAGCTCATACACACATGGGCGCGCGCACACACAGACACACACTCCTTCCTTTCTGGCAGGATGGTACTGCCTTAGTGAAGGGCACAACGGAGCTGAAAACAGGCGCAGGAGACGACAGACGACACAAGCACGTGTCCAAGGAGCGACAAGAAAAGTCACGGGCGGGGTTGCCCGCGTGGACCTACCGGCTCAGCAGAGCCAGCTGCACGCCCCCACCCCCCGGGGTACTCAGAGACGCTCCATCCACGCGGACCAGCCTCCCGGCACGTGCGGCACACGGCCACGCCCCGCTCTCGGGGGGGGGGGGGGGGGGGGGCGTTCACCGGGGGACGGAAGAGGAGCCACGGGTCGGTTGGATGAAGCCGTGTAGACGCACCATCGTCCATCGATTCTGAGATGAGCTTTTCCT
The DNA here is from genome assembly GCF_036850765.1 of Saccopteryx bilineata. Classification (NCBI taxonomy): domain Eukaryota; kingdom Metazoa; phylum Chordata; class Mammalia; order Chiroptera; family Emballonuridae; genus Saccopteryx; species Saccopteryx bilineata. The sequence goes on along the minus strand of NC_089497.1, from coordinate 1,947,862 downwards.
CCCGCCATTGCGCGTCTTTAAAAATCAAAAGGAGGCTTAGACTCAAGGCCACCACGGCACAGCCGTCCCTGCCTCTGCGTGGCAAGCTTGGTCGCAGCCGTTCCTGCATCGTTGTTTCAGCCGAGGTCAATGCGTGGTCACAACAACTGGGGTTCAGGTTCTGTGCCATGGAAGAGCCCCTCAGTGAGGTGGGGGTCCTTTCCTTCTGCACCCGTTTCATTGAGTGTCTTAAACATAAAGGGATGTGGCATCTTAGCGAATGCCTTTTCTGCATCTGTTGATGGGATCGTATGATTTTTGTGCTTGGTTTCATTAATGTGGCATGTGACGATCGATTTTCGTATGTTGAACCATTGCTGTTTGTCCCGGAATGAATCCCACTTGACCGTGATGAGTTATTTCTTTAATGTGTTATATTCAGTTGGCTAGTATTTTGTTGAGGATTTTTGCATCTGTATTCATTAGAGATATTGGTCTGTAGCTGTTGTGTTTTTTGTTTTTGGTGTGTGTGTGTGTGTGTGTGTGTGTGTGTGTGTGTGTGTGTGTTGTCCTGGCCAGGTTTGGTATGAGGGTTATGTTGACCTCATAAAATGTGTCAGGGAGTATTGCTGCTTCTTGTATTCTTTGGAAAAGTTTCAGAAGGATAGGTACCAAATCTTCTTCTTGAATGTTTGGTAGAATTCATTAGCGTAACCATCTGGTCCTGGACTTTTATTTGGGGAGGAAGGTTGATAATTGTTTCTATTTCCTCCCTGCTTATAGGTCTGTTTTTGTTTTTCACTCCTTTGTGACTCAGGCTAGGAAGATAGTATAGTTCTAGGAATTTATCCATTTCTTCTGGATTGTTGAATTTGGTGGCATATAATCTTTCACAGAATTCTAGTGTGATCCTTTGTATATGTAAGATGTATGTAATATTTTCAGTATTCAACACAGCATGGTATTGGCAGAAAAACAGACACTAAGACCCATGGAACAGAATCAAGAGCCCAAGAATGAAACCACCTTTATATGGGCAAGTCATCTTTGACAAAGGAGCCAAAAACACACAATGGAGAAAAGAAAGCCTCTTCAATAAACGGTGTTGGGAAAATTGGAAAGCCACATGCAAAAGAATGAAACTTGACTACAGTTTGTCCCTATGAACAAAATTTAATTCAAAATGGATCAAAGACCAAAATATAAGATCTGAAACAATAAATTACCTAAAAGAAAACATAGGCACTAAACTTATGTACCTTGGCCATACAGAACATGTCATAAATATGTCCCCAAAGGCAAGAGAAGTTAAGACAACAATAAATGAATGGGACTGTATCACACTGAAAAGCTTCTGCACAGCAAAAGAAACCAACAATAAAACAAACAGACAGCCAACTCAGTGGGAGATGATATTCACAAACAGCTCCAATAAGGGTTTACTATCCAAAATATATAAGGAACTCACCAAGCTCAGCAACAAACAAGCAAACAATCCAATTAAAAAAATGGGAAGAAGACATGAACAGACACTTCAAGGAAGAAATACAAATGGCCAACAGACATATGAAAAGATGCTCATCTTCATTAGTTACTAGAGAAATGCAAATCAAAACTACAATGAGATACCACCTCATACCTGTTAGATTAGCTATTATCAACAAGACAGGTAACAAGTGTTGGAGAGGCTGTGGAGAAAAAGGAACCTTCATTCACTGTTGGTGGGAATGTAAAGTAGTACAACCATTATGGAAGAAAGTATGGTGGTTCCTCAAAAAATTAAGACTAGAGCCTGACCCGGGAGGTGGCGCAGTGGATAGAGCGTCAGACTGGGATGCAGAGGACCCAGGTTCGAGACCCCGAGGTCGCCAGCTTGAGCGCGGGCTTATCTGGTTTGAGCAAAAGCCCACCAGCCTGAACCCAAGGTCACTGCCTCCAGCAAGGGGTTACTCAGTCTGCTGAAGGCCCGCAGTCAAGGCACATATGAGAAAGCAATCAGTGAACAACTAAGGTGTTGCAATGCACAACGAAAAACTAATGATTAATGCTTCTCATCTCTCTCCGTTCCTGTCTGTCTCTCCCTATTTATCCTTCTCTCTGACTCACTGTCTCTGTAAAAATAAATAAATAAATAAATAAAATTAAGACTAGAACTGCCATATGACCCAGCAATCCCTCTACTGGGAATATACCCCCAAAACTCAAAAACACTAGTATGTGAAGACACATGCAGTCCCATGTTCATCGCAGCATTGTTCACAGTGGCCAAGACATGGAAACCACCAAAAAGCCCCTCGATAAAGGATTGGAAAAAGAAGATGTGGTACAAATATACTATGGAATACGACTCAGCCATAAGAAATGGTGACATAGCGACATTTAGGTCAATATGGATGGACCTTGAGAACATTATACTGAGTGAAATAAATAAATCAGAAAAAGCTAAGAACTGTATCATTTTACACATAGGCAGGATATAAAACTGAGTCTCATGGACGTAGAGAAGAGTGAACCCGGGAGGGAGAGGAGGGGGAAGAGGAATAAAGAGGGACACATCTATGGGGACAGAAAATGCTTTGACTTCGGGACAGAAAATGCTTTGACTTCGGGTGACGGGCCCACAATGCAATCCACAGTTCAAAATCTACAAAGATGTTCACCTGAAACTTACGTACCCTTATGGAACACTGCCCCCCCCCCGGAACTTTAATTTCAAAATAAATAAATCAAAGACTCTGGAAAGACGCTCCTCTGCAGCAGCCTTCAGACAGCGGGCTGTTGTGGACACCAAGAGGAGCAGCAGAGTGGAGGGCAGGGTTGGCGTTTCTGAAATAAATATTTGTCTTTACACCAACAGCGGCCATCCCAGCCTTTCCCACAGAGCAACAAGCAACTGCTTTCAAGACCTAAAAAAAAAAGAAATGAAAAAAAATCCTGCAAAAATGAAGTGGTTCCATTTGTCCCCCAGCGAGCAATGCAGTTGAAAGCAGGAGTAACCGCCTAGTTTTAGGGGGTTTTTTTGTTTTTGTTTTCAGAAAAGATGGAAGAAATTTCAAAGTGCCAGGGGCTGGTATTCCCGACCGAGGGCTAGGGCAGAATCCCTGTTAAGACACTGTGTCCTAGTTTAAAGTAACTCTTTCCTGCGAGAGGTGTAGAAAGTCACGGTAAATCTTACACTCGAGGGTTTGTTAGGTTGGATGAACAGAGAACGGCAAGGGTAACTCTCACAACAAACAACCACCGTACTTCTCCAGAGAGTGCCCGAGAATGTGTCGAGAGTGGATCCGCATTTCCCGACCCTTCGCAGACTTTTCTGGGAGGCAGATACAAGTCTGGGTGCTCAGAGGGTCCCTCCCTGCCCTGTCCTCCTTTGCCAACGGAACCCTGAGTTGTTGCTTCAGGACTGAGGGTGGCGGGGGGGGGGGGGGGGGGGGGGGGGGGGGGGGGGGTTGTGCTTCGGAGACGACTCAGTTCTCCTCCAGGGAATCTCGACTAGCCGCTCCCGATGTGATGACCCCTTCTCTTGCCCGTTGGTTATTTCAGGGCAGCAGGCAACCCCGTTCTGACCCGTGAGCTGTGAAGGGAGGGAGGGGACAGGGAAGGGACGAGGCTCCCAGGAACCAGAACACAAAGCTACATAAGGAGAAAAGAAAGGCGTCTTTTCCACCTCAGGGCTTGGTGACGCTGGGAGCTGCTGGAGCCCCCCGCAGCCCCCGCAGCCGGGAGGAGGCCACCGGGAGGACAGAGAGGCGCGTTCCGAAGGTGGCGGGGAAGGAAGAGGGAAAGGACCCGAATCCTTGACGTCGTCCGCTTTCCTGACCCAGCGTTCAGACTGGCTTCTGGCTGCTGTGAGATCCGAACCGTTGTTCCCACTCGATCCGCTGTCAGCAGCTGGGCTTCCCAGCCCTTCGATGGGGAGGTGGCGAAGGGGCACACACCGGGCAGGGGCTCCATGGGGCCAGCCGGGGGGCGGAGCATGACGTCTGGTGACTTCCGAGGTGCCTCCCAGCTTTGGCTCCGGTTCCTCGGGCCACGTTGCGGCATCTCCAGACGGTCAGACTAGAAGGCGCGTTTCGGACGAAGCCCAGCCCCGCCCTTCGCAGATGCGGACACGCAGGTCTAGGGGGTCAGTTTGCTTAGGTTCCTGGAGAGCTGCTGGTCAGATAAGACGGTGACGGAGGATGGTCTGACTTGGGGTGGCGGCACGCAACGCCATCAACAGTTCCAATGCTACCGAGATGTTCACCAGCAACCTCCGTCCTTTTATTGATCGATGTCACCCCGTTCAATGTCATCTTCTAAAATAAAATCTAAAGAAAGAAAGCTGCTGGTGACAGCAAGTACGTTGACATCATACCTGTCTTACAGTCTAAATGGGAGACAGCGGTTGACATATAACATCGTAGACAATAAGTGAGTCTGATGATGGAATTGGAGTTAAGACGCCCTGAAAACCCAGGAGCGGGGACACATTGTGGGGGCAGATGATCCGTCAGGCTCAGCCCGGGGCACCCCGAGTCGCAGGAGACGCCCCGAGTCGCAGGAGACGCCCAGGTCAGGCTCAGCCCGGCGCACCCCGAGTCGCAGGAGACGCCCAGGTCAGGCTCAGCCCGGCACACCCCGAGTCGCAGGAGATGCCCTGAGTCGCAGGAGACACCCAGGTCAGGCTCAGCCCGGCACACCCCGAGTCTCAGGAGACGCCCGGGTCAGGCTCAGCCCGGGGCACCCTGAGTCGCAGGAGACGCCCGGGTCAGGCTCAGCCCGGGGCACCCTGAGTCGCAGGAGACGCCCGGGTCAGGCTCAGCCCGGGGCACCCTGAGTCGCAGGAGACGCCCGGGTCAGGCTCAGCCCGGGGCACCCCGAGTCTCAGGAGACGCCCGGGTCAGGCGCACCCCGAGTCGCAGGAGACGCCCAGGTCAGGCTCAGCCCGGCGCACCCCGAGTCGCAGGAGACACCCAGGTCAGGCTCAGCCCGGCGCACCCCGAGTCGCAGGAGACGCCCAGGTCAGTTCAGCCCGGCGCACCCCCAGTCGCAGGAGATGCCCTGAGTCGCAGGAGACACCCAGGTCAGGCTCAGCCCGGCGCACCCCGAGTCTCAGGAGACGCCCGGGTCAGGCTCAGCCCGGCGCACCCCGAGTCGCAGGAGACGCCCAGGTCAGGCTCAGCCCGGCGTACCCCGAGTCGCAGGAGACGCCCAGGTCAGGCTCAGCCCGGCGTACCCCGAGTCGCAGGAGACGCCCAGGTCAGGCTCAGCCCGGCGCACCCCGAGTCGCAGGAGACGCCCAGGTCAGGCTCAGCCCGGCACACCCCGAGTCGCAGGAGACGCCCAGGTCAGGCTCAGCCCGGCGTACCCCGAGTCGCAGGAGACGCCCAGGTCAGGCTCAGCCCGGCGCACCCCGAGTCGCAGGAGACGCCCAGGTCAGTTCAGCCCGGGGCACCCCGAGTCGCAGGAGACGCCCGGGTCAGGCTCAGCCCAGGGCACCCCGAGTCGCAGGAGACGCCCGGGTCAGGCTCAGCCCGGCGCACCCCGAGTCGCAGGAGACGCCCGGGTCAGGCTCAGCCCGGGGCACCCCGAGTCGCAGGAGACGCCCGGGTCAGGCTCAGCCCGGGGCACCCCGAGTCGCAGGAGACGCCCGGGTCAGGCTCAGCCCGGCGCACCCCGAGTCGCAGGAGACGCCCGGGTCAGGCTCAGCCCAGGGCACCCCGAGTCGCAGGAGACGCCCGGGTCAGGCTCAGCCCAGCGCACCCCCAGTTGCAGGAGACGCCCGGGTCAGGCTCAGCCCGGTGCACCCCGAGTCAGCCCGGTGCACCCCGAGTCGCAGGAGACGCCCAGGTCAGGCTCAGCCCAGCGCACCCCCAGTTGCAGGAGACGCCCGGGTCAGGCTCAGCCCAGCGCACCCCGAGTCGCAGGAGACGCCCAGGTCAGGCTCAGCCCAGCGCACCCCCAGTTGCAGGAGACGCCCGGGTCAGGCTCAGCCCGGCGCACCTCCAGTTGCAGGAGACGCCCGGGTCAGGCTCAGCCCAGCGCACCCCGAGTCGCAGGAGACGCCCAGGTCAGGCTCAGCCCAGCGCACCCCCAGTTGCAGGAGACGCCCGGGTCAGGCTCAGCCCAGCGCACCCCCAGTTGCAGGAGACGCCCGGGTCAGGCTCAGCCCAGCGCACCCCGAGTCGCAGGAGACGCCCAGGTCAGGCTCAGCCCAGCGCACCCCCAGTTGCAGGAGACGCCCGGGTCAGGCTCAGCCCAGCGCACCCCCAGTTGCAGGAGACGCCCAGGTCAGTTCAGCCTGGCGCACCCCCAGTCGCAGGAGACGCCCGGGTCAGGCTCAGCCCGGCGCACCCCGAGTCGCAGGAGACACCCAGGTGGTGCTGTCCGCAACAGGGCTCCTCAGACCTCCACGTTCTCACTGGTTGACCCAAAGTCTTCACGAGGCTGCAGCCCTGCGGTGCAGCAGGACTGGGCTGGAGCCTGACCCTCTGCACTGCTAAGAGGCCCCCAGAGGCACAGAAGGCTACTTGTTCTCAGACCGTAGTCCGAGGAGCGAGTCTGATACGGCATGTGGACACTCGGGTCCCCGACACTCGCTCTCCGTGCCCTTCCCCCTTGTGGCATCGTCCCCTCTCTGGAGAGGGACAAGACCGGCGGCCGTTGCCAGACTGAGGAGGGGAGAGCCTGAGGGGGGGGGTTCTCAGGCAGGGGCACCTTCACCAGAAGGCCGCTGTCCACAACGGCCACATGACCTGGGAGGGGAGGTCAAGAATCCATCCCCTCTTCCTTGCCGCCCATCCGCATCTGCTAACCTTCCATCTCCGGAGGGCGGGGATGCAAACAGGAATGACGTGCCCACCAAGGCCAGCGTTCAGCAATGCAGACCAGGGTGCCCCGTGGCCAGGCGTGTGAGCCGTGAGGGGAGCTCACGCGGCTGGCAGGTGTCGATGCAGACACCTAGAGCAGGCAGGTAGGGGTGAAGGCGCTCCAAGGACCACGGGGGCTGAATGAAGAGGTCAGAGTGAGAAGACGGTCCCCCCAATGGGTCCTTTTCCTCCCCCCCCCCCAGCACGCACCCAGACCCGCTCTGGATAAGAATGAACGACGAGCGGGCTGCGTCTGCAGTCTCAGGAGACCGCCTTCTCCTCCCTCGCGCACTCTGCCTGGCACCCACACCACCTGAGTTCTTCAGGGACCCGTGAAAGTGTTTGAGGTCGAAACAAAAAAAGCCACTGACTCCCGAATGTGCATAAGAAACCAGCGAGATATAGATCTGAGTGCTTCCTGCCAAAATACACTATTATTCTAAAGGCGTTAACGGTTCGGTTTAGTATGCGTAAAATTCCCCCGGAAAACCTTTTGCTGAGTGAGAGTTGCTCACCTGGCAGAAATTCCCGAGCAGGCGCGATGCAGGCAGTCCTAGCACATTGTCAGTGAAGTGAGTTGCCAGCAGCCAATTACTTCTAAAGCATCATACAGAAAACTTTTTCTTATTTTACACAATTTAATTTTTTTTTTTACTTTTAAAGTGAGAGGAGGGGAGATAGAGAGACAGACTCCCACATTGTGCCCCAATCGGGAGCCATCTGGCCACTTCCGTCTGGGGCCGATGCTTGAATCAACTGAGCTATCCTCAGCACCTGGGGCCAACGCTCAAACCAATCAAGCCACTGGCCGTAGGAGGGGAAGAGAAGCAGATGGGCATTTCTCCTGTGTGCCCTGACCAGGGATTGAACCCAGACCGTCCACATGTCGGGCTGATGCTCTATCTGCTGAGCCAATAGGCCAGGGCCACGATTTATTTTTTAAAGCAGGCTTTGGGTTGGGTGTGTGTTAACACCTGTGAGAATGTGATCTGAGGGCTGAGACTGGGTACAGCCCTCAGAAGTTGGCAGTTCTTTGTGAAAAAACTATCCATGGAGGTGGGTCTCCAGGTGATAATAATTGTCCAGGGGAAACTATGGAATCTCTAGGGTTCCACTCAAAAATAGTCCAAGGATAAAGGACACAAATTAATTCCTTCAATTGAACACTTTCTTTGAGCGCCTACTACATGCCAGGCACTATTCTAGACCAAAGGATGCAACTGTAAAGACGTTGGAGAAAGCGGCAGGTAGCAACAATGTACCTTGTGACAGAGCTCACTAAGCCAGACTCACCGGGCCACCCGAGGCCGGGCCAGGTGAGCCTCATCGAAGGCAAGTGGACCTGGGGGACATCGTGGAAGGCCACCCCGCTTCCTCTGAGAGAATGAAGAACAGTCACATGATTGAGTGACCACTTTGAGCCAGACCATGCTAAGTGCTGTCTATTGTTTCTGCTGGAACCCCCACCAACTCTCTGGGGGTCTCTTAATTCTCATACTAACAGCAAAGACGTGGGCTCAGAGGCCCTGGCCACCGGACCATGAGCGGGTAGAGCGTTAGTGAGCAGGACACTCAGGAGTCAAGCCCGCGGCTCTATCTGACCCAGACACGTTCCTGAGGGCTGGCCGGCCCCGACCACTTCACACTCGGGAAGGTCTCCGAGCCGGCAGGGTGGGTGGGAGCCTAGGACAGCGGCCGCCCTATCAGTGCTGGGCCTCTGGTCACCGCCCGGGCACACAGGCCCCACCTGGGCCCCGACCCTGTCAGAGAACCCCCAGAGAGGCCTTGAAGGACTGGATGTGTTTGGTTCTGTCCTCACTTATCAGCCCTTAAACACGGCCCTCTGGCCTGGGACCTGGTCATCTGCGTCTGGAGAGCTCTCTGTCCTCCCGTGGGTGTGTAACCGAGCAATGCTCCGCCTGGGGGTCCGAGCGCCACGTCCCTCTTGCCCCGGCCAGCCCGTCTGGAGAGCTCTCTGTCCTCCCATGGGTGTGTAACCGAGCAATGCTCCGCCTGGGGGTCTGAGCATCACGTCCCTCTTGCCCCGGCCAGCCCGGCCAAGTGCTTCTCTGTCTAGCAGGCAGAGACCTGCTCCCGCACCCCGGGTCCACCTCCGCGGGCCGCTGGGGAGACGATGAGTGACCCCACACCTGTCCACGGCCTCCTCAAAGTGAGTGCAGAAAGCTGTCAGCCTCCCGCTGAGGGTGTCCACTTTGATCCACCCCCACACCCCCTTTTTTTCTCATCCAAGTACCTAACTATGAAGAAAAAAGAATCAGCAGTAATTCCATTTCTTCTCCTTCCTGTGGAAGAGCTGTTCTAGAACATTCCGGAGGATTCCAGACATGACACGTGGACTCTCTGCCCCTCGGTATCTGGGATAGAAATTGGTCTTCCTGCCCATCCGCCCAGGGGCAGCTGCGGGCAGCCTGGTCAAGGCCCAGCCAGAGGCCATCCTGCCTTGTAATAACAGCAACTGATCCCAGACTACGACAAAAATATTCCAATATAAACTATCTCTCCGTGTGTGTGTGTGTGTGTGTGTGTGTGTGTATGCGTGCGTGTGTGTGTGCGCGCGCGCACGCATCCCTGTCCCTATACCCGTCCCCGCCCCCGTCCCCATCCCTGTCCCTGCCCCCGTCCCTGTCCCTGCCCCTACCCCTATCCCTGCCCCTGCCCCTGCCCCTGCCCCCACCCCTGTCTCTGCCCCTGCCCCCGCCTTCATCCCTGTCCCTGCCCCTACCCCTGTCCCTGCCCCTGTCCCCATCCCTGCCCCTGCCCCTGTCCCTGCCCCTACCCCTACCCCTGTCCCTGTCCCTGCCCCTGTCCCCATCCCTGCCCCTACCCCTGTCCCTGTCCCTGCCCCCGTCCCCATCCCTGCCCCTGCCCCTGCCCCCGTCCCTGTCCCTGCCCCTGCCCCTGCCTCTGCCCCTGCCCCTGCCCTCATCACTGTCCCTGCCCCTGTACCTGTCCCTGCCCCTGCCCCTGACCCTGCCCCCTGCCCCTGACCCTGCCCCTGCCCCCGCCCCTGCCCCTGTCTCTGTCCGACCAGCTCTCTTTAGCCCACCCGCCCATTGTGGACCCATCACCTGTCCCTCACGGTCCCCCACAGCCAGACTGACGGGCGAGGTGGGCCCCGGTCTCCTGACCTTCCAGCCTCACTTTCGCCCTGTGAGCGCTCCGGACAGACGGGGTGGACACGGTAGCCAACAGAGTTCCAAACCAGGAGAGCCGTCAGTTTAAAGAGACCTTACATGTCTCCTTTCTTTAATCAACTTGGAATTTGTAATTTTTTTTTTTTATAAATGATACCAGATACAAGGCTTCTTCCATTTTCTTCCAGACGGAGAGCCTGTGGCACTCACATTATTTAATAAACACATCGTTCTTCTTAAACCAAACCAAAATACCACATGTTCATCCATAAAATCCTCACGGGGAATGAGGGCCCCGTCTGTGTTCTTCTCTAGACAGTTGTTCCTGGACTGGTGTCACATGCTGATTTGTCACGGTGGCTTTTTCAGCATTTTAATACCTCCTAGAGCAGATGCTCCCCACTCAGCTTCTTTTTATATTTTGCCGGGCTGTTCATAAGTACTTTTTTTCCTCCATATGAAATTAAAGATCGTCATAATCAATTATCCTGCCCCACCCCCCGAGAGCCCTCCTTGGAATTCTAATTAGAATTGCATTCATATATATTCACAGCGACATCACGGATGTTGTACGATACTACTCTTCCCTACAAGAACGTAACTTTGTCCCATAGGTTGAGTTATATCCTCCTACCTTGTTTTATCATGTATTTCCTGAAGGTCCTGTATTTTTCTGATCTATAGTATTTTTGTTGGTATTATCAGTGAAGTGCTTTCCTACGTCTATTCTAGGTTCTTCATGCAAGAGTAAAGAAAAGCCGCTTCCGACATGATCAAATTCTGTCATTCATTCTAGAAATTTTTAAACTAGAATTTGTGTGTGTGTGTGTGTGTGTGTGTGTGTGTGTGTGTGTTTTCTAGATGTGGAATCATATGAAGTTTGCCTGTTCTTGGTTTTCAAAGAGCTGCCAATCAGCTGTCTGTCAGATTCTCCCTGTCTCAATCTGCCTTCTCCATAGCTCTCTCTTCTTCCTCTGAATCCTGGATATATTTTGCTCTTGTGTTTTTTGGGGTTTTTTTTATCACGCTCCTGAGAAGTTTATGTATACATTATTAATCTTTTCAAAAAAACTAGTTTTCATAGTTACTTGTACATTCTACCCTTTATAGTTTTATAATTTGTTAAACATTAGCTTTCGGCTGGGTTATTACACCTCATCCTTATTTTGAGTAACCACTAAAGGAAAATGAAGCCCTGGCCAGTGGTGCAGTGGTGGAGCATCAGCCCAGCGCGTGGAAGTCCCAGGTTCAATACCTAGTCAGGGCACACAGGAGAAGCGGCCATCTGCTTCTCCACCCCTCCCTCTCCCCCTTCTCTCTCTCTCTCTCTCTCTTTCTCTTCCTCTCCCACAGCCATGGCTCGAATGGTTCGAGCAAGTTGACCCCAGGCACTGAGTTGACCGCTCGCCTCAGGTGTTTAAATGGCTCGATTGCCCGAGCAACAGAGCAGTGGCCCCAGATGTACAGAGCATCACCCCTTAGGGGGCCTGCCAGGTGGATCCAGGTCAGGTCACATGCCTCCCTGCCTCGCACTTAATAAAAAAAAATGCCTGACCAGGTGGTGGCGCAGTGGATAGAGCATTGGACTGGGATGCGGAAGACCCAGGTTCAAGACCCCGAGGTCGCCAGATTGAGCGTGGGCTCATCTGGTTTGAGCAAAAGCTCACCAGCTTGAACCCAAGGTTGCTGGCTCCAGCAAGGGGTTACTTGGTCTGCTGAAGGCCCGCGGTCAAGGCACATATGAGAAAGCAATCAATGAACAACTCAGCTGTTGCAATGCGCAACGAAAAACTAATGATTGATGCTTCTCATCTCTTCGTTCCTGTCTGTCCCTATCTATCCCTCTCTCTGACTCTCTCTCTGTCTCTGTAAAAAAAAAAAAAAAAAATGAAACACTTTTACATAATTTAAGACAGAAGGCCTTCTTATCACTCAGAGTGTTTATTTTGTACTGATTGGACGAGCTCTTTTAGGTTAATTTGACATGAATTTTAATCGCATTTCTCTCGTGCATCCGTAAGAAGGAAAACAGCAAATGCTTAAAATATTTCTAAGATGCCTTCTCACTGAGAGTCCAGCTCTCTGAAAGTACCGCCCACTCAGCCAGCAGGGTTCCCGCTTCCTGTCACTACTGTCCCCTGGGCTGGTGACACAAAAGAGCGTGTCTCAGAAGAGCATTCTCCTACAGTTTCCAAGTTCTTCCAAATCGTTGCCACTCACGCTACAGTCCCCAGTGCTGGCTCTCGCTTACTGGAAACGTCATTTGAAGTAGTGATGTCTCCCAGGGTTCCTATCCCATCCTCAGAGGGCCGGTAAGGGGACTTCTGACAGACGTGCCAGAGGATCTCAGTCATGTCTCCAGGAAGGCAGCCAAGCTCCCACATGGGCCGGCGATAACGACGAGGTCACCCTGCTCCGTGGTCGGCAGAGGCCGCGGCCACGCAGTCTGAGTTCCGAGATGTCATCACACAAAAAATAAAGCGAGACTCGGAATCGATGAACTGTGATCATCCTCACATAACTTTATCTGGTGGCTGCACTTAAAATAACTTTCAGAAAAGAATATACATGTCTACAGAAATGTACAAACATCATACACTTTTCACCCACTGGACGCGCCCACGTATTGGGCACACAGACTAAAAAGTGGATCATCACAGACGATTCCCAAAGTCTCCCAGGGTCCCAGGAGCTGCCTGCACGGCCCTCTAGTCAGAAGTCCGCAGAAGTCCCCACCACCCCGACATCCAGTGCCCTGGCTGCCCCTGGGCCTCTGCTTGACCGTCTGGTGAAAACAGAATCTCAGTCCCTCGTCCCGCCTATGAGTCCACATTCCTCGAAGCCTCCGGAAACCTTAACATTTCTTGATTTTCTAGTTTTCATAGCTGGGAGAGGAAGAATAAGCTAAGACAATGAGGAATTGGACAAAACCACGATCTCACTGATTTTCATTCTTAGTAAATTTTATTTTCATTCATTTTATTTTCTCTGAATAAATGCTATACATTTTTGTATTTCCATTAAAATGTATAAAATTAGTTACAGGTGTGGCCAAAAAAGAACATCTTATTACCTTTTTTAAGGGTAGAGATTTTATGAGGCAAATTGTATGGTCATAATCCAATACAATTAAAAACAAATCCTGGGGGGAGGGGAAATCCAAACCACCACTACACAGAGAAAAAGAGTAAACAGAAAAACACTTGGTACAATCAAAAGTCAAAACCAAATTTACAGTATATTTAAAAGCAATGAAAATAACGCAATATACTAAAACCTTCAAAATAGTCACTTCCAAAGCTATTCTCATAGAAAAATGCATGGCCCTAAATACCTTCCTTGTTTTATAGAACTAAAAATAAGCGTAGGAAAAAATAATACAAGAACCCCACATAAACCGTTTTACCAAGAGCCGGAAAACGCAAGGCACCTCTGAGCAAGCGGAAGACAGGAATCCGTTCCTAACGAGTGCGGCTCTGACTTGCGTCTCAGATCGGGTCTTGTGGCTTCCGTTCTTTTCTTAGAGAAAAGGAGAGGTTTGGTGCAGCACAAACAAAAAATACATTTTCTTTTTCCTGACAAACACTCAGAAAAGGCATTGAAAAGTTTTCGCTGCTGGTTTCCAACGACTCTGCTTCCCAAATTTTTCTTCCCATCCCAGCGGCTGTGTTCCCTGACTCTGAGTGTCCCGCGTGCTGTGGGTGGCGGGGTCGTCTTCACCCTGGGCGGTACACTGGGGGGCTCTCTGACCCACCCCACCCCACCCCCCACCCCCGTCGCCCTGCACCCTGGCGGAGCGGTCTGCGGACGCGGAGCCGCGTGGGAGCCGCCCACCCACACTTACTGCCGCCCTCACTCCTCCCGCCCACCTCTCCCCACAGTCACTCCCCAGTGGGAGCAAATCAACAGACAGTTCTGTGCAAAACGCAGTGCTTCCTCTCTTCTTAATAAAAAAGTATCCATCTCCCCAAGAGCATTTACCTGACCACACAGAGGAGCCGACGAGTCAGGAAGAGCGACCCACAGGCACAAATCTCCCAGCAGACACCAGGGCAGAGCGCCAGCCTGGGCTTCTGTGCCCGGACATTCACCCCAGCAGCCTCTCAGGGCGAGGTTTCTGTGAGCACCTGCACATCAGTGACCCCTCCATCAGGGAAACTCAACATAAATGTTTTCCTGGCCCTGGACGGTTGGCTCAGTGGATAGAGCGTTGTCCCAGTTTATACATGTCTCCAGTTCGATCTCTGGTCAGGGCAGAGAAGAGAAGCAACCATCTGATTCTCTCTCCCTCCCTCTCTCTCATCTCTCTCTCTTCCCCTCCCATAGCCAGTGGCTCAACTGGTTCAAGCATGGCGACTCCAGGTGCTGAGGATAGCCTGGTTGGTCAGAGCATCAATCAGCCTCAGGTGCTAGAAATAGCTCAATTGATTTGAGCATCGGCCCCAGACAGGCTTGCCAGGTGGATCCCAGTCAGGGTGCATGCGGGAGTCTGTCTCACTATCTTCCCTCACCTCATTTTGAAAAAAAGGAAAGAAAAAAAAAGAAAGTAAGAAAAGGAAGGAAGGAAGGAGGGAGGGAGGGAGGGAGGGAAGGAGGGAGGGAGGGAAGGAAGGAAGGAAGGAAGGAAGGAAGGAAGGAAGGAAGGAAGGAGTAAGAAGTCAATGTTTGTATAACATGAGCTTTATTCTCAAAATGTATATTTCAATTCACATTTTTCAGAAACAAATACACTAAAAAGAAATATTAAAAAAATAAGAAGAAGAAGGCAACATGTCTACCCACCGTTAGAGTGAGAGTCCGGTCCTCGTGGGAAGAGCTGAAAGCCAGTCCCAGGACCCCCTGCCCCACCCAGGGAAGAGAACTTACTGCACCCGCCATCGTCTGCGCACACCCACCACCAATAAGGATGCACTAGGAAAGCCTGACTAAGCCACAGCGATGCTCAGAGGCCTGGCAAATACACAGTCACGCATGACACCGAGAAGAGAAACAGCCGGTATCAAATGCCGAAACGCCTCAAAAACCCAGAATCTCGTCCGAGGCAGAGAAACAAGTCGAACGGCGGACCCAACGGGTGCCACTCACCAGCGGTTCTGGATTGAATCCCTTTGAACTCCAAAAAACAGGTTCCTACATCCAGACCTGGAACCCCCTGCTGCATCTCCGAACCTGGTTACGTGGTCGGTCCCGTAACGTGACTACTGCTGGGGAAGGGGGGGCAGGGCATGCAGGAACGAGAGAGAACAGGGCCACGGCCCCCCATAGAGGCAAGGGGCCACCAAGCTCACCCCAGTGACTACGGGAACAATGTCTGCGACCCCGGTGACTACGGGAACAACTCACCCCGGCGACTACGGGAACAACGTCTGCGACCCCGGCCACACGCGGAGTTCTCTCTCCTGCTCACGTGTTGAGATCATTTGGGAGCATCTGGTACGTTGGACGGGTGAAAACTAATTGTTCACGAGTTTAATTAAATAAGTTCCTAAGTTGGTTGTGGTTTTTTTGGGGGTGGGGGCAGAAATATCCTCTCACACTCCTGCACTTTGACTTGTTAGTTGTGTTCAATGGTGTGTAGATACTCAAAGGAATATGGATTCTTTAGAAAGACATGTCAACACCGTTCATAAATGGAACCTCAGAAGAAAGGTAGGTCGCAAGTGCCCCGTTCCAAACCAAAGGAGCTCTGCAGAGAGTCAATAAATAGGAAACTCAATTGAGATGCTCTCAGTGGCTCTACCACTGAGCCACCTGGCCAGGGCCGGAACTGACACTTTTAACTCCCATTCCACCTTCCCCTTCTGCCCCACATCTGGGAAACCTAAGAGACAGCCCCACTGTCCCCCCACACCTGGGGAGCCTCGGCCAGGATGCAGGAACCCCACCTTGACCCCAGCCCTTCACCCCTGCAAAGCCCCAAGCCAAGGGGGGCAGACCCGGCCAAGTCCCCTCTCCCTCTCCCTCTCCTCTGAAGCCACTTTGGGGTCTGCTTGGGGTCTAGCCAGCTCCCACCAGAGAGCCTCAAGTGTCCAGAGTAAACCTCTCTGCCCCCCTCTTTATTGGGGGTGCCCCCAGTCTCAACATGTGACCCGGATTTGGGGGCTGAAACCCACCCGGGCTCCTCATGGGGGTCACAGCAGACACTCTCTGAGGTCTCTATTCTGAGACGCTCTCCCCCCTACCCACGCCCCCCACCCCGGTCCGGGAGGACAGAAAACAAGTGGCACATGGAAATGACGAGCTTCCAGTGGCCGCCTTAAAAAAATAAATAGATACAAAGAAACAGAGGAAATCAACTCTAGAACTAGAGCTTATTCAACCCAATAGACCCAAACCATTATCATGTCGACATGTCATTGATTTAAAAAAATAAAAATAAAAAACAGCCAGGAAGGAGGTGTTGGTAGTGTTGTCTTTTCCACACTAAGCCTTCTGAGCCTGGTCTCCCGCAGTCCAGCGTGTCCACGCAAAGACCAGCCGCGTGCTCAGAACCCGTGTGGCGGCCGGCGGCCTCTACATCCGGACAGCGCAGTTCCCAGGGGACCCCCGCCAGGGCCCCAGGCTCCTGAGACTGGTCGCCGCAGAAGGTGTTAGGATAACCAGAGTCAGCATAACTAAGATGCCATCTGTTATAAGGTGTGTTCTCGTTTCTCAGTCCACAAAAAAAAAAAAAAGTTGGAGTGCTAAGTACCAAAAACAGTCAAATCAGTTCGGTGTTCGGAGAGGCGGCCCTGGGGAAAACGGGGTGCCTCACAACTGACCGTTAGAGAGGAAAGGCCACGTGCGGGTAGTCTCCCCCAGAGAAGGCCTGTCCCCCCGGAGGGGGGGCGTCCCGGTGTAAATCAGCGTCTGGCGCTGTCACTCATTTCCCAGGCGGTCCGGCCCCGCCCCTTGGGCCCGCTCTCCTTTGGGCCCGTCCGTACTTGTGACGGCCGAGTGGTCAGCAAACGCGGTTTCTAAGCTCTGGTGCTGCCGCAGGGACCCTGGACAGGGCACTCGGACGTCCATAGGGGACGCTGACGTGGAGACAGCAGCCAAGCCCTGTGCTGTGCGGTGAGCTCGTCCGCCTTCCGACAACCCCGCGTCGGCATTCTTTTCATTTCCAAGAGGGAAAACCAAACAGGCCCACGCAGGGAAGTGAAGTGGCTCACACACCAGGACGCCAGCGTCTGAACGGCAAGCTGAGCTTTCGGACATCGGTCTGTCTGACGGAAGAGGCCAGGCGTCTCCTCTAGAACCCAGAGGAGGGGGTGGACAAGGGGAGAGGACGGGCTGGTCCCAGAAGGCCACGACCTACCTAGTCCCCTTCCCAGCCGACCATCAGGCCCCCCCACCACCAAGGAGAAAGGACAGAACGGTCAGGAGCCTCCTTCACCGGAAGCGTCCCCCAACGCCGGCTCCGGACACGGTTATTTATGACCATCGGAGGGGAGTCAGCAGGGCTCCTTTGCCAGACGGCAAGAAGCCCTTGGAGCTGACAGGGGTTTTTTTAATGTTTATTTTATTAATTTTAGAGAAAGAAAGGAAGGGGGAGAGAGAGAGAGAGAGAGAGGAACATTAACCTGTTCCTGTAGGTGCCCAGCCTGGGGATCGAACCAGAAACCTCTGTGCTTTGAGACAGTGCTCTAACCAACTGAGGTACCTGGCCAGGGCTAGGACTGACAGTCCCTTTAAAGCAATGTGCCACCCTGAGGTCCAAGGAGGTGTCTCCGTGAGCAGATGCAAGAACACACAAAAAAGGAGGGCCCAGTGTGTGGTATTTTTTGGAGGCGGGACAGTGCACAGGTGAGTGGTCCCGTCCGTCATGCAGGACCTGAGCTGCAGCTGCAACTCTCAGGATCCCAGCAGCCAGAGCTGGGCCGACGTGGCTTGTTTCTCTCTCCACGGGCTTGTCGGGCAGCCTGAAGACCTCACTTGCATCTGACCGGCTGCCCGACAAGCCGGCCGGATTGAATTCCACCCCGGCACAGAGAGCTGAAATGTGAGGAACGGGTGTTCTTTAAGGTAAGCCGGGGTCAAGGCGGCGCACGGCATTCAGTAATGCTTGGGAACACGGGCAGAGGACTCCTCAGCCAAGTCTCTTGGTGGGAAGTGTGGGTAGTTATCAAAACTGCCCCTAGGCCCCTGGCCAGTTGGCTCAGTGGATAGAGCATCGGCCCAGCGTACAGACATCTGGGGTTCAATTCCCGGTCAGGGCACACAGGAGAAGTGACCATCTGCTTCTGTCCCCCGCCCTCTCTCCTTCTTTCCCTCTTCCCCTCCCGCAGCCAGTGGCTCGAGTGGTCCGAGCATCGGCCCCAGAGGGGGTTGCTGGGTGGATTCTGGTCTGGGGCACATGCAGAAGTCTATCTCTCTATCTCCCCTCCTCTCACATTTAAAAAAAAGAGAGAGAGAACAAGAAAAACTTTCCCAGAAGTAGCCCCAACAAACGTCCCCCCTCATCTTGTTGGCCAGAATCGCATCTCCTGACCACACCCGACACATATAGCAGGACAAATGAGATGACCCTAATTAACCCCCGACCAATCAATACACGTTCAACCTTGAGAAAGGGTCAGACACCCTCTCTTCCTGGACAGGAACATGGAGAACAGCAGTTCCGGTCTATTATAGGTGCTTAAGAGACGCCCTTAAACCTGAAACAAAAGTGACATTTATTCCTACCGATGATTTGGCAAGGGCACTTCAGGGATGGCTCGCAGCCGGTTCAGAGAGTCAGGTGGGCGGGGTGGGGGGGGGGGAGCCTCCGAGGGGGAACGTAGAGTCACTTGGGGGCCAGTAGGATTATCTGGAGGAATCTTCGCACACACGACCGGTGCCCGGGTGAGGATGGCTCGTAGCTGGGCTCAGCCTGGGCGCTCAGCCAGAAGGCCTGGGTTTCCACCCAGCAGAGCGGCCTCAGGGTGGTCGGTCTTTTCACGAGGCTTCCCTGGGCTCCCAACATTGAGTGTCCCAGGAAACAGGGAGGGAGCCAGGTCTCCTTTCATGAATCGCCCTGGGAAGTCAAGGGCCTTCACCTCCACAGTACGCTGTGGGCTGAGTCAGGCGGAAGCCCCCCAGGCGCACGGGGAGGGTACAAAGACCCTGTCTCCCAACGGGAGGTCTACCGAACGCCTGGTGGCAATATTTTAAAACCAGCACTGTTAGCCAGAGAAAGAAAAAGCCTTAGATCAGATAGGAATCACACTTCCAGAAAACAACCACCGGGTAATCACACTTCCAGAAAACTAATAATATCTTGCAGATTTTTCCTGTAGCTGATTCTTCTTTTTCTTTCTTTTTAGCAGAGAGGCTGTAAGACAGACCACCTACCCACTGATTTCATCTGTGATTTAGCTCTCTCAGGGAGACCGGTACTTTTTCAAAATATGTGAAAGGCACGTTCTACGCTCCCTGGGACCGGTAAGGTCTCATGAGAAAAATAAAATGAAATAGGCCGGTCTACACAGCTTCCTGTCGTCAGCTCTCTGCGCACGCGGCCCGGTCCTGTGGCTCGGGGCTGAGCCCGGTGTCGCTCAGCTGTCTGTGAGGTGGAGCCAGCCCCCCTTGGGGACAGGCAGGTGCCTGTGGCTCCTCCACCTGTGGCTCCTCCACCCTAACTCACAGCAGACGTCGAGGTCGTTGAAGACTGCGCAGTTGAGATGCAAAAATATTAGGATGATCCTTTCATTCTCTGAATAAACCACACAGCAAGGGCTGCTCGTTAATTGAAAGACCTCCGTGCCCGGGCTGGGATGGTGGGACGTGGCACCGCTTTGCGCCAGGCCGGGCGGACGTGAGGGTTGGAGAGCAGGGAGGCCGACCTAGAGTCAGACCTCTCTGGGACGTCCCTAGCCACCGGGTGCCAGGCTTGTGGGCGCCCGTCTTTGAGTCCCAGTCAGCTCGTGCTGTCCAGTCGGGAGACGGCTCGATACCCCGATACTCGAGCGGCGGGTGGGCTCCGTGAGGACCGAGCTCAGACGGCTTCCCCGAAGGAGCCCAAGTCGGCACACACCTGATTTTCCAGAGGGCTGCGGATGGGATGTCCCTGCGCGGCCAGCGGATGACAGTATCTGGATGGCCTCAAGGCAGGACGTCGCCCTTCTAATGGGCTTGCCCTCCGTTTTTCTTTTAAAGGGAGAGCGGAAAAAATAACCCCCTGCCGTTAACATCGCACCACTAAACACATTCCTTGCTGGGCCCAGGGATCTCTGGTTGGCAGTGCCAAGCGACACTGTCATAAATGTCTGAAGGGGGCTAGGCTCTCCCAGACGGGACGTTTAGATACAGTGACAAAAAAATCACACACACACATACACACACAGGCACACACACGCGCACACACACACAGGCACACACACATGCGCGCGCACACACATGCACACACACACGCGCACACAGGCACACACGCACACACACAGGCACATACACACACGCGTGCACACAGCACACACGCACACACAGGCACATACACACACGCGCGCACACAGCACACACGCACACACACAGGCACATACACACACACACAGAGGCACGCACACACACACAGGCACACACACGCACACACACGCACACAGGCACACGCACACACACAGGGCAGGGTCTCGTCCGGCCTCCTTCCAGGTGAGCACTATTGTACTTAGGGAACACGTTCCCTCACTAAAGAGACCGTCCCTGGCAGCTCTACCCCAGGGGAGCCTTTGTCTCTGCAACAAGGATGATGGAAAACCGGCAGCCAGCCTCCTGCCTCCCCAAAGCCCAGAGATACTTTCTCCCGGGCCGCGTCACCGCGAAGCCTCGTCTTAGAACATTCTGAAACGATCTCATCCATGGAGATGGGGTGTTTGGTATTCATCTAAAACCCTCTGCCCATCTGTCTCCTTCTGGAGGAACACGGGAGGGAGAAGGAAACACGGAGGAAACCAAGTCAGGCCGAGCCTCACACATGGAGGGGGGAGGGGGAGGGGAAGGCGAGCTCCAGGAAGGGAGCAGCAAGTGGAGGGAGACAGTGTTGGGGGTCCTGCCCGGACGAGGCAGGCAGTGGGAGCCACGGGTCTTCTGCAGACACCACGGAGTTCACTCGCTTGTCCCGGGGTGACCGGCACCTTCTCCGCGCCGGGCTGCAGGTGAGACCAGCCCGCACACAAGCAGACAAAGGCTCGTGGACAGACAGCCGTGGGGGCCGGCGGGAAGGAGGCCCACGGGCGGGCGCCCTGAGCGCATTTCACAAGGAGGGCTCTGGACGCCGCAGGCCGGGGAAGGCCGCCGGAGCTGGGGAGACTTGCCCTCACGGGGGGCGGCCGCAAAGGAGGCCCACCGGCAGGCAGGCGCTGTGGGCGCGCCCAGCACGAGGGCCGGACCCCACGGCCGCAGGGAGAGAGAGGGACGCTGGTCTGCTCGCAGCGCCGCGTCCGGGGAGAAATGCAGGGAGGTGGTGCGCACTGGCTCCGCCCCCGTCCGCGATGAAGTCAGAGAGACCTGCCCTGTGGCTTCACAAGTGGGCACAGCAGTCTCTGCGGTCTGAGTCACTCCTCATAACGCCCTCATCACGCGTCTGTCCTGTGAACCCCGCTTCCCTCAGTGGGTGATTAAAGGCTCCCCGGAACCCAGCTGTGCAGGAGGCTGGGTGGTGTGCTGGGTGGTGTGCCACTTTCCACAGCGAGACGTGAAAGGGTTTCCTTGTGTCTAAACACGGAGAACGTATGTTATGCCGTCTTTAAAAAAGGAAGGAAGGAAGAAAAGGTGGCTGGGAGGAGCCTTCCTTTGAAAGTCCCTTAATGAGGATTCGCTTCACAGAAAGCTCTAACAGTCTTTACTACAGGTTCACTGCAAATGTCGTTCTTATTATATAAACTTTGCGGAGAAGACTGAACTCTGGTCCCTAACCTCTTGAATTATTTTTTCTTTTTTTTTTTAGAAGTTTTGTTTTGTTTTGTTTTTTATTCAGTGAGAGGAAGGGAAGACAGACAAACTCCCGCATGTGCCCTGAATGAGATCCACCGGGCAAGCCCACTAGGGGGCGATGCTCTGCCCATCTGTTGCCCTTGCTCCATTACTCAGCAACTGAGCTCTTCTTAGCACCTGAGGTGGAGGCCATGGAGCCATCCTCAGCACCCGGGGCCAACTCACTCTGATCAAGCCATGGCTGCAGGATAGGAGGGGAGAGAGAGAGAGAGGGGGAGAGAGAGAGAGAGAGAAAGATGGGGAAAAGGGTGGAGAAGCAGATGGGCATTTCTCCTGTGTGCCCTCACCAGAAATTGAACCTGGGATATTCATACACCAGGCAGATGCTCTACCACTGAGCCAACTGACTGGAGCCAGTTTTTTTTTTTAAGTTTTTATTTATTGATTTTA
Source organism: Saccopteryx bilineata (assembly GCF_036850765.1). Taxonomy (NCBI): domain Eukaryota; kingdom Metazoa; phylum Chordata; class Mammalia; order Chiroptera; family Emballonuridae; genus Saccopteryx; species Saccopteryx bilineata. Next base: position 1,925,544 of record NC_089497.1, on the reverse strand, counting down.
GAGAGAGAGAGAGAGAGATGGTAGAGAGAGGAGGAGTGGGAAGCATCAATTTGTAGTAGTTGCTTCTCATATGCGCCTTGACCAGGGAAGCCCAAGGTTTCGAACCAACTACCTCAGCGTTCCAGGTCGACGCTTTATCCACTGTGCCATCCCAGGTGAATTATTTTTTTTCTTCATGCAGCATGGCCACAACTTCCAGGTGGAGGTAACCTGGACAGCGATGGGAGGCAGCGCTCACAAGAGCTGGTTCCATTTATTCAAAGGCACGTCGGCCCCCCTGCAGGGAACATTCTATGTGCAAATTTCCCCGAGTGACTCTCCAGACACCCGCTGGTTTCTAACGCCGCATCTCAACACCTAGAGAAATTGGAAACATGCTATGGCTTATGCCCGTGATGCATTCCTTCAGAGCACGCTGCATTTTTATCTGCCAGAATTAAGCTCTTTTTCTAGTGCTTGCTTATACATCACCAGTTCAGTGTGTGTGTGTGTGTGTGTGCGCACACACATGCGTGTCAATGGAAAAAGAAAAAGAAAGAAAGAAAAGCTTTCAAAAATATTCAGCCCAATGAGAGCCATAAAGGGCTGCCACCAAGCTGAGGTCACCTTCGGTTGTTCCTGATGCTGATGCATTGTCTCAAAAGCGTTGGGAAAAGTGTGCAGGTTAAACACCATCTGTGATGGAGAAATTCAGCCTCATGTTTCCAGGGATGAAAGGTCCCCGGTGAACCTGAAGAAGGTCGGCTGTGAGTTACTCAGTCTAAGTCTCAAAGCTTTGGCCACATTGTTGCAAAAGAATTTCCATCTGAGCTTCATAATCCAATTACAGAGATCAAGCAAAGCCCCTCTGCTTCGTGTTTCCTTTTCCATAGCTGCGGTGAAGACCATTGTGTGTTTGTTTCGTGGGTTCCCAGGGGGTATTAGATGCTCAGTCACGCTCTCAGAAGCCTCCTTTCTCTCCTAATCCCGCTGCTCTTAAGACGAGCTTGGCAGGGACCTTCAAAGCCGCTCCGTGCCTTTGTCCTGCGTCCCTGGAGCTTTGCAGAACCGGTAACAGTGCCCAGGGGCTCTCCCTGGCCTGAAGCCTGTCCACCCCCTCCGCTGGGGGCTCACATCTCACCCGGCCTTTGGAATGGCAACAATGGCATTGTGGGCTGGTTTTTAATTTATTTATTTGTTTGTTTGTTTGTTTGTTGTTTTTATCACAGCCTTAAAAGCTGGGAAAATGTAAGAGATGGCCCTCACTCCACAGAGGACACCGTCCTTCTGTTTCTCGGTGACTTTCATCTCAGAAGCGGCGGGTAGATGGGTGCAGTTGAGGTTCTGGGAGCACCTGTGAGGAGCCCGGAGCTACAGTTCCATGGTTCCTCCTTTGGGGGGCCCCTTGCTATGCAAATGTTGTGTCGTGGTTCAGAGAACCGCAGACTCTCCCAGACGGTCGGCAGCAGCCTCCCTGGTTTTGCAGGTGGGCACGCTGAGGCCCAGAGATGCGTGCAGCCCAGGTGCACACATACAGCCCGTGGGTGGTGGGGCTGCAGCGAGAACCCCCGCGTCCCGATGTCTGGTACAGGGCAGCCGGCTTAGACCGCAGCGCTGCATGAGTTGAAGGGTTTACTGAAGATGTTCTGTGGTACTTGTTGTACTGATGATACAAATGCAAGTCAGCTTTCTGAATAAATGAGAAGATAGATCGTGCGGGGAGAGAAGCCTGGGTGATACGACAGGGTGAGTTCTTCCTCAAATTAATTTACAGGCTTTTATACGTTAACACTTGGTAGCCTGGGGTGGGAAATAGTCCAATTAAAGTATTCTGAAGTTCATATGAGCAGCAGGCAGAGAGCTCAGTTGGTTGAAGCATCGTCCTGAAGCACAGAGGTTGCCGGTTCGATCCCCAGTCAGGGCACATACGGGAAAGGTCGATGCTCCTGTTTCTCCTCCCTTCCCCTGTCTGTCTGTCTGTCTGTCTCTCTCTCTCTCTCTCTTTCTTCCTTTCTCTCTTACTAAAATCAATCAATGAATGTTTTTTTAAAAATATATATTCTGAAGTTCATATGAAAGAATAAGTAGGCAAGAACTGCTTTTAAATTTGGGAGGAAAGCTAGTCATTGCAATTTTCACTGCCCCTTATGAGAATATACTAAAAAAATACAAGAATTCAGACAGTGTGCTGCTGCTTCGTAAGCAAATGCAATGGCGTAAAATGATCGATACCCCTGACGCAGAACCTAATGCATGTAACAAAATTCAGTATACTTCAAAAAGAACATCTCAATTTGGTGGGTAAATAAAATATGACTCAGTGAATAATATTGATACAACTGGACACCTATTTAGCAAAAAAGCAATAAACTTAGACCTCTGTATCACACTTGCATGAAGGTAAGTTCCAGATGAGTTGAAGATTTAAACTTCAAAAGTACCAAAACAAATAAACCCGCGAAAGACAGAATTCATGCACTTACAACTTCATTTTTTAAAAATTTCTAAACAAAACTAAAAAGAATATCAGAGACTAAAAAAAAATTGTTTGATTGTTTATATGTGTATACATACATATATATCAATACAAGAATTTTTGTCTTCCATATATATGAATATGTACAAAAGAGGCCTTGGCTGGTTGGCTCAATGGTAGAATATTCATCCAGCATGTGGATGTCCCAGGTTGGATTCCTGGTCAGGGCACACAGCAGAAGCAACCATCTGCTTCTCCACCCTTACCCTTCCCCCTCTCTCTTCCTGTAGCCATGGCTTCCAAGTTGGCCCTGGATGCTGAGGGAGGCTCTGTGGCTTCCAGCCTCAGGCACTAAAAATAGCTTGGTTGCCGAGCAATGGAGCAACACCCCAGATGATGGGCAGAGCATCACCCCATAGGGGCTTGCCAGGGTCTGGGCACATGTAGGAGTCTGTCTCTGCCTCCCAGCTCTCAATTAATTAAAATAATAATAAAAAAATTTTAAAAAGAGAGAAAAAGTCTTAATAGATAAAAGTCTTACAAATAGATTGATAAAAGACAGTAACAGTAACAGAAAAATAGGCAAAAGATTTGCACAGGCAAAATTACAAAAGAAGAAATATAAATGGGACAGGCAAATATTTAATTTTACTAAGAATCAAAACCACAGACAAAAAGAATTTTAAGATATCTCCTTTTATTGTGTTGATGGAAATTCTCTTCTCTGTCTCCTATTTTTTAAGATAATATTAAGTTTAAATGCTAGGTCAGTCAAAAGAGAATTCTTACACACTAATGAAAAGTGTATCCACTGGTATGCCCTCACAGACAGACAACTCAGCCATCCATATGTATCAAAAGCTTGAAAATGTGTTGAAACCCTCTGGCTTCTTATCTGTCATTCTAAGAATTCATTCTAATAACTAAGAAATGTACAAAAAAAAGTTGTATGAACAAAGACATTTCTCATAGTATTATTCATAATATGAAACTTCAGAAAGACCCCAAACATAAAAAGTAGAGAATACTTAAACTATAGTATAGCCAGGTGATAAAATACCATGCCAATCATTACAGAGCATGTTTTTGAGGAATAAAGACATGAGCTATAAATTTTTAAAAAGTCAAATGAAGTGCCTGACCTGCGGTGGCACAGTGGATAAAGCGTTGACCTGGAATGCTGAGGTTGCCGGTTCAAAACCCTGGGCTTGCCTGGTCAAGGCACATATGGGAGTTGATGCTTCCCCCTGTTCTCTCTCTCTCTTTCCTCTCTCTCTCTCTCTCTCTCCCCCCCCCCAATAAAAATGGATAAATAAAATCTTAAAAAAAAAGGAAGTTTTAAAAAAAAAAGTCAAGTGAAAACTATATACATCTCATGCCACCTATTTCTTCTCAAAAAATTTTTGGAAAGATGTATGTACACTGGAATGTTAACATTCTTTGAGTGGTAGGTTATTAAGCAATAGTTAATATTTTAACTCTTCTGAATGTCTCACGTCTTCACAGCGATCTTACATTGACAAGAGAAGAGATAAAATATGTTCTCAGTAAAATGAACACAGAACACCAAGTCAGGGAAGGGCCAGACCTGGTGCAGCAGTCGCAGGCCTGGCCCCTTTTTCAGACAATGTAGATTTAGAAGAGGAAAAAACTTCTCCATCATCAAAACTCCTCTATGTTGAAAACAACCCAGAGGTCCTGCAGCAGGTGGATGGATAAATAAACTGGGGTACGGCCAGACGACAGGGTGTCCTTCAGCACTAAAAAGGCATGAGCTCACAAGCCATGAAAAGACATGGAAGAGCTTGAAATGCCTATTAGTAACTGACGGAAGCTAGTCTGAAAGGTGTTGTTGTGAGTCAGGGGGTGCAGAGAGAGAGATCAGCAGACGAAATCACCGAAATCACCGTGGACTAGCAAAGGACCACCGCTCGCTCAGGGAAATGGCCCCGAGTTCGCCCTGTGTCCTATTTTTATTCACAAGACTTCAAAAACTTTGTTTACTGAGAAATTGGCCTAACATCAAACATAATCTTTACTTAAAGATACGTGGAATACATCTGCATGATAGCTTAATAACAATACAATATCCAAAGGCATTAACTGCTATTGCTTCTATGGTTCCCACAACATTCCTCTCTTTTATCTCAAAGGATAGCCTTGAAGGGAACAGAAACCTTATGAGAATGTTTTACTGAGAAGAAAGCCCAGCAACCGCCTTCAGTCACATAGACCTGTTTCAGTGACTTGCCTTCGAGTCACAAAACAATTCTCTTGGCAAAACATTCTTTTCCTGTTGGCTGTGTTCCCATCCAAGGTCATGTAATGGATTATCCCACTACAGAAAGGGCTTCCTACTGCATGACTCTAACTCTGTGACCTTCTGGAGAAAACACAACCAAGAATACTAAAAAAGACGGGGGCTTGCCAAGGGTTGGGAGAAGGGGGGAGGGACGCACTGTCAGAGAACAGCAGGTTTTCAGGGCAGTGAAAATACTCTGTGTGCCACTATAATGGTGGGTACGTGCCCTCACACATCTGTGCAAACCCACAGAATGTACAAGAACAACAACAAAGAGTGAGCTGCAGTGTGAACTATGGACCTCGGGGGACTGTGACGTGTCAAAGCAGGTTCATCAGCTGTGACCCGTGGACCACCCCATGGCAGCTGTGGATAATGGGGGAGGTGGGAACACGTGGGGAGAGAAGTGTCTGTACCTTCCCTTCGACTTTGCTGTGAATCTGAACCTGCTGTAAAAAAAAAAAAAATAGTCTTAATAAATTTACATACACACACAAAAATCCTCTAAGGGTCCCTCGTACGCAATCAGCTGCATTAAACACTAATTCATGGCAGAACCACCACCCTATAGGACAGCTTCTCTTCTTCACATCTACCTCTGGAGCCTAGGACAGCCTCTCTTCTTCACATCTACCTCTGGAGCCTAGGACAGCCTCTCTTCTTCACATCTACCTCTGGAGCCAACACTGACTTTTTATGATGCCTTTGCCCTAAAGCCTCCCCCTGACAGTCTCTTTCTCCTGGTTTCATTTGGGTAAATATACACAAGGTTATATATGTGAAGCAAGCAATGTGAACTGCCCCTAAGGTATATAGATTTGCAAACATCAAAAGTCAATGTGGTCTGACCAGGCAGTGGCACAGTGGATAGAGCATCGGACTAGGATGCAGAGGACCCAGGTTCAAGACCCCGAGGTCGCCAGCTTGAGCGTGGGATAATCTGGTTTGAGCAAAAGCTCACCAGATTGGACCCAAGATCACTGGCTCCAGCAAGGGGGTACTTGGTCTGCTGTAGCCCCCAGGTCAAGGCACATATGAGAAAACAATCAATGAACAACTAAGGTGTCACATGAAAAACTGATGATTGATGCTTCTCATCTCTCTTCGTTCCTGTCTGTCTGTCCCTATCTATCCCTCTCTCTGCCTCTCTCTCTGTCTCTGTAAAAAAAAAAAAGTCAATGTGGCTCTGACTGGTTGGCTTCATAGTAAAGCATCAGCCTGGTGTGTGGATGTCCCAGGTTTGATTCCCAGTCAGGGCACACAGGAGAAGCACCCATCTGCTTCTCCAGCCATGGCTCGATTAAAGCGAGTTGGCCCCGGGCGCTGAGGATGGCTCATTGGCCTCTACCTCAAACACTAAAAGAATGGCTCCAGTTGCAACAGAGCAAGGGCCCCAGATGGGCAGAGCATCGCTCCCTAGTGGGCTTGCCAGGTAGATCCCCATCGGGCACATGCGGGAGTCTGTCTCTGCCTCCCTTCCTCTCACTATAAAGTAAAAAAATAAAAAATAAATTTAAAAATGTCATTGTGACTTTGCCGGATGAGACTCCTCCACCGAGGAGACTGCATCTCAGAAGGTGGAGACGGTAAGACCCAAGCAGGGGCTGAAACAATTTCCCTAGAAGAAATACAGAGGGTCCCCCAGCTCAGAATTGAGGTGTCCAAGTAGCAGAAAATTACTATAAAAAATCATTCTTATAATTATTACATGGGGACTGTAATCAGAATGATTAATTAACGGGCTGCACGGAAGAACCACCCAGCTGAGCCTAGCCCAATTGGCCAATCCACATAATTGTAAGGTAAATAAATAGTTGCTGTTTTAAGCTTCTGAAAACTAAACTGTATACAAAAGAACCAGACCAGACCACCTACGTCTCCCACTTCCACGCATGTTAGAGGACACATTGGGTACATTAGGCACACATAAAGCCAGAGCTGTGTCATATAAAAGATATTGAACATTTGCCTGGGAACACTGAGGTTTCCATGTGGATGATGGTGATTCATAGTAAATAAATTTCATCATCTTTTGACTTTTTTTTTTTTTTTTTTTTTGGAAAGGAAGGATGGTAAGATTTGTTGCTGAAACAGATCTACTCAGCTACAGAAAAAACTTACCCTACTGGCCCATATTAGAAATATCTAGCTCACTTTCTCTCTCTCTCTCTCTCTCTCTCTCTCTCTCTCTTCCTCCCTATCTTCCTTTCCCTCTCCCTCTCCCTCCTCCTTCCTCTTTAAAATCAATAAGTAAAATATGAAGGAAAGAAAAAAAAGAAATATCTAATTTTTTTTTTATTATCAACAGGAACAAAGCAGCCAAGGCTCAATGAACATCTGGGGGAAATCACTAATATTTATACAAAAGAATCTCTAAGGTAAAAAAAAGAGCAATCAATCACCAAGAACGCATGCACAGATTTGACAAGAGACTGCATCTATCAAAATCAAACAGGATACTTGAATACGGCTCAGTGAACAACTCCACTTTTTTGGAAATTAAATATATAATTTCCAACCTAAAAAACGATACAAGAGCTAGAGGACAATGTCAAATTGAGATTATACATCGAAAAGAAAGAAAAAAGCCCTGGCCTGTTGGCTCAGTGGTAGAGCGTCAACCTGGTGTGTGGAAGTCCTGGGTTCAATTCCCAGTCAGAGCACACAGGAGAAGCGCCCATCTGCTTCTCCACCTTCCCTCTCTCCTTCCTCTCTCTCTCTCTCTCTCCTCTCTCTCTCTCTGTCTCTCTCTCTCTTTCTCTTCTGCTCCTGCAGCCATGGCCCTGGGCCCTGAGGATGGCTCCATGGGCTCTGCCTCAGGCGCGAAGATGGACAGAGCATCATCCCCTGGTGGGCTTGCCAGGTAGATCCCGGTTGGGGTGCATGCAGGAGTCTTTCTCTGCCTCCCTTCCTCTCACTGAAATAATGAATGAATGAATGAATGAATGAGCGGATGGATGGATGGATGGATGGATGAATAAATAAATAGGAAAAAGGAAAGAAGGAAAAAATTTTAAGAAGAGAAAAACTTAAGCAATATGGTACCTCTAACTTCAATCTAGGACTTCCCAACACCAATCCAGCAGGAGTTCCAAAGGAAGGGGGCGGGGAAGACCTGAAAGGAAGGAAATTATCAAATAAATTACAGAAGGAAATTTCCTAGAGCAAAGTTAGCCCCAAGCTTTGGATGCATCAATTACTGAACAACCAGAAGGGAAAATGAACAGGCATCATCCTTCTCGTCAACCACACTGGCTCCCACGCTGGCATCCGAGTGGAGCTAGATTGGCACAGTTCAGATAGATTACTTTCAGCCAAACTCTCCACCAAGCAGAGGTACAGAAATTTTGCTTTCTGGTTACCCTTTTCTGAAACACGTCCTTGTCCTTGCATGCCAGCAAACATTGAAGCAAACTCAAAGAACGGGGACAACCCAGGGCTCAAACCAGTAGTGCCACCAGGTAAAATGTCCAGATGGCAGCTGGTACCAAACGTGAAAGTGCACACAGAAACAGGAAGTCGGGAATCCCCCCCCCAAAAAAAAAGATCTTCCATTTAAGAAAACCGATGTGCTTCAATTCAATAACAGTGCCATCAAGAAGCGTAATGTGCTTGACCACTGAGTGAAGGCATCACCACTTGATCAAATGCTGTCTCCCAAATCAGACTGGTTGGCTCAAATTACAAATGATGCATGTGACCTTGGGTGGTGGCTTGACTTCTCTTTGACTCCATTTCTTTTTCTTTTTTTTTTTCATTTGAAAATTAGCTATAAAAATAATGTCCACTTCAGAGGGTCATGGTGGGTATTACATAAGATCATGCAGACAAAACACTGAATTGCCTGGCCCTCGGTAACTTTCTTCAAAAGATTTATTTTTATTATAATAATTTTCATGTCAACAAGGGAGAAGAGAGGCAGTTAGAGGTTGGGGGAAAGACAGAACGCAGCTGTCAGGAACATGGCGTGTGTCAAGTCAAAGCCAATTAAACTGCAGCATGATTTCAGCAAGTAAAAAAAAAACATCAAGAAGTCGAAAACAGGGTTCATTTGACCTTGACGATTGGATCTTTTTTTTTCCTTTTGAGTGCCAAGAATTTGGTGATTCAGAATTATTTTTCCTTCTCCACAAGTCTAATCAAACCGCTTAGTTCTCCACTGGATAATATTTACATAATCATCATTTCAATTGCCACTTAATGGTATTTGATTTTAAGAAACTAACCTATCATCAAAGCAGAGAAGAGGTAATTATACCATACAGATTAGAATATAAATGCAATGAACCTTGATCATGGGGAGTAAGGACTTCAGCTGGGAGGGGGAGGGACAGAGCAGAGGGGAAGGGCGTGTCTGGGGCGGACGTCTCTCCTTTCATAACGGGGTTACCAAACAGTAGTGATAGGACTGAAAGGTGACCAAAAGAAGACTTTAAAAAAATATATATCACTTTTAAATTCAAAGAATAAAAGTAAAATGCTACAGAAATAGAAGAAGAGGAGAGGCGTGATCTTCATGTGCTAAATTCTACCACTTCCAAAACCAGTTTACTTCTGAGGAGTTAGGACCCCGAGAGGGGTCTCCTGGGAGCCGGCAAAAGGACAATTCTATTATTTGTTTAACGCCTTGGTGCTATTCGTATTTTTTTTCTTCATGTGTTTGAATGACTTAGTCAATAAATCCAAAAGCGCTGTTCCCGTCAGTCCATGGATATTTACGGAGTGCACAGGCAGTGCCAGGCTTTGTCTGAGTTCTGGGAATCGCAGGATGAAGTCCTTGCCCTCAAAAAGCTGACAGTCCGGTGAGACAGATGAACAACTTTTAGATAGCGATCACTATGAATATTACGGAGGCGTGTCACATAGAGCGTCTCCAAGGGAGCCTGAGAAACCTGCTTTTTTTATCTGCAGTATCAAAGCAGGCCCCAGGCGGAGAAATCAGGACTGAGATCAGAATGATGAGAGCCACCACGCAAACGCTTGGGGCAGCCTCGCCGCCAGAAGGCCTGAGACTGGAAGGAACCTGGCTAGTTCTCAGGCTTAGGAAGAAGACCGCCCGGTTAGAACGGAGCGGACGAAGGGGAATGACAGGAGTTGAGTTCAGAGAATGGAGTTCAGATCTCACTGGGCCTTGTCGGCCGTCATTAGCAATGTGACGTCGTCCCATTGGAATGCAACGTCATTAAAGGGTTTTACGCAGGGCTGTACCAAGGCTGTGATGTCCACTTTAATAAGCTGACTCTCACTTTAGCTTGTCCTTCGAAGCAGGCATTCTGATGCTGCGAGCTGTGACGTTAACCACGGTGTGATGGCTTTACCTCATGAGTAATGAAATAAGGTGCAGCCAGGGAAACAAAAGGCAGGAGGGGCAGCTGAGAGGAGCCACTGTGGCTTGGACCAGGTGTTAGCAGTGGAGAGGGTAGAATAGTCACATTCAGAATGTTTGGAGGTAGAATGCAAGGATGGATGGATGGGTGGGTGGATGGGTGAGTGAGTGAGTGGGTGGATGGATGGATGGATGGATGATGGATGGGTGGGTGGGTGGATGGATGGATGGATGGATGATGGATGGGTGGATGGATGGATGGATGGATGATGGGTAGATGGATGTGTGGATGGATGGACGGATATATGATGGACAGATGGATGGATGGACGGACGGACGGATGGATGGATGATGGATGGATGATGGATGGATGATGGATGGATGGATGGATGGATGGATGAATGTGAGGTGTGGATAAAAACAGGAATCTACTGAGACTACTAGATTTTTATCCCGAGAAACTGAATAAACAGTGGTGCCTTTGCTCAAGTGGGAACTTAAGGAACAGCAATTGGGGACAGAAATAAGGAGCTAAAATTCATTATTCTGTGTTAGCTATGTTAATTGTTAAATTCTTATGAGACATTTAAATGGAGACATAGAGTAGGCAGCCAGATAGATATGCAGTCTGAGGTACAGGGGGAAAGCCCTAGTTAGAGATACAATTTGGGAGTCATCAGAGGATGGTTTGCATTTAAAGCCAAGGGATTAGATGAGATCAAGAAAAGAATGTTAAGTAGAACCAAGAAAACATCCCCAGAGAGTGGGAGAGATTGATGCTGGAGAGAGGACGGATACATGCAGGACTAAAGACTTTGTTGAGGCCAGAAAGGTGAGAGGATGCCGTGCACAGGTGGAGGGGTTTGCCTCAGATGGGACCAGGGATCCTTTCCACATTTCAGGGGAGTGGAAGATAAGGTGTGTGAGTAGAGACTCATGTGAGTGGTCCGATATGATAGTAGAAAAAATGAGGCACCTCCTATCTGCTGTGTCCATAATGAGGTGAAGTTTACGCCCCTGCCCCCGTGTGGGCTAGAGGGACAGAATGCTGTGGGGATTCAACAAGAAGAAAGGGCAGGACATGGTTCTACTGGAAAATGGGAAGGTGAACACCCAGGAAGGCATTATGCTTGCCTAGCACTTTGTGGGGACCATTTGAGAATCGTGGTAAGAATATAAAAGTGAGCATAGTTAGAAAGGCATGTGATTTTTCTCCAGAAACATTCAGCTACTCAGCTGTAGGTGTGGAGTCGATCAGTTGTGTTTGACCAGGTCAGGCAAGAAGGAGGAGGAAGAGAGGGTGAGGAAGGTGCCAGCGCTCTCACAGGAGACACTGCAGTGCTGGGTCACAGCTAAGAGGGTGTTTCCAAAGGTGGCTGCAGCAATGCCCCATGCCACCTGCTCTTTTGCAGTGGGATCTTGCCACCCACCACCAAGGGAGACGGTCTGTCTCCCCTCCAGTTGGATGAAGGCTCACTGTGCACTTTCTTTTGACTAATAGAATGCAGCAGAATGAGGCTGTGTATCTTCTACAGCTTCTAGCTCTGCTAATTGCCATACTCAACTCTTGAGATCCGGCTGCCATGTAACTAAGCCAAAGATAGACATCTGGAGACCAACTTTTATTAATTCACAGAGAGGTGGGGGGAGGGAGAGAGAGAGAAAGAGAGAGAGAGAGAGAGAGAGATCCCAGCCACCACCACCAAGATCCCGGTCACGTGCATGAAGCGGTCTTGGATGCTCCAGTCTTAGTACCAACTGACTGCAACCTCGTGAGAGGCTCCAGCGGATGCCACGTGGAGCAGATGAACCGTCCAGCCAAGCCCTGCTGCGATTTCCGGCCCACAGCACTGTGAGCACAGGAAATGCCCGTTGTTGCGCACCCCTAAGCTTTGGGGTGACCTGTTGCACAGCATTAGATGAGTCAGGAAGCAGCCCCCAGCTTGTTGCCGTCACCCACTAACAGGGAATACGGATTTAAGGGGGGAAAGTGTAAGGGAAGGAATGCAGGGTCGATGGAGATGGCGTGGGGGAATTCTGAAGTTAGAGTACTATACTACGCTGAAGAGTTACAAAGGCAAGGGGGTGACGCCAGAGAGAGGGAGACTTGAAACCCCTATTTCGAGACAATGTTACACCTGATGACAAGGCCCTGGGACACGACCCGGGGGTGGGACGCACGGTAGAGAAGAGGAACCGAGGAGACTGAGAAACGGAGAGGGCGGGTGTCACCTGAGCCACCTGCGTTCAGATGTCGGGATTGCCAGGAACGTGGGCGAGGAAACGGCCTTCGCCACAGTGTCCAAAGGGCACGAGCTCTGGAGCGAGGCTGTGTGCCCGACCCCGTCACAGCTCACTGTGTGGTGCTGGGTGACGTCTGTGTCCCTCTGCCCCTCAGTTTACTCATCCACAGAACGAGGATGACAATGAGCAGTGTCCAAAGGGCACGAGCTCTGGAGCGAGGCTGTGTGCTCACGCCCGACCCCGTCACAGCTCACTGTGTGGTGCTGGGTGACGTCTGTGCCCCTCTGCCCCTCAGTTTACTCATCCACAGAACGAGGATGACAGCGGTGCCTCTCTCACAGAATCATAGGAATTATCGTGTTTCCCCAGGTATAAGGCGCTCCCCTGTAGAAGACGCACCTTAATTTGGGGGCCTGAAATTTGAAGAAAAAAAATATGTATAACATAAAGTTATTGAACTCAAGCTTTATTCATCATAAAATTCAGACAACTCCTCATCCCTGTCAGAACTCCCACCCATGAGCTTGTCCACCTCTGTGTCTGATGACAAATAATCACTGTCTTCAACAACGAGTGCAAAAACAAGCGCGAAAAAGCGGGAAGTGCAAGTAAAAATCGACGACCACTGTATAAGACGCACCCAGTTTTTGGACCCCAAATTCTTCGAAAAAATGTGCGTCTTACAGATGGGGAAACCCGGTAAACAAAACCACGCTCTCAGCGGAGTCCCAGAGGAGAGAACCCCTTGTTGGCTGCGGCAGCAGGAGAGACAGACGGACACAGACAGACAGCACTGCTGGGGCTCCGAGCGCGACGGTCCGGTCCGTGAGCTGCGGCCGCGAGGTGGGGTAGCAGGTGGGCACATCTGAAGACGGGCTTCAAAGCGGTTGGGGTCTTTGAAGTCGGAAGCAAGAGAAAGGACTCATTAGAAACAGCAGCGGGGAGTGGATAAAGAGACTCGCCCTTTTTTTTCTCCCCATTAAGGTCCCCGGAGCATGAAATCAGAAGTCTCTCTCTGAGACGGCCACAGAGGGAGCAGGGTCCTCGGGGAACGGCCAGCCTGCCCTCAGAGCGCGAAGGGGAAAGGGGCGCTCTGGCAGGGGTGAGCCGCGTGTCTGTCTGCCCAGGACGCAGCGGGAGCCCCAGCGGGCACGGGGCGGGTCTGCGCAGAGGACGAGGAAGGGGAGAAGGGGTCTGAGCAGGGCACGAGGAAGGGGAGAAGGGGCGGGTCCGCGCAGGGCACGAGGAAGGGGGAAGGGGCGGGTCCGCGCAGGGCACGAGGAAGGGGAGAAGGGGCGGGTCCGCGCAGGGCACGAGGAAGGGGGAAGGGGCGGGTCCGCGCAGGGCACGAGGAAGGGGAGAAGGGGTCTGCGCAGGGCACGAGGAAGGGGAGAAGGGGCGGGTCCGCGCAGGGCACGAGGAAGGGGAGAAGGGGCGGGTCCGCGCAGGGCACGAGGAAGGGGAGAAGGGGTCTGCGCAGGGCACGAGGAAGGGGAGAAGGGGCGGGTCCGCGCAGGGCACGAGGAAGGGGAGAAGGGGCGGGTCCGAGCAGGGCACGAGGAAGGGGAGAAGGGGCGGGTCCGAGCAGGGCACGAGGAAGGGGAGAAGGGGCGGGTCCGCGCAGGGCACGAGGAAGGGGAGAAGGGGCGGGTCCGCGCAGGGCACGAGGAAGGGGAGAAGGGGCGGGTCCGCGCAGGGCACGAGGAAGGGGAGAAGGGGCGGGGCTCAGAGGGACAGAGCAGGGTGGCAGTAAGGGAGCACACGGCGGAGGGCAGTCTGATGGGGATTAAGAATTTTAAAGAATAGTCATAACCCCCGTGGGGTTCACCCAGAAGTCTCTCAAGAAACGGGGGACTCTGGGTCAAGAAGGCGGCGGAGGTCAAGGCGGTACTCGCCTCCTCCCACGGCCACGTCAACATTACAAGGAAACGGGACAGAGCAGCCGTCAACCAGAACCGCCTGAGATCTGTCTGGATGAAGTCCTACAGCTAAGGATATAAGAAGAAACCACACTGAGACTGGAGGGAGGGGTGGAGATGAGGAACAGGCTGGTCCCACTGTCGTGTGTGGTGGTTTAAAATCACCAGGGAAACCTCAGCTGTGGGGGTTCCCCCTGAGGAGGGAGGGGTCCCAGCCCCAGCCCAGGGTCCCAGAGCCGGGAAGAGAAGACCCACAACTTCTGGCTGTAAAACCAGCAGGGACTGTGGCTGAGGGAGACGGAGCTGCTGGAGTCCCAGGCGTTCCTCTTAAAGGGCCCACAGGGACTTCCTCAGACTCCCTCCCTCTGGGCTCCAGCGCTGGGGCAGCAGCTTGAAGGGCACCAGGGGCACACGGGGAGGAACTGGACTGTCGGACATCAGAGCAAGATTTGGGGGTGGGAGGGCAGCTTTCTCCCAGACACAAGTGCTGGCAGAGGCACTGTTCCTTTTCTGAGACACCCCCCACACACACACACACACACACACAGAATCTGGAAGTGCGCTCCATAACTGAGTGTCCACCAACCTGGCTCACACTGTTCACGCCACCCAGCTGGACCCTGAGACCCCTCCCCACCCGACCTGCAGGCCCACCCAAGCCGTTACCAGTGACTTTTCCATAAAATGGCCCCTCTTGTCTCATGCTTCAGACTTTCCTAAAGTCTCTCAAACAAGCAGCATCTGGCCTCTGTGTACCCCAGACCTCTTGCTAAGTGGCCCCAGGCCTGGTGGTGCAGCAGCTGGCCTGGGTTCACAGCTTGGCCCCTCTTGGGCACCTCCATGCCCAGCACAGGTAGCAGCCATCTGCACAGTGCTCTGTAGTTCATGCCAGGTGCACCAGGCAGGGCACAGGTGGTGGCTGATCTTGCACCTCCCGGGAGGCCCCAGAGCCAGTGCACCTGTGGTCAGCTTCAGATCACCCTGGGTTACAACCCGACCACCTCCATGAGTGACACACTCAAGGGGCAGACTGTGGGAGCAGCAAAGCCCCACTGAAGCCAGTCCTGCTCTGTAGGGTCGACTCCTGCTCAGCAGCTCCTCTGCTGTGGTCACAGCTGGTGCTCAGCCTGGGGGTCAGTCCCCCCACCCCAGTGACACCAACAGCAATTAAGGCTCAACTACACTAGGACAGGGCACACAGCCCACACAGGGACACACCCGGTGTGCCCAGCTCAGGTGACTGGGAGGCTGTGCCCCTGGGCCCTACAGGACACCGACTGCACAAGGCCACTCTACCAGGTCTGGGAGACCTAGCCTCCCCACCTAACACAGAGACACAAACACAGGGAAGCAGCCAGAACACAGAGACAAAGAAACACGTCCCACATGAAAGAACAGGAGAAATCTCCAGAAAGAGAACTAAACAAAATGAAGGCAAGCAAACTACCAGATGCAGAGTTCAAAACACTGGGCATCAGGATGCTCGAGGAACTTAGTGAGAACCTCAACAGCATTAAAAGGACAGAGAAACCATAAAAAGAACCAGTCAGAAATGAAGGATACACTAACTGAAATGAAGAATCACTACAGGGAATCAAGAGGAGAGTAGACAATGCTGAGAGTCAGGTCAGCAATTTGGAACGTAAGGAAGAAGAAAAAAAAGATACCCCATCAGAACAGCAAAAAGAAATAAAGAATCCAAAAAGCTGAGGATAGTGTGAGGGTCCTCTGGGACGTCAAGCATACCCACATCCACATCATGGCGGGCACCGGAAGGAGAAGAGAGAGAGCAGGAAATTGAAATCTGTTTGACCCAAATGACAGAAAACTTCCCTCACCTGATGAAGGAAATGGACATACAAGCCTGGGAGACACAGAGAGTCCCAAATAAGATGAATCCAGAGAGGCCCACAGCAAGACACCTGGTAATTAGAGTGCCAAAGGTTAAAGACAAAGAGAGAAGAGCAGTTAGTTCCCTACCAGGGAGCTCCCAGAAGACTGTCAGCTGATGTCTCAGCAGAAGCACTTCAGGCCAGAAAGGAGTGGGAAGAAACAAACAAACCAAGATGACTCTACCCAGCAAAGCTGTCGTTAGGATCGAAGGACAGATAAAGAGCTTCCCAGACAAGAAAAAGCTAAAAGAGTTCATCACCACCCAACCAGTATTGTATTAAATGTTAAAGGGTCTTCTTTAAGAAGAAGAAAAAGAAGATAAAAACTATGAACAATAAAATGTCAATAAATACATACCTATCAACAATTGAATCTAAAAAACAAAATAAATGAACAAGCAGAACGGAAACAGACTCATGGAGACAGAGAACATTTTGACAGCTGCCAAGTGGGAGGGTCAGTGGGGGAGGGGGGGTGAAAAGGAGAAGGAATTACAAAGTACAAACTGGTATTTACAGAACAGTCACAGGGACATACCGTCCAGCACAGGGAAGACGGTCCGTGATACTGTAACAACTATGTGTGGTGTCATGTGGGCATGAGACTTATCAGGATGATCACTTAATAAGTTACATAATGTTTAGTCACTGCGTGTACTTCTGAAACTAATATAATATTTTATGTCAACTGTAATGGAAAAATTAAAAATGATAAAAAATAAAAAAGAAATGTAGGAAGGCACAGAACCCACCATTTGTTCTTGTGGTTCAAAGTAGCCGTGGCTCAAGGGGAGGGCAGGGGTCTTCTCACAGGCACACTGCTGGGCAGCTCACTTCCCCCGGGGAATGCAGGAGACACTTCCCATCTATGACCAGCTGGAATCACGAAGAATTAGAGTGCCCACCTGTGACCCATTCATGGAAGACCAAAGTGTGATTATAGTATTCTCTTTCAGGAGAGTGGAGTCTAGACCACCTGACCCCGGGCAATTAGAAGGTTCCAAGTGCTTGACATCTGTCTTGGCAAAGGAGGACCCATCACTAGCCTTTACGGTGTGTCTCTGTCCGTTCGGGCTGCTATAACAAAACTACCATAGACCAGCCGGCTTATAAACAACATTGATGTGTCACAGTCCTGAAGGCTGGGGAGTCCGAGATCAGGGCACCGGCAGATTCAGGGTCTGACGGAGGTTCGCTTCCTGGTTTGTGTCTAGATAGCCACCATCTTCTTTTTATGTCCTCACATGGCCAAAGGGATGAGGGAGCTCTCCACGTCTCTTCTGTGTGGGCATCAATCCTCATTTCTTACCCCTCACCCTTCTCCTCTCTGCTGCAGCCATATCGGTC
Source organism: Saccopteryx bilineata (assembly GCF_036850765.1). Lineage (NCBI taxonomy): Eukaryota > Metazoa > Chordata > Mammalia > Chiroptera > Emballonuridae > Saccopteryx > Saccopteryx bilineata. The sequence goes on along the minus strand of NC_089497.1, from coordinate 1,908,059 downwards.
TCCCTCTGTCTTGTTTCTGCATTCTCTTCAACTCTTGACTTTAATGTCATCTTGTTAGAGTGAATGTCCCTGACCCCTCCCCACATAAAATAAGACTGTCACCCACACAAATGCTTTCTATCTCTTTGTACTACTTTATTTTTCTCCATCACACTTTCCATCATCCAGTATACTCTATTTCCTTTTGGGGTTTGCTTGTTTTGTTCTCTGCTATATCCCTGACATTTAGAACCATTCTCAGAACACATATATTTGTTGAGTAAATGAACACACTTAAGCCTTTACTTCAATATACAGGGTGGGACAAAAATAGGTTTATGGTTGTTCATATGGAAAATAATACATTAATAAATAACGATATAAGAACAAACCCTTTGGGTTTTGAAAGCCCACCTTTGTCCAAGCCTGTTGTCTATGTGCCTGACCTTAAGTATGGGACTTACCTTTTCTAACATCTCATTTCTTCAACCACAAAACGGTGATAACAAAACACCCTTCTCACACTGTTTTTACTAAGTGACAGAAATTGTGCCCTTTCCAGTGTGCCAGAATTTGCTAGGAGCCAAATAAACTATTGTTGTCACTGCTTCCACTGCCGTTGTTATCATTAATCCAGGTTACTTCAGAACACTGTGATCAAGAATTCAGTTTTAGAGTCACCAGAAAACCCTTCTAGAAGCTTCCAGGACTAAAACACTATGCCCACGCTTGTCTCATCCCCGCAGACTCTCAGCCAAATACATGCTCCCCAGCCTGTCACCCAGACTCAAGGTCATGGGCAAGCCAGAGCCCTGATTTCTCAGGGAGAAAACCGCTCACCCATGGGACACTAATTCCACCTTTCAGGACACACAGGCAGGTAGTCCGTGCAGTAAAAGTAATTTACTAAATGGTCCTCCAGTACTGGGAAAAGCGAATGCACTTAGCAGAGTTCACAAGTTACTTCCAGAGAGCAGTGTCCTCCCCGCCAGAGCAGGGCCAGGTCTGACAGGATACTGAAATTCAGCAGTGAGTGAGGATCCCAGCAAAGTGCTGGTTGTGTGTTCCACTTACTGAGGATGTCAGCCTCTCCAGCAGCCGGGTGGTGATATCACATTGCAGCTTTAATTTGCATTTCTCTGATGATGAGTGACCTTGAGCATCTTACATATGTCTATTGGCCATCTGTATGTCCTCTTTGGAGCAATGTCCATTCCGGTACTCTGCGCCCATTTTTTAAATTAGATTGTTTGTCTTCCTGGTGTGGAGATGCATACATTCCTTATACAGGTTGTTCATTGCCCCTTATCAGACCTTATCAGACATATCATTGGCAAATATGTTCTCCCATTTGTGGGTATCATGACAGAAATCGCGTTGAATCTACAGATTGCCTGGAATAGCGTGGAAATGTCCATGATGTTAATTCTTACTCTCCACGAACACAATATACAATTCCAATTATCTGCATCTTCTTGAATTTCTTTTTCCAGGGTATTATAATTCTCTGAGTACAGGTGTTTTGCATCCTTGGTTAAGTTTATGCCTAGGTATTTTATCATTTTTTAAATGTAATGTAAATGGGACTTTTTTCCCTTTGTTTCCTTTCTTATAGTTTATTATTGATTAATAAAAATGCAACTGATTTCTGTACATTTATTTTGTGTCCTGCTACTTTACTGAATTTATTTATTAGTTCTAGTTGCTTTTTGGTGGATTCCTTAGGGTTGTCTATATACAGTATCATGTCATCTGCAAATAATGACAGTTTTACTTCTTCCTTTCCAATTTGGATCTTTTTATTTCTTCTTCTTGTCTGACTGCTGTGGCTAGGACTTCCAGTGCTGTGTTGAATAAGAGTGATGAGAGCAGGCATCCTTGTCTTGTTCCCGATCTTCAGGGAAACACTTGAAATTTTGTATAATGTTGGCTGTGGGTTTGTCATATATGGCCTCTATTATGTTGAGGAATGTTCTCTCTATTCCTGCTCTGCAACTGTTGGTGTGGGCATGTGATTTTTATCTTTCATTTTGTTTATGTGGTATATCACATTTATTGATTTGAGGATATTGTATCATCCTTGCATCCACAGAGTGAATCCCACTTGATTGTAGTGTCTGAGCTTTTTAACGTATTGCTGGATCCAGATTGTTGATATTTCATTGAGAATATTTGTACCCATTTTTATCAGTGATATTGGCCTCTAATGTTATTTCTTAGCAGTGTCTTTATCTGGTTTCTAATTAGGATAATGCTGGTCTCGTAAAATGAATTTAGGAGTCTTCCCATCTTTTAAAAATTTTGGAATAGTTTGAGAAGGAAAGGTGTTAGTTTTGGGTTTTTTTTTTTAATATTTGGTAAAATTTGCCTATGAAGCCATCTGGTCCAGAACTTTGGTTGGTTGGGAGTTTTTTTTATTACTGCTTTAATTTCTTTAGCTGTAATCTGTCTATTCAAATTCTCTGATTCTTCCTGATTTGGTTTTGGAAAATTGTATGTTTCTAGAAATTATTCATTTTATCTACAGTGTCCATTTTTTTGTCATATAGTTATTTATAATATTTTCTCACAACCCTTTGTATTTCTTTATGTTGGCTATTCTTTTTCATTTTTCATTTCTGATTTTAGTTATTTGAGTCCTCTCTCTTTTTTTCCTTGATGAATCTCACTAAAAGTTTGTCAACTTTGTTTATCTTTTCAAAGAACCAGTTCTTGGTTTCATTGATCTTTTGTAGTTTGTTTAGACTCTATTTTGTTTATTCCGTTCTGATTTTTATTCTTTTCTTTCACTCACCCTGTGCTTCATTTGTTGTTATTTTTTTAAGTCCCTTAAGTGTAAGGTTAGCTCGTTTATGAGAGATTTTCTTGTTTCTTGAGGTAGGCCTGTAATGCTATGAATTTTCCACTTAGGACTGCTTTTGCTGGGTCCTATAGATTTGAGGTTGTTGTGTTCTCATTTTCATTTCTTTCAAAGTATTTTTTATTTCTTCCAAGATCTCATTGTTAACTCATTCATTGTTTAATAACATGTTATTTAGCCTCTATGACTTTGTGTATTTTTAAGGTTTTTTTTTTCTTGTGACAGAAAGAGAGCTAAATGAAATGGAGGCAAGCAATTTATCAAACATAGAGTTCAAAAAAATGGTTACAAGGAGCTTGGTAAGAATTACAACAGCATGGGGAAAAAACATACAAAAAATAAAGAATAACCTATCAGAAAGGAATAATACAATATCTGAAATGAAGACTACACCAGAAGGAATAAACAGTAGGTTGGATGAATAGAGGATTGAATCAGTGATTTGGAAGACAAGGTAGCAGAAAACCGTCAAAGCAGCAAAAAGAAAGAAGAATCTTCAAAAAGTGAGGACAGTTTAAGGGAGTTTGGGGACAACGTGCAGTAACAACACCCACATTATAAAGGTACCAGAAAGAGAAGAGAGAGGGCAGGTGGAGAAGAGAAACTGGTTCTTGAACCAGTTTGAAGAAATAATGACAAAGAAGTTTCCTAAGCTGATAAAGAAAATAGACACACAAGTCCAGCAAACACAGAGAGTCCCAAAAACAATAAGAACCCAAAGAGGCTCACACCAAAATACATCATCATTAAATTGGCAAAATTTAAAGACAAAGACTCTTAAAGGCAGCAAGAGAAAGACAGCCACCTACAAGGGAGCTCCCGTACGACGCTCAGCTGACTTCTCAACAGGAACATTTCAGGCCAGAAAGGATTGGCAGGAAATATTCAAAGTGATGAAAAGCAAGAACCTACCACCAAGACTACTTTACCCAGCAGGAACATCATTTAAAATTGAAGGGGACATAAAGAGCTTCCCAAACCAGGAAAAACTAAAGGCGTTGATTACACACATTCTTAACCATTGTCTTAGAATGTGGTCGGGAGTCCCATTCCAGTAATTGATAAATTTGAGCATGGAGTGATTCCAATAACTAGAGAGCCTAAAATAAATAGCAACTCTCCCTATCTATCTATCTATCTCTATCACTGTCTATCTCTGTTATCTCTATCTCTCCTTTTCTCTATCATTTCTGTGCTTTTTGAATTAATAGTTACAAAATAGTCACAGGGATATAAATAAAGAACAGCCTAAACAATATAGTCAATAATATTGTAATAACTATGGGTGGTGCAGGTGGGTACTGAAAATATTGGGGGGAACCCTTTGTAAAGTACATGGCTGTCTGACCCTTGTGCTGTACACCTGACACTAATACAAAATAATATTAAGTGCAAACTGTATTTAAAAAGTAAAAAAAAAAATGTTTTTTAAGAAAATAAAAATATCTCTTTTTCACATACATGCGTGTGCTCCACGGCTCTTCTCGCCAGCTCTGGATGTAGCTCTGCCCTTTAGGAATTCAGAATCACTCTAAAATGTCAAACGAAGCAAGGCGATTGGAGGAGGCGTGCCCGGCCCACGTACGGAGGGCCCAGAGGTTCACCGCTATTTTTCCCAAACGTGTAATGAGCACCGCCTGGGAGTGGAAGAATCCCAAAGGGCAGTGCCATTCAGTGACAGGAAATACCAGTCCAGCAGATTATTAGACAGCATAGGCAAAAAAATAAATAAATAAAGTCTGGTATTTTTGTTTCACCTTGCCTCCTAGAAATTTCTGAGCCAAAGCTATGATTTTAAGAAACCAGTTCAAAATTGTTCAAAGCTGGTTTTACAGGATATTTTGTTGTTGGGTATATTTTTAGATGAGAGGAGGAGAGACAGTGAGGCAGACTCCCGCATGCACCCAACCAGGATCCACCAAGTAACCCCACCGGGACCGATGCTCAAGTACCTGGCTAGTTTTAGTGCCTGCGGCTGTCATGCTCCAACAGAGCTATCTTCAGTGCCCAGTGCCATGCTGGAACCAATCAAGCCACTGGCTGTGGGAGGGGGGGGAGGGAGCAGGAGAGAAGCAGATGGTCACTTTTCCTGTGTACCCTGACCGGGAATGAAACCCAGGACATTCATACATCAGGCCAACCCTCTATCCACTGAGCCACCAGGCAGAGACTCTAGAGGATATTAACAGATGTTTTGTGATGTACAATTATCTGGTAAATTTAACTTGGTAAAGCCCAGGTTGAAAAAGAAGTTAAAAGCAGGTGTCTTTACTGTTCGGCACCTTTAAGATGTATGCCGTGAATCTCCGAGGGACCAAACACGTGATGCTCTGCCGACGGAGTGGATGAGGAAAACGTTTGCACCCCGCGGGGCACGAGTGGATGAGGGAACACATTTTCAGAGATGCTGACTTGACCTTTTCCTGCCGTTGGCCCAGAGAAACACTGATGAGCTCTCTTAGGAGTTCTCTTATTCCCATCGACCGTATTTTTAAAGCAACAACTCGCATCCTGGGCACTTTTAAACATGTGAGTTTAAACATTTGGCACACACTTCGATTCGTAGTGCGGAAACCACTCCACGAGCAGACAGATCACAACCACATGCCTCCGTTGGATGCAGAGCGCCTGGCATCGCGGTTGAACCCACGGGTCCTGGAGCCAAACTCCCTGGGAGTGAATCCTAGCTTCTCCCAGCCCTTAACGGTTTGGTCTGGTGTTATCTAACCTCCCTGGGCCACACTTCCCAGCCTTCCCATATGGACAGTGAAGATGATAATAATATTACATACTTCACAGAGGCGCTGAGAGGCCATGAGCTAAAAATGTATCAAGTCCTAAAATGGTGAATACTAAGTAAGCTTTCTAGAAGTGATATGTGACATAAATCATTTCAGCCTCTCAGGAATAGCATCCTGCTCAAGATACATCTGAACCAAGATGTATCTCCTGTCCTTTCTCAGTTAAGAACTGTCCTAGTTTCAATGTGGAGAAAAAAGAAAATTTAAGTTAAGCATTAACATATATATGTATATGTATATATATATATAATACATATATATGTGTGTGTGTGTTTTGTTTTTTACTGAAAAGTTATACACTATTCAGATGTAGAATAAAAAGTTTGTTCCATTCAGGATATTTCAGAGCAAAATATGATATGTGAACTAATGATGGCTTGACCAAAACCCACCAAGTCTCCAGGCCTGAGAACGTGGACGTGCTGTGTGGGAAGATACGGAGACAAGGATGTGTGGGTGTTTTGGTCCATGAAGGGCAGTAAAATTTTAATAGAAACAAACCCTCCAGAGATCCAAGGAGTTATTTAAATACTTTAAGACCCCTCTATTAATAATCTATTAATAAAAATAGATAAGAGTGAGAATTTTACCAAAGATTTAGAATGTATATAAAAAAAGAATCAGATGAAAAATTCTAAAACTAGTACCAGACATAGAGAACTCAATACACAGTTTTTTTCTGCAGAGTGCCACATGTTTCTTGCAGTATTTTTCATCCTTTTTCTCTGTACTTCGCTCTGGATAATTTCCACTGTTCCATCTTCCAGATTACTAGCCCCCTTTCTAGCTGTGTCTAATCTTCTATCGAATCTCTTCACTGACTTCTCAACGTATGGAATTAAGAGTTCCAAAGAGGAGGAAGGAAAGAAAGGGGATGAGTAATATTTGAAGAAATAATGACCATGAGTTTCACAAAGACATCAAGTCACAGATTCCAGAAGTCCTTCAAGCCCCAAGCAAGATAAATACACAAAGAAAAACATGCCCACCTGCCTCATAGAAAACTGTTGAAAACCATGTGCAAAAAGAGCAAAAATAAACAACAATCTTAGAGCTATCGACAAAATGTTATAACCACATAATGAAGAAAATAATTTCACATCAGAACAGATCAAGATTCACAAAGGGAGGCAACACCCTTCATCCGTTCAACAAGAAGAATTCACTGAGCACTTGATATATATATATATATCCATGACTATGTCAAATCTTAAAAAAGTAAAAATAAAAAAAGATTAAAATGACACCGTCCCTGCGCTCTACGAGAGGTTGACGTGCAGGAGAGACAGTAATGTAAACAGCATCTCCATAAAGCCTGCCACGAGGAATTGTCCCATTAAATCTTGACAGAAGAGAGATGCTTGGGTCAGGGAGGGGTGACCAGCTAAAGGGAGTTGCGGGACAGTTACATTTTGTCTTGCTGAGGACTCTAGGGCTGAAAACAACCCAAACAAAGGCACAGGGGGTGACAGCGGGCATCTCACCGAGCAATAGTGAGCTGTCTCCGTGGGATCAGCGTGGGGAGATGGGAGCCAGTCCCCACAAATGAGGTTGACGTGTTAAGTTGGAAACAAGATTCAGTCAACAGTAAGGACCCACCACAAGTTTGTTTTTTTTAGCAGAAAAGGCGTGTCCTTCACGTCACTCACCGGGAACAGCGCGACGTGAAGGGCGCTTCTGAGAAGGAACGGAAGGCAGCCCAGGAGACCAATTAGACAGTTATTTGTTGCCCTGACTCAGGCAGGCAACAACAACAACAGAAAAGGGCAGGGGTGTGACCTGAACCGGCACAGTGGAAACACAGACAGGAACCTGAGAGGCTTCTCCAGACACTTCCAAGCCAGAACCCGGGGGACTGGGCCACCAGCTGACGGCACCCGACGGATGGGGGAGGTCAGACTTGACTCAGGTGTGTGGAGAATGTCAGTGTGGCTCCCTGCAAACACTGTTTGGGGCTCGTATCACGGGGCCTCTTCTTTTTCCCCCGCTGGTTGAGTTAGAAATGTAAGTAGGACTCTTCTAAAATATTTATCAGGGAGCTAGAAAGTCCATTCTGGAGATCGGAAGCCAGATGCAAAGCTGACACTGAGCTGTGAGGGCCCAGAGGGGACCTGGCTGCGGAAAAAAAAAACTGAGTCAAGACAGTGGTTCCCAAGCTCCCATCTCGGTAAACACAGACGGTCCTACCAGAATCAACACTCTCGGTTTCTAATCCTCAGACATGTGAGACTAGATTAACGGGGGCGGGGAGGGGGTGGTCACGAGGACAATCATGACACAGGAAATATGTTGAAGAAACAGATCTGTTCTTACCCTTCACGTAGTCTGTTTTCCTCAAGCCATTTCCTGCGCTGCAATCTGCCAGTTTTTCCTTTCTGCTTAGACAGCAGAAACGCTAACGATGGGAGCTGTAGTTAAAAGTGCTTTCCAAGTTGCTAGTTGAAAGAAAGCTTCTGTCTGAATAACGCCAGGGGCCTGAGGGGGAGTGTGGGGGGCGGGGGGTGGACACTTTGAATGCTTTGTCTTTGCCATGTTTCTAAAATAATGAACATCAACTTAAAAAAAAACAAAAAGCCACTTAACACTGAGGGGAAGTTTCCATAATATGAACCAATTAGTCCGATTTAAATGTGTGTGTGTATATATATACACACACACACTTAAATGTATATGCACCCTCTTTGATCTGGGTGTAACATATATTTATATATACATATATATATAATTTTATATATATATATAATTATATATACACACACACATTATATACTGTCACTGGAAAACGTTTTGCCCTCGGTCAGATGGTTCCTCTAACTTCAGCTATGATTTACGGGTAAGACTGTAACCCTGTCAGAGAGATTAGCATCGTTCTTGCAATGCCTACGCAGAATCGCGGAGTACTAAGGTCGAGAACAAGAGGCTTCCCCTCCCCCCCTCCCCCCCCCCCCCCGCAGAAACTCTCTCACAGGGTCACAGCGGCTGTGATGTGAACTTTCTGTCTTTTTCAGCTCCATGCGGTTTCTTGCTTGAGAAGCCTCCACCCCTGAGGACACGCGGGAGGCAGACGCAGTTCATATTTGCATATCTGATCCTGAGAGAAGACTGCCCACCAGCAGCATCTCCGCCACAGGGGGTCCACCTGGGGAATAAACTAGATGGTGAAGGAGGACTCAGCTCTTCCTACGCCTTCAGCAGGGCGCCGCGTGCCAGGACGCAAGGGCGCAGGGGAGGAGGGTGTCATCTCTGAAGCGAACGAAAGGCAGAAGTTATTAAAGAAACTCACTAAAAACTCTCATCAAGAGCTTGTGCGGGGTCGAGTGCGAAACGTCACAGGGTCGTTTCTCAAGGAGGGATGATGCGTGCAGACTGTGTGAATCTCAGCGGCTCTGGGGAGGAGGGAGGATTGAACCCCGGAAACACTAGTGTGTCCCTCGCACCCTCTTCCATGTGGGTGTCACATGGGTGCTAAGCCTTGCCAACCAGCCAACGACGAGTGTGGTATCTATCACCAAGCCTGGCATTTAGACCCTACTGAATTCATTAAAGATTCAAACCCTCTTCCTCAGACATCAGAGTGAGGAGTCAAACTACAACTTTCTTTACTCCCAAGCCCACGTCTGTGCTCTCTAGCCTGTCTTACACGCACACACGCACATGCACACGCACGCACACGGGCACACGCGTGCACTAAGAGATAAAGCAAGGAGCAGGACCTGAAGTTCCTGACAGGTGGACGAGCCCTGGGTCCGCAGGTCCGGTGCAGCCCGCGTCCACGCCAGCCTCGGGCCAAAGGGCAGACGGTCCACAGAGCCCCTGGTTCATACCTCTGCCAACGGCGTCATCCCACTCTCATCCACCTGCTCTCCGGGGTCTTTCCCCTACGGACCGAGGCCGCGTGGGCCGTCCTTCACCAAACATCTACGAAGCACCAGCAAAGGACCCTCCGTGGGGACATGGAGCGGGGGCACCCGGCAAAGGCACTGCCAGGAAGCAGACAGTCTGTCAGGGTAGCAGGCAGAGAGCTGGAAGGCTGGGCGGCAGCGCCGGGGGCCAGAACTGCCCATGGGCACAGCTGCGAGGTCACGTCTGTATTCGGTCCGCAGGCAGGATCCTGGTAAAGCCCCGTTGACTCAGATCTGCAGGGGGCGGGGGAGGGGCACTCACTCATCGGCCAGGTTTTAACACGTGACATGGGCCAGAGAGCCCCTCTGGGAGCTGCTCTGTGGTCAGCAGAGGGAGGGGACCGGGAAGACAGTCAGAGGAGAGGAGATCTCGATGGGCTCAATGTGAAGTAAATGTAAACCTTAGAACTATTTTTTAAAAAGGGGGGGGCAGTACTGATACCGTATTCTTCAAAGAAGTCCCAGTGTTTGTCCCCGGAAATCTTCAGAAGCTGTCATTTCGCTGAAACTTGACCTCTTTCTCCCTAAGTCCTGCGGGAGAATGTCATCTTACCCGTCAGGGCTGATTTCTGCATTAGGAAGCGCTAAGGGAGAGAGCGTTCAACAAGGAGGCTCCAGGAAGGGCTGCCTGTAGGAGGTGGCCTCCGGGCCCAACCCAGGAGGCAGACGTATGTTTAAAGGTCGTGGCAAGGAGAAAAGCATGATGGGAAGAGGCGGGAAGGTAAGCGGCACACTCAAGAGGGTTTGCGGGGACCGGAAGAGCTATAATCGCGATGTGTGGGACAGGACGGGAGAATTGAGGAAGAGCCCGGATCAGAAGGCTAATCTGGAAGCAGTTTCTGTGCGCCAGGCTAAACTGTGCAGGCCCACTCCAAACTGGGGAGCCACTGAAGTTTTCTGAGCCATAACGGAGATGGTTCCATTCAATAATCCCCCAAAGGCTCTGGCCGGTTGGCTCAGTGATAGAGCATCGGCCCAGCATGTAGAAGTCCCCGGTTCGATTCCCAGTCAGGGCACACAGGAGAAGCACCCATCTAAATCTCCACCTTTCTCCCTCCTCCTTCTCTCTCTCTCTCTCTCTTTCTCTCTCTCTCTCTCTCTCTTCTCTGCCCACAGCCATGGCTCAAATGGTTCAAGCAAGTTGGCCCTGGGTGCTGAGGATGGCTCCATGGTCTCATCTCAGGCACTGAGATGGCTCAGTTGCCAAGCAACAAAGCAGCAGCCCCAGATGGGCAGAGCATCGCCCCCCAGGGGGCTTTCCAGGCGGATCCCAGTTGGGGCACATGAAGGAGTCTGTCTCTCTGCCTCCTTACCTCTCACTTCACTAAAAAATAAAAAATAATTTTAAATTTAAAATATAATCCCCAAAAGTCCCTGACTAATGTCCCCTTAGGTACCATCCTTCTGGAAATAGTTAGGTTTCAATTAAAAACTTTAAAGGCAAAACAAAAAAAAGAAGAAAAAAGTGTTGGCTAATTGTCGGGCAGATAAAATATATTATGCTCACTTTGTTAAAGATGGCGCTGCCCACATGGAAGCCCATCACCCAGGTGATAATATTAGTTGCCCTTCTTGCTTGGGATGGGCGTGATTATGTTAATATGTGTTGGGGCAGGGCTTTCGCGCCAAAAGGTTTTTAAAGGAAGAGAGATCACATTGTTCTGGGGAAGAGGGATTCCATTCTAGGAGGAGCCCATGCTGTAGTAGAGCAGAGAAAGGCCACGTGGAGGGGAGGAGAAGCAGCCAAGATGGCAGATTGCTAAAGGAGAAGCCAGTTTGTGCAGAGTTTGTGAAGAGAGAAGGAAGGAGATGGGGAACAGAGGTGAATAAGGCTGGTGAGCTAGAAACCTTTGATTCTAGGAAACTCGGATAAGTCAGTAGCTTTGTGAGCACTGAATGAGTGGGTTTTGGAGCCCAGTGTGTGTTTTTACTTGCCTACCGGGTGCAAGCTAGGATTAAAGATGATGGCCCACCAGTTCTTGGCTCTGTTGTTTCATTACCAACTGTCCGAATTGAATGAGAACCTACACGGGCCAGGCAGCTGTGATGGTGGCGGTGGCTACTGGCCTTACACTAATCCAAAGAAATAGCTTTCAAATGAGAAAATATCTACAAGGGACATATTGTGGAACGGGGCTTTCACCTGCTCCTCAAGGGGCGCATTGTGGGACGGGGCTTCCGCCCGCTCCTCCAGGGGCGCATCGTGGACGGGGCTCCCGCCTGCTCCTCCAGGGGCGCGTCGTGAGACGGGGCTTCCGCCTGCTCCTCCAGGGGCGTGTCGTGGGACGGGGCTCCCGCCCGCTCCTCCAGGGGCGCATCGTGGGACGGGGCTCCCACCCGCTCCTCCAGAGGCGCATCGTGGGACGGGGCTCCCGCCCGCTCCTCCAGGGGCGCATCGTGGGACGGGGCTCCCGCCCGCTCCTCCAGGGGCGCATCGTGGGACGGGGCTCCCGCCCGCTCCTCAGACCACTCCTTGAGCACCAGGATGGCATTGTTTTGAGGCTGGGATTTAGAAAGAAAGCAGTCCAAAAGCTCCCTACATTTTCCCCCTGTGACCCCAGGACCAACGACAGTCACTGAAAGCACACTCCCAGGGCTCACTTGAGAAGGCCGCTCGCTGAGTGACCTGAATCAAACAGGAGCCAGCTCTGGTCCCCTCCGGCCGCTGCCTTCAGACCTGCCCTGTCTGACCTCCCTTCTCTCCTTCCTGACCGCACAGGGCCAATCCCGGACTTTCCCCGACACTGCCAGTCCTCAGAACCGGCCTCGTCTCCGTCACCAGGATTCCCTCTCGGTCAGCGGTCCGGTCTCGGTAGAAATAGCAGTCTCCTGGGATTCGATGGTCACCCTGCACTCCGTGCCTCCAGCGTAGCCCTGACCTGCACAGGCGTGGACAGTGCTCCGTCTCCCCAGTGCCATGCACACCGTCTCCATGTCCACCTGGCTCTCTTCCAGGGTAGACGTGGTGCAAAGAGGAACTCCATGCCCCCGCCCCAGGCTTGGAAGGAAGAGCCAAAGCCCTCACCCCTGGGACATGTGCAATTCAGTCCCTCAGTGACTCCCCCTTGAATTTCTGGTCTTCCCTTTAGATGGGCTTGCTTGGGCCAGGCGCCCTCTTGGGAGATGGCTGCAGGACCACATCCGGCTGCAACTCCCTGGGAACTGATCACTCAAGCTTTATTGGCTTTGGAGCTTTGGCTGATTTTTTTTTTCCTAAGGCAACAGGAGAGCCATCCAACATCAGATGGCTAACCTCCACTACCTCTGGCAACTTGTAACAAAACCTTTCCCCCTCACTCAGGAAATCGGATCAAATGCAAACTAAGGAGAAGGAAATCATTACATAGAAAACTCCTGAACAGGCTCTAGTTTGTTTTTCTAAACAGCAAGCAACAACAAGTGTGGTCGCCTGAAGCGTGACTAATGAGCCCTTGGTTTGGACACACCTCAGGGCCGATGTGTCACAACCTTAATGGAAGCCTTCCTTTCCCTGGGCAACAGGAATCGCATTCCAAGGTGAAGAAGGCAACAGAGAGAGGTCTGGTCTCCTGGGTTATCAGTTCTAAACTGTTGGTGTCAAGGATTACCAAACCACAGGTCACAGGGCGACAGGTAAGCAACCCTGGCTGGTTGCAACCTGCATCCCCTCCTGTGGCCATGGGAAAGAGCCAGGGTGGAGAGTGTCCTCCTGCGGCCACAGGAAAGAGCCAGGGTGGAGAGTGTGCGTGCAGTGCGGGAAAGAGCCAGGGTGGAGAGTGTGTGTGCGGTGTGGCAGCACGGAGGAGGGACTGAGGGTTCACGGGTGTGGCCTCCCCAGCACCCTCGGTAGCAAGCATCCCAGCCTGTGGTCTCTGTGGGCTATGGTACGGCACACCCGCCACGGAGGAACTGCCCAAAACCTGACCAGCGCTTGACCTCCAATGCCCATCCCCACCCCGCAGTCTCCAGTAGACGGGAGCCACCATCTTCATTGATTCCGTCCGTGCTGTGAGCAGGGAGAGGTTGACCAACCAGCTCTGGCCCATGTCCTAGTGTCCTCTTCTGTTAGTGGAAATACTTAGACTTACAAGCCAATCCCTAACCAACAAATAGCTGAGAAGCACCCATGAGCTCAAGGCCCTGCCGGCCCCCGGGGCTACGGCAGCTGCAAGCCAGTAGACCTCTGAGGCAAGAACGACTGGGCTCTCATCCAATAACACTGCAGCTCACAACATCCTCCCTTTAGGAATGTGCGCTGAGGGGTGGGGGTGGGGTGGGAGGAGAAAGGTCATCAAGAGGTGGAAGAGAGAGATTTCTAGTACCTGACCCTCAACGGACAGGACGTAGGGACCGTGAAGACGTAGGTAGGATTTTTAAGAGAAGAGATGCCGTCAGCTCTGAAATTAGGAAGTATGACTCTTGACCAATTCAGACACGTACCTTCAACAGACTGAGCAGAATGAGTTCTAAGTCCTTGTTGCTCCCAGCACGGGTCTGGTCCACAGACCAGCGGCTTCAACCAGTCTGTGGGACTACTCAGAAATGCAGGCTCTCAGGCCCCATTCCCTTATATAAGGAATCCTCTGCATGTTAACAAAACCGCCCTGGTGAAGTATAAGCAGGTTCACATTTGAGGGGCACTGGTCTGGGTGCCAAGCACTGATTAGACACATCGACCCACAAACAGAGACGACCAGGATGTCTGCTTGGGCAGACCATTCAGGGCTGCTGAGAAAGGACCAGCCCGTAGCTTGTCCCTCTCTGCACAGCTAGAGAATTCTCAAGTGGCAGACGCCTCTCCATCCTACCCCCAACACTCAGTTATTTTGGTGGGGAGCTGCCTTAAAATTCAAACCACTGAGACAGGAGGAGAGAGACGCTGAATTAGAACTCAGGACCGATTTTCTCCCCATAGGACAGTGGTAAGTACAATATGTATTGGTATTATATCCACTTCCAAATTATGTATATCAATGATTTACACTTCCAACAAAGGACCTGCAACAAATTTGCGTCAAAGGAGACATATATTCCATAAGGCTATTCAAACACAAGAGGAGAAGGACCCGGTAGGTATCAGGTAGGAAAAAGAGAAGAAACAAAACAAATTGCTTCAAGCACCTTGGGCATCAGGGTTAATTTAGACGAAGCCATGGGTGTCGCTATGGAGTCGTCGCTATGGAGTCGCCGGGAGACAAACAAAAAGAGAAAACGTGAGAAGTCACGAAAACTCTCCTGATCTGAAGCGGACCACTCAAGGGAGTTGAGAGCTATTTTTGTGACTCCTAGACTAGATATCAGTGTTAGGAGGAAGAAGTTACGTGTGTAGAGAAGGAAAGTCTCGAGAAATGTGTCCGGCCGCAACATCCACGGACAAGAAGACTCCAGCTGGGTTTCAAGAGGGTTCTGCCTTTCACGTGCCTCCGTCAAACTCTGTCTGAAACTCCTCAGGACGGAGGCGTGTTTGCTGATTCTTCTGTCCCCGACCCAGACGCTGAGTACCACCTGCAAATTCAGTGCCGGTACACCCATCGCTCCTTCTTCCCCTCTCCCTTACACACTTAGGATTCAGAACACTCAGATTTTCAGAGCCCTTTCAAGTGTGTGGTGTGGTAGCCCCCCTCACCTTCAGGGATACATTCCAAGACTCCTGGTGGGTGCCTGAAAGGGGATAGTTATGAACCCTATAAATACTGTGTTCTCCTCCTGCCTGACCAGGCGGTGGCGCAGTGGATAGAGCGTCGGACTGGGATGCAGAGGACCCAGGTTCAAGACCCCGAGGTTGCCAGCTTGAGCGCAGGCTCATCTGGCTTGAGCAAAAGCTCACCAGCTTGAGCCCAAGGTCGCTGGCTCAAGCAACGGGCTACTCGGTCTGCTGAAGGCCCACGGTCAAGACACATATGAGAAGGCAATCAATGAACAACTAAGGTGTTGCAACGTGCAATGAAAAACTAATGATTGATGCTTCTTATCTCTCTCTGTTCCTGTCTGTCTATCCCTGTCTGTCCCTCTCTCTGGCTCACTCTCTGTCTCTGTAAAAAATAAAATAAAAATACTGTGTTCTTATATATCCATACCTTCTCACCCAGAGGAAGCACTTTGGGGCTTCTCTGTGGCATACCCGAATTGCCAGCCTCATGACCCCTGTGCTCTGGGCCAAACACATGCACCGTGACCCAGCTACAGTTGATCTGATGACCCAGATGCCCACTCAGTGGCTAACAGGTGGGGAGCGTGGACAGCGTGGAGCCGCTGGACAAAGGGCTGAGTCGCATCCCAGACAGGACGTCGCGGACGTCGCGAGATTTCGTCCTGCTGCTCAGAACGGCGCCCGACTTAAACCCTACGGATTGCTTGTTTCTGGCATTTTCCATTTAATATTTTCTGGCCCAGCTGGAGCGTAGATAACGGAAACCTTAGAAAGTGAAACTGTGGGTAAGGAGAGGGGGTCACTACGGGACCTTGTTTGACCTTCACAACGACCTTCTGAGATGACTTCATTCCAGGGGTGGGATCCGGCCGGTTCGCACTGGATCGGCAGAACTGATATCTAATGTTTTGTTGACTTTGGCAAACAGGTTGTTACAACGGCACTTGTCATCAGGGTTCTCTCTACGGTGGGCGCTGGGGCCGCCGCCCAGTGTGGGAATCACACATTGACATTCCTGACTCTTGTTGAATGTTCATCTGCGCAGCGGCGTGCTCTAAGCACCGGTAGTCACCGTCATTCCATCCACAGGTGAAAGAGATTGCGAGTGAGGACGCCAATCAAGAAGCAACGTGGAAATATCTTAAATAACAGTTTTATTGTTTTTGTCAGGTATTATTCAATATTTTTTCATGAATATTTTAAAACTCATAACATAATCTAGTTTTGTGTACCTCTTTTATGGTTCTTATTTAAATATTAAATGCATGAAATATGAATATGTACCTTTCAGTGTATCGTTTTCATACTTAAAACGGTCATTAGGGCAGAGAACCGGCTGTTAAATTATTTGAATCCCAGCCCTGCCCCCTCTGTTGCACAGTGAGGACAGTGGGCTCAGGAGAGTCACACCACGGGTCAGTCCCAGAGGTTCACCGGAATCTCTACCCCCCAACACCCCATCTGGTGCACGTGACGACTCAAGCTCCCCATTCTTGGAACTCAAGATTTCATTCCAGTGATCCGTCTGAAAAATCTTGCTTCCGGGGACCAAATGGCAGATTCTCAGGGAAAGTAACCCTCTAAGTCAGGGGTCCCCAAACTATGGTCTTCAGGCCGCATGCAGCCCCCTGAGGCCATTTATCCGGCCCCCACCACACTTCCGGAAGGGGCACCTCTTTCATTGGTGGCCAGTGAGAGGAGCACATTGACCATCTCATTAGCCAAAAGCAGGCCCATAGTTCCAATTGAAATACTGGTCAGTTTGTTGATTTAAATTTACTTGTTCTTTATTTTAAATATTGTATTTGTTCCCATTTTGGTTTTTTTACTTTAAAATAAGATATGTGCAGTGTGCATAGGGATTTGTTCATAGTTTTTTTATAGTCCGGCCCTCCAACGGTCTGAGGGACAGTGAACTGGCCCCGTGTAAAAAGTTTGGGGACCCCTGCTCTAATACAAGAGGAAGAAGGACCTATCATATATTGTAAGTCCAGTGATTGCCTGCCCATAAGCGGCTCATTCTTAAAAGGGTCAGTGGGAGAGGGCTTTCCACCAAAATAAAGAAAAGAAGGAAGGAAGGAAGGAAGGAAGGAAGGAAGGAAGGAAGGAAGGAAGGAAGGAAGGAAGGAAGGAAAGAGAGAAGGAAGGAAAGAAGGAAGGAAAGGAGGGAGGGAGGGAGGGAGGGAGGGAGGGAGAGAAAAGAAAAGAAAAGAAAAAGAAAAGGCCTGCATTTGATAGCTCCAGCCAAAACCCTAAGAGGCGGGTTTAATATCCAAACTAACTCTGAGAGGGGGAAGGGAAAAGGGAAGCCTCCCATCACCAAAGAGAAACAGCCAAGACAAATGAAAGAAAGATGTCTCCCGGGATGGGACGGGCCATTGGGACGACACCAGAGCGCAGAATTCAAAGGGTGCCGTCCCCACCGCGGGAAGCGCCCAGCGCCGCTGGCTTCCAGGGGACGCTCTCGGTGCTGCCAGCCAGGACACTGGGCCACGAGAGAGACAGTCTCCAGTCCAGTGGTGGGATCCCGCCGGTTCACACCGGTTCGGCAGAACCGATAACCTAATTTTTTGTTGAGTTTGGCAAACTGGTTGTTACAATGGCACTTGTATAATCAGGGTTCTCTCTCAGGGGGGCGCCTGGGCAGCCGCCCAACGGGGAAATACACACTGACATTCCTGACTCTTTTAACGTTCATGTGCGCAGCGGAAGAATACGCAGTAATGCAGCAGGAGTTGGCTTCCCGCGGTGCACTTCCCTACGCCATTCTGGACTGTTAAAAGCACAAGTGTTTCATTTGTGTTAGGCGCTAGGGTGTATTTCGACTTACACCAAAATTCGTGTTGCGTCACTGTCGTAGGAACGGAACTGTGTCATAACCCGAGGACCACCTGTGTTCTAAGCGCCTGTAGTCATGGTCATTCCGTCCACAGGTGAAAAAAATTGCAAGTGAGGACGCCACCCAAGAAGCAATATAGAAATATCTTAAATAAAAGTTTTATTGTTTTTTGTCAGGTTATTATTTAATATATTTTCATTCATATTTTAAAACTCTTATAATCTAATCTTGTGTGCCTCTTTTATTGTTCTTATTTAAGTATGGAATGCATGAAATAATAAACTACCTTTCGGTATATCGTGGGGGTTTTTGTACTGAAAACGATCATTAGGGCAGAGAATCGGTTGTTAAATTATTTGAATCCCACCGCTGGGGGTAACTGTCTACAATTGAGAGGAAAGGCAGGTAGAGAATGTGAGGAAAGAGCGTGGATTCTTCTATTTTTACTGATAAACTGACTGGAGCTCACAGGAGTTGGAAGGAAGATGAATCCATCACAGAGCATCATGGACGACTGCTGATTGCACTGTCCCGCCCTCTCTCCAGGGGCGGGGTTCTGTTCAAGGTGCTCTTCCCGCCCACAACCCAGGGGTGGGTGTGTGACCCAGGCCACCCAATGGATGCTCCCAGGAACTGAGTCTGAGCGGGGGAGGGGGGGGGGTAAGCAAGGAGAGGGAGGGTTCTGGACTCGATGCCCCTGGCCGCCCCGGCCTGGACACAGGGAGACGGGTCCCTGCCCCCACGTTTCCCAGCGCTTCTATGGCCCTGCTGTTCTCAAACTGTGTCCAGCGGCGGCTTTCTCGGCAACTCTGTGAACTGCCCCAGATGATCCACGACATTCCTTTTCTGATTAAATTAGCCAGGGTTCCTTTTTATTTATTTATTTAACTTACAGCCCAAAAAAAAAAAAAAAAAAAAAAACCTCTCAACTGAATCTCCAGTTGGCCCAGGGGAGGCGTCCCTTGACCTGGGTGGACCGCGGAACCGGAACGCGCTAAGAGGATCACCAGTTGCCTGACTAGCACGGAAGAGGGTGAGTGGCTAAACGGGGCCTCCGAAGATGAGGCGAGGGACTAGGCTCCATGTTGGAGGTTCCTGCATCATTTTACAGCCGTGACATCCTCTGTCCCTGGCCTGATGCAGAACATTCGAGGCCTCTCAGCAATTAGACACGAGAGGAGTCATCCTCTAAGAAGTCGCTCAGCTGTCTAGAGCGTGGTGCTGATGAGGGCCGCCTTTCCGACCAGATTTCTCTGGGCTAGTTACCTTGGTTCTGCGTCATCAGGAAAAAAAAAGAAAAAAGAAAAGAAAATAGCCCTGG
This sequence comes from Saccopteryx bilineata, assembly GCF_036850765.1. Taxonomy (NCBI): domain Eukaryota; kingdom Metazoa; phylum Chordata; class Mammalia; order Chiroptera; family Emballonuridae; genus Saccopteryx; species Saccopteryx bilineata. The sequence continues at coordinate 1,888,728 of NC_089497.1, read as the reverse complement.
AAACCTGATCCAAGCTCTTTGGACATGTCACAGGGCTGGGGTAACGACGTTGATGGATGACCCTTATCCTCGCCACAAATTCAGGTTCAACTCCTGTTTCTTCAGACCCCGCTCCGTGCCAGGTAGTGCATTAGGCACTTGGCGAGCATGATCTCCCTGCCCGCCGAGCGGGCACCGGTGACAAATGAGTCCGAGTCCATTACAAACGAAGGAAAGAGCCAGGGGAAGAGGGGAAGGGAGGAAAGAGCAGAGCTAGGGAACTTTGGGAAGCAACGTCTCGCCTGACCTGTGGTGGTGCAGTGGGTAAAGTGTTGACCTGGAATACTGAGGTCGCTGGTTCAAAACCCCGGGCTTGCCCAGTCAAGATACATATGGAGGTTCATGCTTCCTGCTCCTCCCCCTTCTCATTCTCTTTCTCTCTCTCTCTCTCTCTGTCTCCCTCTTCTCTCTACATTGAATAAATAAGTCTCAAAAAAAAAAGAAAGAGAAAGAAAACAGCATCTTGACTGGATGAGGCTGAAGACACCCACGCACATGAACCCGGCATTCCAGTAGAGGTGCTTCTCGCAGGGGTCCTGCGTCAGCTGTTCAGAGATGCCATACGTGTGGAGGGACAGAGCCACCCATGAGAACCTGGTCTCTCTCTGCTGCAGGAAGAGGCTGCACACCAGGCGTCAGGGAGTCTGGAATCAAGCCCGTGGACCTTGACGGGAGTGAGAGACAACACTGTGAACCTAAGGTTATTTTCAGGTGGTGTGTGGTAAAATAGCCACAAAAATTATCGTGTTAACCCTTTTTAAGAGGACAGCGCAGTGCCATGGGAAAGGTGCACATTGTGCAATCATCACCACCATCAGCCTCTAGAACCTGTCCATCATCTCACACTGAGACTCCGCCCTCACTCCCTGTCCATCATCCCACACTGAGACTCCGCCCTCACTCCTGTCCATCATTCCACACTGAGACTCCGCCCTCACTCCCGTCCATCATTCCACACTGAGACTCCGCCCTCACTCCCCGTTGTCTTTGGCTTTGGCATTAAGGGTCATGGTTCATTGTAACAACCAGAAAACTATATGAATAGAAAGAAATGTAGAAGTGAGTGCATGCATCAATTAGTACACACAGGCGGTCGTCTCTGCTCAGTCGGTCTCCTGAGAGGCTCCAGGAAGGCACCAGGTGTTCTCCTGGTGACCTTGGTCTCTCAGTCCATGCTCCAATAAAAGTCACCAGTGCTCCTTGGAGACATGCTGGTTTCGGGGCTGAGGCAGGACAAATACAACAACAACATGAACTTGGAGCCTCACACAGTGGCAGAAAGTAGAGAGTGAGTTAAAAATGAAGAAGGGGAAGAGGAAGAGGAAGAAGAAGAAGAGGAAGAGGAAGAGGAGGAGGAGGAGGAGGAGGAGGAGGAAGAAGAAGAAGAAGAAGAAGAAGAAGAAGAAGAAGAAGAAGAAGAAGAAGAAGAAGAAGAAGAAGAAGGGGGAGGGGGAGGAGGAGGAGGAGGAAGAAGAAGAAGAAGAAGAAGAAGAAGAAGAAGAAGAAGAAGAAGAGGAGGAAGAAGAAGGGGGAGGGGGAGGAGGAGGAGGAGGAGAAAGAAGAAGAGGAGGAGAAAGAAGAAGAGGAAGAGAAAGAAGAAGAGGAAGAGAAAGAAGAGGAGAACATGTTAAAAAGCACACAGACCAACTGGAAATAGCCGCCCTGCTGGCTGAGGCTGGAATAATGTGAGCAACAACATACAGGGTAAGAGTATGGACTTCTAAAATAAATATCCCTGAGCCCATCATGGGAGGGAATCCTGGGAGGATGAATGAATGAATGAAGGAGGGATGGGAGAGAAGAGACAACACTTCCCCACCCAAGAATTCCAATGAACACATGTGGAAGGGATGAAAGAGGCAGGAAATCATGGTTAGCACACGACAGTCGTACGTGTTGGGGGCACACTCCGCAGACAGATGCTCAAATGAGTGAGGGAACAGTGAAGGAAAAACAAGGTGTTTCCACAATCTCAAACTGTCATCCCCAATATGAGTATTTATGAATTTCAAAGGTCAACATGGTCTTTGCAGAGCAAAGAAACCACCTCAGCCAAGTGATGAAGGCTCACGTCACCAGTGACAGCATTAGGATGTCACGTTGCCCCCAACCCGGCCCCCTACCACCGCTGACAAAGGCACGCCCCTTCTTTGGTATTCTTCCCGATAATGCATCACTCCAAGTCTATGCATGAGAACACATCAGGCGCTAAACCCAAACGGCGGACACACAGCAAACCAGCTGGTGGGTATTCTCCAAAACTGCCAACGTCATGAGAAAAACAAGGAGACACTGAGGAACTGCCAAACATCCGAGGAGACCAGGGACACCGAGCGTGCTGGGCTGGACCCTGGAGCAGAAAAGACTTTGCTAGAAAACCTGGGAGGAGCCTCACACCGTCTTAGTTCAGGACGCAACAACACTGTGCCCATGTTCATTTCTCAGTGCTCACGCTGGTCAGAGATCAACAGGAGGGTTTTAAGACAGAGAGAAGCTTGGTAAGGGGCCTGTGGAAACTACTATTTTGGCAACTCTTCTGTGAGCCTGAAATGATCTCAAAATGGAAAGTTTCCCTGAATGTCTGAAAGAAAATAAAAGCACGGAAAACAAACAGTTTGGGCGTCCCGAGGCCTCGTCTTTCCAGGCGAAGAGGCACCAACAGACGTTTCCGTTTTTCCTGGATGAACCAACTCCTCACAGCAGGAGTCCGCCGTCTCTGCTGCCCAGGAACAGACCGGCCTGCAGGGCAATCGATCGGTCCAGTCCGGCCTGGCCGCGGGTCTAGAACACACTCTGGCGCCCACCTGTGCTCAGGAGGGACTCAAGTCCAATTGGGGGAATTTGTCAGGGGAAGGTCATTTGGTGTCTCTGAAATGTAAAAATCTCTCCCCAGGCTTGTTGTGAATATGGAATCAGGACATGCTTTAAAAAGCACTTTATTCAGAGTAGGTATTCCATAAATACTCTTTCTTCTCTCTCTCTTTTTTCTTTTCTCTTGTGTTAAGTACTTTAGAATGCATGCGGGAGCCTGACCTGTGGTGGCGCAGTAGATAAAGCATCGACCTGGAAATGCTGAGGTGGCCAGTTCAAAACCCCGGGCTTGCCTGGTCAAGGCACATATGGGAGTTGATGCTTCCTGCTTCTCCCCCTTCTCTCTCTCTCTCTCTCTCAAAAATAAAAAAATAGAATGCCCAAGAGTAAATGTGCACGAGTAATCACCAATGAGTAACAGCAGACTCCCAGCTGTCCCTGCACGCCAGGAGCCCTTTGCCTCAAACCACATCCCTCTCTCTCTTCCGGAACCAGCCACTAAAACGAGGGGGCTTCAGTGAGAAAACACAATGACCTAGGAAAGCAGTGGTTGTCAAACTTTTTACTTTTCTAAGTGAGAGGAGGGGGAAGAGAGGGAGAGACAGACAGACAGACAGACTTCTACACGCATCCCAACTGGGATCCACCTGGCAACTCCCATCTGGGGCTGATGCTCGTATCAACCAAGCTATTCTTAACACCTGAGGTCAACGCTTAGACCAACAGAGCCATCCTCAGCGCCCTGAACCAATGCTCAAACCAATCAAGCCACTGGCTGTGGGAAGGGAAGTGAGAAAGAAGAGGGTGGGGGAGAGAAAAGAAACAGATGGTCGCTCCTATGTGTGCCCTGACCAGGGGTTGAACCTGGGATGTCCACATGCCAGGCTAACGCTCTATCTACTGAGCCAACCGGCCAGGGGCAATTAAAACTTTATTCTAAAGGACCAAGACAAGCAAACAGGCTTATAACCTCTCCCCCCACCTCTCTCTGTCTCCATTCTAATGGTTTTAGGTCAAATCACTTCTGATCAAAGTCATTCTAATGGCTTTAGGTCAGAAGGAAGGGCCGAAAACCACCCCTGGACCCCCAATGCCGACAGCAGCACCTGTGTGGTGGACACAGCCCAGAGGAAACCAGGAGTGTGACCAAGAAAGACAGAGCCAGGATGAGGAATCAGGGTAAACAGGAGCCCAGGGAAGCCCAGCTCAATCTGGAACTGCAAGGAGCTCAGTCAGCCTCCTCACAGAGGAATGCTTCCATTTAAATGTGTTTAAAGGAACAAAAGACACAGGAGGCCAGATGCCATCATTTAAGACAAAGCAGTCGCTAAAAAGGCCAATTCCCCCTCAGAGAACCAGGCTGGGAATTGTTTTCATTATCCGCTCATACGCCCTCGGTTTTCACATAAAATCTAGTGCCCGTTTCCAGAAGGAAAAATGCACTGGCGTCTCTTGGCTCACTGTCACGAAGCTATTTATAGTGGTTAGAAATGTGCGCAGCAGCAAACAACAGTAAACCTGACCAGCCAGGGCGTCCACAGAGGAGGATTTGTGGGTCTCAGGCAAGGAGCAGTCTGGAGACCGGCAGTTTCACCACAGCTCAGAAACTTGACACGGGTGTCAGGATTCTGAGTGTGTGTCTCTCTCTCTTTTCTTTCCATTCCATAAGCCTTCGATGTTAGGCACACCCCATCCTCGTGCTCATTCACCTCACAATTCTAAAATCGCTGCAGCACCACCCGCCATCACATCCACATCCACGCAGGACGAGAAGAAAGAAACAGACAGAGGGAAAGTTTGTATCCAGAAACTGAATGGTTTTCCCTCCAAAAAAAAATCGCTTGGAAGCACTGTACTCAGTGACCAGAATGGTACCACCTGGTCACGCTCAGCTGCAGGGAGGGGAGGGGTCTGAGAGGCACGCGCTGTTAGCTGGACATATTGCCAACTCCTAACGAAATCCCCATTCTATTAATGACACTAGCCCAGGCCGGATAGCTGGGTTAGTCACTGTCCCGGAGGTCCTCCCTGGCCACCTTCCCGACCACGTTTGATGTCCCCTGCTTCCCCTTCACTGTCCGTCACGATGCTTCTGCTGCGCATGCGCTGCTTCCGCGTCTGCGAGCTCGGTGAGGCCACGTGCTCTGACAGCCCGCTCCCTGATGTCGGGCGTCTACCAGATGCTCAGTGGGTGTCAGTCTGATCACTTTTAAGCAGACGTGTGTTGACCGTTACAGGGTATGGTTCCAAAGGCTTTGCTTATGTTGACTCAGTTAAACGGACAGCAACCCTCTGAGCTAAATGCGATCGTCCCATTTTTCAGATGAAAAAACTGAGGCTTAGTGAGGTTCCGTTTACCCCGTAAATGAAAGAATGGACCTTGGAGCCGGATGGTGGCCCTGGAGCCAGGCTACCCAGTGTCCTAGTCTGCCTCCACACGCGCGGACGTGTCCACAGCACGGTGGGCCGGGTGGTTGCCACACCTGTCTGCCGCGTCTCCGCACGTTAACGCGGGGACCGCCTTCAGTTCTGCAGTCGGCCTCACTTCTCAGTCTTCCCCTCCCTTCTCAGACCTCACTTCCCCACGAGGCGAAGTGCTCCCCTAACTCCCTGAAGACGTCACCACTCATCGGGCACCAAACAGACACCGATAAACACGTATTAAAAACTGTACTCCCGGGCCCTGGCCGGTTGGCTCAGCGGTGGAGCGTCGGCCTAGCGTGCGGAGGACCCGGGTTCGATTCCCGGCCAGGGCACACAGGAGAAGCGCCCATTTGCTTCTCCACCCCTCTGCCGTGCTTTCCTCTCTGTCTCTCTCTTCCCCTCCCGCAGCCAAGGCTCCATTGGAGCAAAGATGGCCTGGGCGCTGGGGATGGCTCTGTGGCCTCTGCCTCAGGCGCTAGAATGGCTCTGGTCGCAACATGGCGACGCCCAGGATGGGCAGAGCATTGCCCCTGGTGGGCGTGCCGGGTGGATCCCGGTCGGGCGCATGCGGGAGTCTGTCTGACTGTCCCTGTTTCCAGCTTCAGAAAAATGAAAAAAAAAAAAAAAAACTGTACTCCCTGGCCGGTTGGCTCAGCGGTAAAGCGTCGGCCTGGCGTGCGGGGGACTCAGGTTCGATTCCCAGCCAGGGCACACAGGAGAAGCACACATTTGCTTCTCCACCCCCCCTCCTTCCTCTCTGTCTCTCTCTTCCCCTCCCACAGCCAAGGCTCCATTGGAGCAAAGATGGCCCGGGTGCTGGGGATGGCTCCTTGGCCTCTGCCCCAGGCGCTAGAGTGGCTCTGGTCACAGCGGAGCGATGCCCTGGAGGGGCAGAGCATCGCCCCTTGGTGGGCAGAGCATCGCCCCCTGGTGGGCGTGCCGGGTGGATCCCGGTCGGGCGCATGCGGGAGTCTGACTGTCTCTCCCCGTTTCCAGCTTCAGAAAAATATAAAAACAAACAAACAAACAAAAAAACTGTACTGACGTCCTTAAATGTTCAAGAGCGTTCACAGCTTGTCGAAAACAACACGCGTTTTGACTCCGCCTGGGAACAGGGTCACCCTTTCTGCTCAGAGACCTCTGGGATGGCAGACACCTTTGCTGAGTCCCTGATCTCTAATTCTTCCCACGACCCTATCAGGAAGGCAACCTTACTCCACCTTGGGGCTGAAACACGGGGGCTTGAAGAGGTTCGAGGCCCTGCCTGAGGCGCGTCCTCGGGAGCAGGCGGAGGATCCCTCGGCCCGTTCGCCAGATGCCACCATTTCTATGGGATTTAAGTACCAGCGGATGAGGTCCCCACGAGAAAACTTTACAAAGCGGTCAGAGTGTGACCGGTGGTGGCGCAGTGGACAAAGCGGTCAGCATGCAACCACGGTCTCAGAGGACGTGAAACCCAGAAGGTGCTGTGCTGCTTCCGCACTCGTGCCAGGCGGAAACCATTTCTGAAACTGCCCGCCCGGGTCCCGGGTCCCAGGAGGGCTGGAGCACCAGGACTACCAAGTCATACCACACAGGCCAGGCCGGCTTCTCCCAGAGAGAAACCCGCCCTCAGCCACCGCTCCGGTCTACAGAGGTCAGTTACTCAGCTCCACCCCAAAAACCACACCCACCCACAAAGGGTCAAGGCTGGCCGTCAACAGAGACCATGAGGAGACTGTAATGATCTCCACGTCCCCAAGGAGGAAGAGTGGACCCAGAGTCCCAGTAAACGGCCTGAGGGTGTTTATTTTGTCCTCCGTGGAGCCCAGGTGTGATCTCGCATCTCATGATACACATCGCTGGGCGTTCCCTCTTATTTCTAAGAGGGGCTTCCTTATCCGGCCCTGGGGGCTAGAGGCCACAGAGAAGGAGGCAGAGAGGAGGTGTCCTGGTCACGGGCTGATTCCATAACCTGGCTCAGGTTTTGACTCTGGACGCCCTACGTATTTTTTTTAATCAATTTTCTTCATCCTTAGAGCTCACGAGATTCCATCCTGTGACTCCGTGGTGGTTCCTGTCCCCGGAGAGGAAATGCCATCGGGCTCTCTCTACAGAATATCTTTCTCGGAACACGGGGGCTGAGAGATTTCTAGAGCTCATGCCTTCAGTCAAGCAAACGGCGGGGTTGAAGGACCTTCTGGACCCGTTAGGGGACAGGCCAACTGTCACAATGGCTTAGAGCCTGTCACCGGTCCGGAGTCAGACGCACTTGAGCTCAACTCCCATCTCTGCCACCCAGCAGGTAACGTCAGCCTCTCCCACCAGTGAAATGGGGTGAACGGTGTGGTCCTCGGGGTGGGCGTGAGGGCTGGGTGAGCCCACGGGGGCACGGCCGTCAGCTCGGGCCAGCGCTGAGCATGCTCAGCTGTGATCTCGGTCTTGAACAGCTGGAAGCTGCTGGTGCCAGAGGACCCACGCCTGCCCAGCTGCGGAGCATTAACGGGGCAGAGGAGGCAAAACTGCCCTCCCTGCCAAGCCCAGCAAGACCCTGCCTAAAGGAACGGTGACTTCAGATGGAGCCACGCAGTGGCTGACGGGGAAGGGTCCCTGCCCGCTGCCAGGCAGCTGTGGCAGCTGGCATCTGCTGAGGAGCCCCCGCCGTCCCATGGAGAGAAGCCAAGGGCCAAGGCAGGCACCCAGGGCAGCTGCTTGGCGAAGCCGCCACCCGGAATCGAAGTGCACGTGTTCAGTGAAAACGCACCAAAGTACCGTTTGTTTGTTTTTTGTTTTGTTTTTGTTTTGTTTTTTTCTTTTTCTGAAGCTGGAAACGGGGAGAGACAGTCAGACAGACTCCCGCATGCGCCCGACCGGGATCCACCCGGCACCGCGACGCTCTGCCCACCAGGGGGCGATGCTCTGCCCCTCCAGGGCGTCGCTCCGCCGCAACCAGAGCCACTCTAGCGCCTGGGGCAGAGGCCAAGGAGCCATCCCCAGCGCCCGGGCCATCTTTGCTCCAGTGGAGCCTTGGCTGCGGGAGGGGAAGAGAGAGACAGAGAGGAAGGGGTGGGTGGGGGTGGAGAAGCAAATGGGCACTTCTCCTATGTGCCCTGGCCGGGAATCGAACCCGGGTCCCCCGCATGCCAGGCCGACGCTCTACTGCTGAGCCAACCGGCCAGGGCCCCAAAGTACCGTTTTCCTGTGTTTGTGCCCAGCACTAGCCCCGGGCACGCTCGCTCACTCGCTAAGAGACACATGAACATGACCGCGGTCACCCTCTGCGCACAGAACCGGCTCCTTTCACCAAATCTAATTATCCCCTCTCTCCGTGCTTTTAGCCAAAAGATTAACTTGCGGCAATTGAAAGGTCTCAGCGGAGATCCAAGGGCCTGTGTTTTTCATCTGCAAAAACGGTAAATTGGGCCAAAACCACAAAACAAAAAAAAAGTAACAAGCCCTGCGGGTAAACTGTATATCCGTGATGAGTGGCCCGTGAGGTGTGGAGTGTCCGGGACAGCTGGCTGGGCCTCTGAGCGCAGCTGTCCCCGCGCTGAAGGGCCCGTCGTGGGGCACACGTGCTGAAGAGGGACAAGCTCGCAGAATGGAAATACCGCCCAGCCCACGCTCTCCGTGGCTCCGACCGCGGGAGTCTCCAGCGTGGGGGCCACAAAGCGTCATTCAGCCGAACGTTTCAAACCAGCGGCTCGCTGTGTTCTTCCTGAGCGTCCTCGTTTTCACCGACCGAAACCGTTCTCTGCTGACTCTCCGTCTCTGGGTCCGGGGCTTGGATCGGGGAGGCGGGGAAGGGGAATAAAGTCCGCCCTGGGGACTTCATAAACGGTCCAGATAACGAGCTCGGCTCTGCACGGAAACAGAAGTCATTCCTCTCCACACGGCTGTTCTTCGACCAGAAATAATGAAGGGAAACTGCGCTGCACCACGCCGTGCGGCTCTTGATGGCGTTTTAATAGCTTGAATTAGGAGCAAAAGGCTTCTCAGGACGCGGTTGTGCATAAACATCGCCCCTCTGTGATAGTAATTGGGGTGAGGAGAGACTTCAGAGGGCTGGCCTCGAGCCTGGCTCCCTCGGTGAGGGGGGCGCCCAGGGCACAGACTCCTCAAGGCCCTCAGAAGAGGCAGTGGGACCCCGAGTGTCACAGGAAAGCAAATGCTCTCTGCACCCCCCCCCCCCCCCCGTGATGGCGTGACTTACAGTGTGAAGTACATGTCACACACAGCTGACGGCTCGCTGGCCTGCATACCTGAACTGTGCTTAACTTCCAGAATGTTGACAGTAAGAGGAGAATGACTCTTCCCCTGCCACGCCCAAGTCATCTTTACTAATCTCTACAAAGAAGGTGATCGTAACAACGAAATTCCAAAAGACGGCCACAAGGGCAGGCGGAGTAACAATTTGGTGACGTACCTGAAGGCCACACCGGTGAAGGAGCCACATTGTCTCTAGTGAACGTGGATCCCTCTACATACACTTGACCCTGAGAAGACTACACCAGCCAGAAAGGACTCCGTGTGGCTCACTGGGCAGAGTCTAACCACCATTATTTGCAGAGAGGTCCCTCCTACACTGTGCTCTTGCCATCTGAGTCCATTTTTATAAGCGAGCTCCTAGGATCAAAAATCGACCAATAGGACTGAGATTTGCCCCCATCCAATCAGAGCTGCACAGCTATAGTCTCATTTGCATCTCCACTGACCAATCTTAGCGGCTCCATTCTGACCAATCAGGATGGTGCTATTTGGACCAATCAAACTGTGAGGATTTGGAGTCCTTATTTGTGTGTAGAAATTGACCAATCTGTGAAGGGGGGGGCGATCCTCTTCTATATATAAGTCAGCTGCACCCTCAGCCTAACCCAAGCACACTTCCAGCTTCCCTGGCTGGAGGGCAGTACTGGCCTCCTCTCTCTCTTTGCCCAAGAGACCTCACAACTGGGCTGATTCACTGTTGAGCTGCTTGCACTGAATAAAGTCTTCCCCCCCCTCTCAGTACCCCAAAGTGGGTCCTCCTGTTGGCCACTGAATTGGCAGCAATGACCTTTCGTCCACAGCATGAGTGGACACAGGCAATGACAAATGCTTTGAAGAAATAAAGCAGGGAAATGGGAAAGAGTGCCTGTGTGGAGAGGGGACACTCTCTGAGGAGGGTCGAGTTAAGCTGAGGCCTGGATGGTGACAGCCATATGAAGGACTCAGGAAATCGCCTTGGAGGCAGAAAGTCCGTCAAGGTCAAAGGCCCTGGGGTCCGTCAAGGAAGGACTGTGTCCTGTCTGGTCTTCTCCCTGCAGCATTCCTTGGGCCTGGCTCTCCTAGGCAGAACAGAGGCGTGTTTCTGATACAAGAAAACGACCACTTTATTGGAAAAGGGACTGTGGAGCTAGGGGACCATAAAGGCTCCGAATGCCAAGAGAGGGAGAAACTGTAAGTGCTGTTCTCTAAGTGTCAGAACTGGTTGGTAGAGCCCCCCTGGGAGCCCCCCTGGGAGCTCTCTGGGGCAATTAACAGGAGCAACAACACATGGAGTCAGAGTGGGGCATGGGGAGCGTCCTGAGAAGGTGTTGGAAGAACACCAGGGTATTCATTAGGCTTTTAAGAAATTCCGAGGGATAACATACTCTGCGGCCACGCCAGCCGAGCTGGGGCAGTCACGGGGCTTCCTCTGCTGTTCTCGCGATGGCCACAACACCAGCGCCGCGGGATCATCCACAAAGGAGGGTTGGAAGTGAGAACCGGCCACTGGAGCCGCAGGAACCCACAGGAAGACACGTCCGGTCTCTTGGGCGCTGGGATGAGAGAAGTTGGCTTTCTCCCCATCGGGAGCTCCGATGGAACAGAACACGTGACGCTCCCAAGTGGCATCAACATTATATCGTGTTGTGGCTCTGGAGGCGAGGATGGAAGGCTTGAATGGGTCTCATTTCTTCAGACTATAATCAGAAGAGATGAACTACTCATAGGAAGCACTCTACGGTTGAAATCGCCCCCTGAACCTCCCCAGGAAGGAACAGCGATATCTAGAGGTCCCCTCCAAGCCAGTTGGGGTGTCCTTCTCTCTGGAAGGTCGGTGCCCTTGTAAATTCTCGTACACATCTTACTCAGATGTAGCTCTTGAACAGTAACTCCTTTTATACTAGCAACCCACGTGTGATCATATCAGGAAATGCTCATCTTTGAAGGAATTGGCTCTGGGGAACAGCAACCCAAAAAAAAAAAAAAAGCATTTTTATGAGAAGAGTAGGTGAAATTCCTCCTCGTTTCTCTCTGGAAATCTTACCGTGTTTCCTCCCTAATCTATCATTTGCTACCCAATGCATCAACTACAATGGAGAAAAGTCTTTGACATTCCAGATAAGAAGAATGGGGTGTTTTGATTTATACGATTGCTCTAACAGCATTACCCAGGTAGGAAACTGTTGGCTAAATCGACATGATTGAATTGTGTGCCAAGGTTTCTTCATTGCCGTCCTGTTTGATCTATAGAGTAAATTTGATAAGAAAACCATAGAAAATGAAATAAAGACATTCTTCACCAAAACAGAGCAGATCAGCTCCTGCGACAGGGTTATTTGGCTTGAAGTTCATCAATTGCCTGTGGGCTATGCATATAATTCTACAGCATCCTCCGGGGAAAGAGGTGTTCCAGAGTGTCAGGTATGCGAAGACTCGATATGATTCAACCATCTTGGCAAATGCAGTAACAAACTGGGAAACTGAATTTCTACTAAATTTGTATCTGCACAATAGCACAGTTGTTTTTTAAAAATGGAAAAAAATGTAGTTAAATAGTACCTAAAAATGCTAAACAACTAGCCAAGCTGATTTTTGCTCCACTAAGTGGATCAGTAGCATGAGCTAGTAAGCTGAGGTAACCAGATGATAAGTAATTAAACATAGGCCCTGTCCAGTTGGCTCAGTGGATAGAGCGTCAGCCTGGTGTATGGACGTCCCAGGTTCGATTCCCAGTTAGGGCACATAAGAAAAGCAACCATCTGCTTATCTCCCCCTTCTCTCCCTCCTTTCCTCCTGCAGCCAGTGGCTCAATTGGTTCCAGCATTGGCCCTAGGCGCTAAGAAAAGCTCAGTTGGTTCCAGTGTGTTGGCCTCAGGCACTAAAAATAGTTAAATTGATTCAAGCATTGGACCCAGAGAGGGGTTGCTGGGTGGATCCTGGTTGGGACGCATGCAGGAGTGTATCTCATTATCTCCCCTCCTCTCACTTAAAAAAAAATAAAATAAAAAAGGATATCAGATTGAGGGAGAAAAGTGAGTAGATGTCTAGATTGTACAAGTGTTGTGTCAATGTTAATTTCCTGGTCTTTATCATTTTACCATGGCTATGTGACACATTAACCTTAGGAGAGTCTGGGTGAAAGAGGTACCAAAATTCTTTGTGTATTCTTGCAACATTGTTTAAGTCTGAAATTATTTGAAAATTAAGCATTAAAAATAATTAAGCAAATGTTTGTTATGGTTTTTGGTTGGGATAGTGGTTAGAGTTGGCAAGTATGGGGGGGCACCAGCTTTGTGGAGACCCAACGATGTGTGGGGTCTGTCAGAGAGCTAAGAAGTCAGCCACCAGCAGGAGGCAGCGGTGATCTGGAAGTGCATGGGTCAGTTCAAGCCTGAACCCTGCACTAACCTACTAACCTACTAACCTTAACCTAAACCTTAACTACAGTGTGTCTGTAAAGTCATGGTCAAAAGTGCACCATGACTTTAGGGACACACTGTATTAACACCCACGGATGCTTCCAAGGCCATCCTGCTCCTGACCCTTCTCAAAGTGGAGAACAAACTCCTTAAGGGGGTTTTGGACGAGTTACTTCACCTTTTCCTTCTTCTTCTGTGGAACGAGGCCGAAACAGCAATAATTCATAGGGTGGTTGTAAGGGTGGCATGAAAAAAAAAAAAACCCAAAGAAAAACGTGGAAAGTCCTCGACGTGGTGTCTGACACGGAGAAAGCTTGCGGTGCTCTGACCATTATCTTCTTCATCATCATCATTACCTTCTTTTGTTTACAAAGCCCTGAAAACTGCCTCACTGGAGTCTAGTTCCCGGGAAATGGGGCGCCATCTCGGTCCCCCGCGCAAACCCCAGCACGTCACCCAGTTCCTCGGACAGAGCGGGTGCGTGGTTAGCACGTGACTGAAACGGGAGGAAGAAACCTCTGGCTCCCGTTTACCTCTTGAATTATTTTGAACAAAAAAATATATAGCTGCTGGAACAGAGACCCGAGTCACCAGAAGGTGGCTTTTCTTCCCCGTCACCATCTGTGCATTTGCAGCCCAGGACTGCAATGTGTCCCCCAGGAACAGGTCACAGATCCTCTCCTGGGGGGCACCATCCCCGGCAGGCTCATGTTCCCGCCCACAGGAAGCAGGGCCGGCCAGGAGGGAGGAAGGACACACCCTCTCAGGGCGCTGCCCAGAGGACATGCACGTCACTCCGGTCTCCTCACGGGCCACAATCCCGTGGCAAGGGAGGCTGGGAAATGCGGTCTTTACTCCGGACAGCCACTGTACCTCGCTGAAATTTGGTGGTTCTGTTACTATAGGTGAAGTGGGGAATGCTCTTGGAAAGCCACCAGGGGTCCTGCTGACCTCCTCGGCCTCCTCGCCCACCTGCTGTCCGCCCGCCCTCCTGCCCTTCTCCGGGTTTTTACACCCACTGCCCCCTCGGCCGGGCGCCCTGATTGGGCTCAACCCCGCCTCTCAGACCCCAGGAGAGACCTCACCCACTTCCTATGAAGCCCTCTTCAGCACCCTACTCCCATCCAGTGGCGACTATGTCCTCCCTCCCTGCCAGTCCTCTCTCCCTGCACATGCCCCACAGTGTCACTTGTCACACGGCATCGGAACTGTCTCTCCAATCACCACGCACCCGCCGAGAGGGCAGAGGCTCCGCCTCTGTGTCCCCTGCCTGTGAGCACCCTTTATATTTCTGCTGAACGACTCAGACACGCTTCTGAGAAGCTCTTATTGAATTTCCAAGCCCCTGCTGTGTTGCCCAGTGGAAGAATGTTCTTCACATCAACACGACCACCTTGCCCTGGACCCAGGCGGAGAGTGGAGACCGGACCGGCGAGCTCCGACCCAAAGCTCAGCGGAGAAGGGAACCCGGAACCCCCCGGGGGACGCTTGTCCTGCTCCTGACTGTGTGGGCACGTGGCCTTGGTGAGCGGGAGGACAACGGAGCCCCATCAACAGCACACACACTCCCCGCCAGACTGGGGGGGCGAGTCTGGACTCGGGGCAGAGCACGCGGGCTTCCTGGGCAAGGAGAGCTGTTGTGGCAACATCAGGACCCCGCTGGCTGAAGTCGCAGCCCAGATGGCGTAGGAACATGAAAGGGCTGTTTCATGTGAAAAAGCCTTTGATTTCTTTTTTTCATTTTCCAGATTAATTCCTTTGGTGCCCTGTGAGTTTGTAGGCACCACTGTGTGAGCCAAGGAGAAAGGGCATTTCAACCAAAACACGCAATGTTCTTGCTTAAAAATCCTGTCCGGGAGTTCCAAGTCCGAGTCTTAAACGTCTGTTTGTGGATTCAGGGTTGTTTGTTTGTTTGTTTGGGGAGAGAGTGAAGGATAGGGCTTTAAACTGTTTTTTCATTGTTATTTTTGTTGTTGTTTTGCTTTGTTTTGTTTTTTCTTTGCTCGCCCGAGTTTCAGCAAAGAGGAAGAGAGAAAAATATCAGGTTCAGACGGGAAAAGTTACCATTTGCTAAGGATGTTCTACAAAAGGAAACTTAACCTTTAAAGCTCACCCTTGATTCCTGGGGTGAGAATTCCTGTTTTGGCCCCTGGGCTCACGTGACACCATGTTGCTCCCTCCCTTCCAAGTCAGAGTTTTAAACAAGAGCTCATGGATCCAGGGTTTGCTTTTTCTGTTGTCGTTTGCAGAAGAAAAGAGTGCTTTCGACATCAGACCGCGATGCCCTCTGAGCATGGGGCTTTACGAGGCTTCATCTCATTTCGTCCTCTTGCCAGCTCTATGAAGTCAGTAAGAGCTGGGGTTCAGAGCAGTCAGTCCCCAGCTGGTCAGTGCCAGAGCCTTGCCGTCGGAGACCAGCACCAGAAGAAAGAAGCCAGGGGTGCAGTGTTCTCTCTATCTACTTGGGGGGAGGGACCCAAGGGCTCTTTCACGAGGAATTTAATAAGCCACAGATCTTTCCAGGTCCTTGGCCCATACTTGGCCGTGGCGTCACCAGCTGATCACACCACTTGCCATCAAAGACTCCCTGACTCTTGCCTCTTTCTGGGTGCTGACCCGGCCAGAGTGGCTTGTGTGTGTGTCCTGGAAAACCAGGATGCAGTTCAGCCATCATCTCTGTCAGGGGACATGGCGACATGCAACACATGTGACAGTTGTCACACACACACACAATGTCTTGAGTCTTAGATTCAAGCACATAGCGCTTGTGGAAGGTGACAGGTTCAAGGGTTCTCTTCTCAACTCACTCTGAACATCACAGGATATCGTCACAGAAACTTGACAGCCCAGTCTCTCAAAAAACCAATCTCCGCGTGTGACTAAGTGGTAAAGATGTGTCTTCATTAACAGCGGGGTCACCGAGGTCCCCTGCTTGCACTCCTGGTTAAGAGAGCACGTCAGCAAGTCCCCCTAACTCGTTATGTGTGCACTAATTCTAAGCGCCACCAAATCAGACTTAACTGCTTTCCTCCTGCACCCGGATAGGACACGGCCATTAAAACCGTTCATTGGATCCAAAATAGGGACGATGCCTAATAATGATTCAATCCAGAAATTAGATCCTCATTGGGCCTCTAGATCAGGGGTAGTCAACCTTTTTATACCCACCGCCCACTTCTGTATCTCTGTTAGTAGTAAAATTTTCTAACCACCCACCGGTTCCACAGTCATGGTGATTTATAAAGTAGGGAAGTAACTTTACTTTATAACATTTATAAAGCAGAGTTACAGCAAGTTAAAGCATATAATAATAATTACTTACCAAGTACTTTACGTTGGATTTTTGCTAAGTTTGGCAGAATAAATCTTTATAAAACAACTCACTATAGTTAAATCTATCCTTTTATTTATACTTTGGTTGCTCCGCTACCGCCCACCATGAAAGCTGAACGCCCCCCTAGTGGGCAGTAGGGACCAGGTTGACTACCACTGCTATAGATTAAAAAACTTGAAGCTTTCTTTGAAAAAAATAAAATAAACCTGAAAAAGTGAAAAACCAAGACTCCTCGGTGATGACCCACAGCTAAGGAAGGAGGTGGTGTGAGGATGTTGTCCCCTTCTTGGCAAATCTGACCTGTTCTAGGCTTTGAACTTGGCAGAAAGTAGCCCTTTCGGTCTAAAATCAGAGAAGACCAGCGAACTCCTTGACTGGGAAAAGGAGCTGAATGCCGAGACCGTGGGGTCGGGCGTGAGACCGCTGGCTCTACCCACCACTCTCTGGGGTCTTGGCAGTCACATCTTTGAGCCTCATCTGTGAAGAGGGTTATGACCCACCGCAGGGGGTCTCTGCGTGCATGGAGTACACGCACAGCACAGCGGCTGGGACGGTACGTCAGTCAAGGTCAGTCGATTCCCGTCCTCTGGAGGTCAGAGGACGGGGGGTCTTTTCTAGCCATTCATTGCAAATGTCCAGTTGCTTTGGAAAAGTGAGCCAACAACCCCAATTCGGTAAATCTAAGAGGAGAAGGCAAGCTCTGCACCAGCTGTCTGTTGGGTGCACACACACAAGCTCTAACCTGTTAGGTTAGGGACCACCTGCCAGGTGCACTCAAGCCCAAGGTGGGGTGTCCACCATACCTTGCTCAGCTCTGATATGTTGAAATGCTACTTGTCCATGAAGTAGCTTCCTGAAAAATACACACAAACATGGATGGATGAGTGGATGGATGGATGGGTGGGTGGATGGATGGATGGAAATGATAGAGATAGAGATGATAGATAGATATAGATAGATAGATAGATAGATAGATAGATAGATAGATAGATAGATGATAGATAATTCATAGTGACCCATTGCCATGTTCTGATTTTCCCAGGCTCCGAGTTTGGTCCTCAGCCTCAGAGCCAGGGTGGCCAACAGCACAGACCGCTTGCCTAGTGCATGTCCTCCAGGTGAGTGCAGGTTGAATGTGTCCCACCCGGTGTCTTCTCTGGTCTGGGGAGGGGTTTGGTTCTCCACCACTTACTCCACTGGAGTTGCAAACCAAGCCGGGTGTCAAAATTGTGTGAATGAAGACACCCAACCCGCCACAGACAACAGCTGAGTGACACGTCGGCTATGGAAGCGCAAGCTGTCACATGGGGACATGCTTGTCAGCGAGGCGAGGTGACATGCTACAGGCAGCTGGACGCTCTCCAAAGTCCTCTCCTACGGTCGGTCGTCCGGCATCATCACATCCCTGCAACCCCGAGACGTGATCCACAACCAGCTCAGAACCGCGGACCAGAGACCGGGGATGACGGCCAGGGTCTGGAATCATCTCAGGTGGCTGGAGAAGCCGCCCACGGCAACGCCAGCAGCACATGGCCATCGGGGTGGACGTGAGTCTGTCCCTGCCTCCTCCCAGGAGGGCGGACCACAGCGAGGGGTAGCCGTGAGTCCATCCCTGCCCCCTCCCAGGAGGGCGGACCACAGCGAGGGGTAGCTGTGAGTCCATCCCTGCCCCCTCCCAGGAGGGCGGACCACGGCAAGGGGCGGATGGTTGTGTGTCCCCCACCCCCACCCCTGCCTGGCATCTCCTGACAAACAAATGCTTAAGTTACAGAGAAGAAATGACTCATTCTTTCTGCCCTGCGTTACTCAAAAGTTATGCAAATCACATCACTGGGGCACGTGTATAAAACACACATGTAAGATCCTCGGACCAGACCCTGTCTGTACAAAGTCATGCAAGATGCATGTTCTGGCTGGGTGTGAAACTCTTACAGTAGAAGCAGAGTCTCACTAAATGGGGCAAGAAAAAAAAAAACAGGAGGAAAAAAAAGGGGGGGCGGGCAAGACCCGCTTGGTGATTCAGGGCTAACACGTAACTTTCAGGGGGTCTGGCAAGCCGGACTTCCTCATGACCTAACACGAGCCCAAAAACGAGAAGAGTCATCGTTTTTGTTTGTTTGTTTATTTACACAAGGATTGTTTACCTTTCAGTTCTGCTCATAATCCGTGCTCAAGGTGACTCCAGAAATCAAATCCGTGAGCCAGGCATAGGGCAAACTTGCTGTGGGCTGGGAGCCCAGGTCAGAGTCCCCCCGACTGCGACAGACCCAGGCTTCCATTAGCCTTCACCCAGCTCCCCCAAATCAAGAAAAACCTCGTGAGTTGTTGGCATATTCCTAAGTAAGCAGATGCTCCGTTCCTGCGCCAGGCTGCCAGGCTGTGGTGCCGGAGAGGGGGCGCCCCGGGCGGGCACCCATGGCCAAGCCTGGGGGCTCACTCACCTTCCTCGCTCTGTGGGTTCGGACCTGCAGCAGAGCCTCTCCCGTCACCCTGAGCGTCTCCGTCTGTGCCTCCCTGGAACCCCGTGAGGAGCCTGGAACCCCGTGAGGAGCCTGGAACCCCGTGAGGAGCCTGGAACCCCGTGAGGAGCCTGGAACTCCGTGAGGAGCCTGGAACCCCGTGAGGAGCCTGGAACTCCGTGAGGAGCCTGGAACCCCGTGAGGAGCCTGGAACCCCGTTGAGGAGCCTGGAACCCCGTGAGGAGGGTGCCCGGCGACAGGGTCCCTGAGCTGAGGGGCGCTGGCTCCTCCTGCAGGACCTCTCTGGGGCTGGGGGTCTGCACACACACGAGTGTGCACACGGGTCCCCCCGGGGTCCCTATTCACCCGCATGTCCCGACCTGGCGGGACCGTGAGGGGCTAGTGCTGCCCGTCTGCGGCCCCCACTCGGAGTGGCACCGCTGTTCAGTGAGCTCAAGGCCCTCCCATTCACAATTAGACAGTTATTGGAGGCGTCCCCGGCCCCGGGCGCTGTCCCTGCTGCGGACAGAGCCCAGGAAGGACGGCCCCGGTGTTGAGGACCTTGGCGGACGGGAGAACCCGTAACACGCGGGGTGAGTCCAGCGGGTGTTTGGATTCTCTGCACCACCGGGAGGAAACGCCCCTCCAAAGCGGCTGACACACGTTGGGGCTGTACCCGGTCCCTGTGAGGGCCACACGGGGTATGGTGACTTCGGCGGCGGCAGTTGGAAGCAGGGCTAAAATGGTGTCTCCAGGGCCTGGTTTCTCCCCGTGGCCTTGGCTCTGCGTCCCGTGGCCGCTCCCTCCTCCTGGAGGCAGCAGGACACCAGCCCCCACGTCTTCTCCCGCTGACTGAGGGTAGCGCCCGCTGGTCCCCCAGGTCTCAGTGGAAACCTCCCGGTGGCACCTCAGGCCCTCTAAGCAGGTCATGGGCTCAGCCTGTCACCAACCGCCGTGTCCTGGGAAGTCGGTCAGACTTCCAGTGTGGCAAACCCGAGAGTTAGGGGTGAGCTGTGTGCCCTGCGCTGTGCCTGATGTCCCCGTGACCATGTTGTCACTGCCCATCTGTGCCACTTAACCCCTCCCCCTTTCTGCCCGCCCCCGCCCCCCTCTTCCCCCTCTCCGCCCGCCCCCACCCCCCTCTTCCCCCTCTCCGCCCGCCCCCCCCGCCCCCCTCTTCCCCCTCTCCGCCCGCCCCCTCGCCCCCCTCCTCCCCCTCTCCACCCGCCCCCCCGTCCTCCCCCTCCTCCCCCTCCCCGCCCCCTCCCTCCTCCCCTTCCCCGCTCCCCCTCCGCCTTCCCTTCTCCCCCTCCCCGCTCCCCCTCCTCCCCCTCCTCCCCCTCCCCGCCCCCTCCCTCCTCCCCTTCCCCGCTCCCCCTCCGCCTTCCCTCCTCCCCCTCCCCGCCCCTGCCCTCCCTCTTCCGGCCGTGTTCTGTCCGTTTATTCTGCTCTTCAGGCTCCACATATAAGTGACATCGCAGGGTTACTTGTCTTCCTCTGTCCGACGTGTTTCATTGAGCATGCTGGTCCGTCCATGCTGTCACAAATTCCATCCTTTTTTATGACAGAGTAGTATTCCGAGGTATAGACGTACACCACAGCTTTTTTTAGTCACTCGTCTATTGACGGGCACTTGGGCTGCTGGTGTGTCTTATGTGGTAAATCGAGCCCCAGTGAACACAGGTGCAGATAGTCTTTTGAATTGGCGTTCTGGGTTTCTGAGGATATATTCCCAGAAGTGGAATTTCTGGGCCATAACGCAATGCCATTCTCAATTTTTGGCGGACCCTCCGTGCTGTTTTCCACAGCGGCTGCACCAGGCCGCATTCCCTGGAGCAGGTCATGGGGGTTCCCTTTTCTCCACAGCCTCACCGGCACTTGTCTGGGGATTTATTGATGACAGCCATTCTGACAGGTGTGAGGTGACACTCACTGTGGTGTTAATGTGCCTTGCTCTGATGATTAGTGCCATTGACTGTCTTTTCATATGTCTATTGGCCATCTGTGTGTCCTCTTCAGAGCAGTGTCTACTCAGTAAATGGTCCTCTGCTCGTTTTCTAACTGGATGGTTTGTATTACGGTGTTGAGTTGTATGAGTCCTTAATAAAGTTTGGATCCTAACCCCTTAGGGCAAATACGTTCCCCCATCAGTGAGTCATCTTCTCCTGCTGTTGATGGTTTCCTTGGCTGTGCAGGAGATGTTTCAGTTTGATGGAGTTCTATTTGTTTAGCTTCCCTTTTGTTTCCTTTTGCCTGAGGAGCAAGGCCAGAAAAAAGCTTTGCGAAGAGAAATGCCAGAGACTCTGTTGCCTCTGTTTTCTTTTAGGAAATTTACAGTTTCCTGTCCAACATTTAAGTCTCTAATTCATTTTTTAGTTTATCCTTCTGTTTGGTATAAGAAGATGGTCTCAAGGAATTCCAGGCACGGTCAGGGGGTGCCAAAGATACCCCGAGAGAGACGGGGTTTTGTGGCTTCCGCACGAGGGCCATTTTTCCCGTGTGCCCGGCCAGCGCCACCATCCCCGTTGGGCTGGCCCCCTCCCTGTCGCAGCGTTAGCCGGGGGGACTGCACTCGCTGAACCCCTGAAGCCCCACCATGCCAAGCTCAGACGGAGCTGTGGGATCTGTTGGCAGCGGTCAGCCTGAGTCCACATTACAGTCTTTCTTTAAAAAAAACTGCAGAAATAGTGCGCAAGCCCAGGAGATGCCCGAGAAACACAGGGAGAGACTGAGTTGTGTGGCCTTTTCCTCCTGCACCTGACAGGTAGGTACCACCTTCCCTGGACAGAGCCCTCCTTCTGCATGGCCAGATCATCTGCTTCAGCCTCATGAACTCTGCTGGCTCCCTTCTGAGACCCCACCACACCACGAAGCTCCACCCTGGCAGGCAGCTGGCCTTGGTATCCAGGGAGTACTCTTCCAGGGTTTTGAATTCTAAATGAGTGAAGCAAAGGGGGGGAAGGAGAGGAGAAGAAGAGAGAGAGGGAGGAAGAAGAAGAAGAAGGAAGGGAGGGAGGAAGGAAGGAAGGAAGGAAGGAAGGAAGGAAGGAAGGAAGGAAGGAGGGAGGGAGGGAGGGAGGGAGGGAAGGAAGGAAGGAAGGAAGAGGGAGGGAAGGAAGGAAGGAAGGAAGGAAGGAAGGAAGGAAGGAAGGAAGGAAGGAAGGGGGAGGGAGAGAATAACAGGAGAAGGAGGGAAGGAAGGAAGGAAGGAAGGGAGGGAGGGAGGGAGGGAGGGAAGGAGGGAGGGGAGAGAGGGAACCAGAGCTCCCCACCTTGCTCTTTAGCTGTTCTTTGATTCTGTGGCCTCGCCCTACCTGTTTATTCCAGTTAACTTCCTGTTTTGCTCAATGTACTTGAGTCCCTTTTACAGCCAAAGAACCTTGACAGATGCCAGATAGAATCACACTTACAGACCACCCAGGAACTCAGCTGTCTGCTTTGGTTTCAACCTCTCGTCCGACTGAAGACTGACCGGAGTCCCAGTGGGCACTCCTTTGATCCCCAGCCACTCTATAAAGACACTGAGAAATACTGTCGTGGCCACAACACTGCTCGGAATCAAGGAAATAAGAAAGGTCTTGGGGTGAGAATGGACCCGAGAGCCCCAAGAGGGAACCGGGAGCTGTGATATCTAGCCTGTGCTCTTCCTCTAACTAAGCACCGATGGCATCTTCGGCCTTTCTGCGTCTCTGTTTCCACACTTGTAAATGACCGAGCTGACTCTTGTCACACAAAATTTTAGAACATGCCAATATTTCTTAACTAGGCTAGGTCTCCGCTCGCCCACTGGAGTGCCTGCCTGCATGGCGTGATATTGGAGCCAGAGATCAGCCTCCTCCACAACTCTGACCTATTCCCTGAGCCGCACTCTGACCACCTCTTCATCAAGATCTCAATTGCACTGCCTAGAAGCCCCGTCGCTCAGTTGAAGAGAAATTTCTCTCCCTCCAAACACCTCCGGGGACTCCTGAGAAAAGCCAGCACTTCCTCTGGTCAACGTCCAGTTCTCGCTTTCACTAAATCTGCAGCGGGCCCTCCTACCCTTTGCCTCCTGTGGTTTTAGCCCCGTGCCGTCCTGGCTAGCAGAGCTCCGATCCCTTCAGCCTGTACCACCTGCTCACGGCGAAGCGTGTAGCAGCCTTTCTAGAGGTTCGGGCAACTCGACCGAACAAAACAGCTCCAAGCTGAACACTGTTCTTCCTGTCCCTGGCCACTGTCGCCCCTTCTGGGGAGCATTCCAGGGGTGTCTCCTCCCGGGGCTCCAGCACCCTGTCACGTTGCTTATCTCTGATTATTTCTCCCTGTACCTCTTCCCCTCTCCTTTCAAACTCTCTCCTTTCCAATCCCCACATTTCCTGTTCAATCTTTTAGACAGAGCTTCTTCCTCCCACCAAAATGGCCTATTACGTGTTTTGCTAAACAAAGGTCATCCTAAGAAGAATTTTGACCAAAAGTATTTATGCCAACAATTATTTTTTTCTTTCTGAAAAAAAAAAATGCAGAGGTGATCCAAGATGGTGGTGGTGTAGTTGGAAAAGCTATGCTCACCTCCTCCCAGGAGCCAACTGGAATTACAACTAAATTATAGAACAATCACCCTGAATAACCAACTGAAGACTTATAATGAAGGATTTACAGAAGAAGACACATCAAGACTGGTGGGAAGGGCAGAGAGATAAAAGAAGTGGTGGCTAAGACTCCAGAGAGATAGCTCAGCTGTGGGGGTGGGGGGCTCCCCCTGAGAAGTACTACTCAAAGCAATCTATAGATTCAATGCAATTACTGTCAAGATACCAATGGTGACTCTCACAGAACTAGAACAAATATTCCAAAAATGTAATATAAAACCACAAAAGACCCCCAAATAGCCACAGCAATCTTAAGAAGAACAAAGTTGGAGAAACAACACTACCTAATATAAAACCATCCTACAAGGCCATAGTAATCCAGACAGTGTGATGCTGGCACAGAAACAGACGTGTAGATCAGTGGAACAGGGCACCTTTACAGTCAATTACTACTTGACAAAGGAGGCAAAAACAAACAATGGGGTAAAGACAGTCTATTCAATAAATGTTGGAAAAATCGGTCAGATATGTGCAAAAAATACTTGGCCATCTTCTTACACCACACACAAGAATAAACTCAAAATGGATTAAAGACTTAAATGTAAGATTGGAACCCATAAAACTCCTAGAAGAAAACATGGGCAGTAAAATCTCTGACATTTCTCATACCAGTGATTTTCCTGATGTAGCACCTCTTGGAAAGGAAACAAAAGAAACAATAAACAAGTGGGACTTTGTCAAACTAAAATGGTTTTTCTCAACAAAATGAAAAGACAACAACCCCTTTATGGTAGAACATAGTCACCAGTGATACATCTGATAAGGGGTTAATATCCAAAATTTATAAGAAACATATAAAACTCAACACACACACACACACACACAAGGCAATCCAATTAACACAAATGGCAAGGGGCTGCATAGACACTTCTCCAGCCAGGACACACAGGTCAACAGACACATGAAAGGATGCTCAACACCACTAATCATAAGAGAAAAGCAAATAAAAACCACCATGAGATATCACACCTGTCAGAATGGCCATCATCGATAAATCAGCAAGCGAGTGTTGGCAAAGCTGTGGAGAAAAGGGAACCCCATGCACTGTGGTGGGAATCCGGACTGGTGCAGCCACTGTGGAAAGAAGGATGGAGTTTCCTCAAAAAAAAAAAAAATTAAAACTGGGTATGACCCAGTGATTCCACTTCTGGAAATACATCTGAAGAATCCCGAAACACTCATCGGAAAGCAGATACGCACGCCGTGTTCACCGCAGCATTGTTGACAGCAGCCAAGATCTGGAAGCAGCAGCCCCAGTGCCGTCAGCAGAGGAGAGAATTCAAAAGCAGGGCTGCATTCACACAAGGGAGCACTACTCAGCTGTGAAAAAGGAGGGCAGCTCACCCTTTGCGGCAGCGTGGGTGGTCCCGGAGGGCACGATGCCGAGCGAGACAAGCCAGAGAACAGCAAACAACAAATTTCGTATGAGCTCACTTATGTGCGGACTCTGCTGAACAGAACGAACAAACGAAATACAAAATACGCACAGACGTGTAACCAGAGAGCAGGCTGACAGCCGTCGGGCGGAAGGGGGTGGCGAGGCTCGGCGAAAACGGTGAAGGGGCCAAGCAGAGGGAACACCCACAGACACAGAGTACAGGACGGTGGTTCCGGGAGGGGGAGGGCGTGGGGAGGTCGGAGAGGGTCCAGGGGGTGTTGTGGAGCTGTGCACCTGAAACCTAGGTCATCTTATTAACCAGTGTCGCCCCCCATAAATTCAATAAGGAAAATAATAAAACAAAATAAAACCAGGAGCATAAATGAAAAAAAGCTTTAAATGCACCTCTAAAGGTACGGAGAACACGTGTTCCCGGCTGAGAGAAGACTGCCTCAAACATTCAGGATGCGCTTCTCAGAAAGAGAATGGCACTGGGAGGGGGGGGAGGTTGCTATTTTATCAGTATCCCTTAAGTGGAAACAGTGTCGTCTCCTGATGCTCCAAGCAACGAGAAAGAGGCTTTCTCCCTTCCTAGCTGCCTGACCTCAGGAAAACTGCCACGAGGTGTGGTCATCAGCCACATTAGCCCTCTGCCCGTGTGTTTCCTTTCTATAAAATGGGGACAAGAATAACAATACCGACTCCAAAGGACTGTTATGAGAATCGGAATTACAGACCCAACATGCTTTGTGCAGGGAGAAGCACACCATGGCTGTTCTGCAAAGGGTCAATGGCAGTCCGATGGCCGCCACCATCATCGTCACCGCTGCTGAGGACACTCGGAAGTGAGCATTTAAAATGGTGATAGTGACAGAGCACACAGCACATCAAGCAGTCACTTGGGAAATGTGAAGATACGAATGAGAAACCAGGGATGGCCCAGAGTGACCCTCAGCCCCTCCCCTGCCCCCGCCCCCCCGAGCTCCTGTCTCACCAGCCAGGAGGGCTGGATAATTAACAGACCCCAAAAGCTATAAATGTGAATGCCATTATCTCGGAAAGAAAATGTGTCTCGTTTCTATTTTTATTTTTTAAATGAATAACAGAATACCCCTTTTTTCATCTGAAGATCACTGAGCGGCACTCTGAGAACAAATCTTTTCATGCCTCCCAGGAACTAGTTCAGTCCTAGAGAGAATAGGCGTCGACCACAGTAAGTAGGACGCCTGGACATGGAAGTGTCATCGTCAAGACTGCTGCGGAGGCGTCTCTTGGAAATGTTCCAGTCCTCCTCCAAAAAAGGTGGAGAGAGAACCATACTGGGAGCCAGCTCCCCACGCCAAAAACAAATACAACAGCCTCCCCTGAAGTTACAGTAACACATTATTACATTTTTCTATGGGGACCCTTTAAAAAAATTGTATCACTTCTGCTTGACTGCCCTTCGGCTGTTACCTTCCTTTTGGAGGGCTCTGATTGCTTCTGTTTCAAGCCTTCATCTGGAAAGACCACGTCTGGGGCCTTCCCCGGGCATGATTTGGGTGGTGTTGTTGTCTACAGGAATCTCTGCCTGCTTTTTACAGCTTGTCCGCCACACAGACGGAGTTGAGGACACTGTGGGCTGTCGCTGCAAGCGAGGTCTAAAAAAGCCTCTTGGACAAAGTGCCCGCCCCTGAATCCCTTCAGCTCCGGCTTCTGGGATTCTATCTTTTCGTTAGCAGCCCCCTGGGAAAGACCAAGCCAGGTGCCCCCACCGCCACGGTATTTGGGGAGACCCCGTCCTTTCCCGCCTGGGAGACAGATGTCAGCTCTATACAAAGGACCCCAATCCCGGGGTCACTGTCCCCAGGAGACCTACGCGTGAGGCAGGAAAGGGGGAGTTGGGGGCAGAGATGGGACTGAGTCTTGGAGCTGGCCTGACAAATAAAAGCTTGAGAAAGATCCGAGGTCTCTTCACAAAGTACAGAAGGCCTGGGAGCTGAGGCAGGGAGGTGTAGACAGGATGGAGAACAGTCTCCCAGAGGAGAGGGGCAGCGGATGGGGGGGTCACACCAATAATACAAACCAACCTAGCTGACCCTGAGGGGCACCCCGAGGGCGCACGCCCATTGGCTTAGCCCACCCCGCCCTGTGGTGTGGTCCTTGCGTTGGTTGTGACGTGGCCTTCTGCTTGTCCACACACAGGCCCGCTCTCTCTGTTCAGCACAGCACCAACAGAATCCCACGGTGGGGACATTAGCACCGGCAGGCCTGGCCGGCGTCCACCCGCTGAGGACCAGGGGGTGGTGCCCTCCGCCCTCAGGCAGAGACGTCTGGACTGTCCCTGGGAGAGGGATTCCCACAAAATCTCAGGCTGTCTGCATCCCCTGACCAGGATCCAGGCCCAGCAGTGGCTCGGAGGACGCTGCCCCTCACCCGCCACACTCACCGCCTCCGCATCCCGTCACGCAGAGCACCCTGGTCTTGCTCGCCTGTCTCTGCTTGGATGAGGGTCACACACAAGCGTTCGTCCTTTGATACCCACTCTCCAGTCACCTCTAGAGACCGGTGTTTCCTCCCTCCTGGACCAAGGCATTGCAGAATCTGCCTCTGGATGCAGGACGGCCCCCACCGTGTGCAGCCCCTGCCCAGGGCAGGCCCCATGCTCAGAAGGGCCCCGCTCGGGTAATTCCCTGCTGTTGCCAAGTTGAAGCACTTAGTGACTTTTGAACAAGGGGTTCCCCTTTCCATTGGGCACCGAGCCCGCCACCAGTCATGCAGCTGGGCCTGTCAGAGGAATGACCGCTTGAAGGTGCCTTCCCCTACACCGGGGACAGGAGCCATGGCCCAACGGCTCCAGCGTGGCTCTGGGTTACCGCGATCATTTCCACCCTCACTCGCTTGGCAGGGTGACCGTCTCAATCCTGAAAAACTCAAGCGATCCAAAAACACTTTGACATCTGATTACAAGCAACCGGTTCAACCCAACGTGAAGCGCCAGTGTGGGCCACACTTTGTCACCTGCACAGACAGGCTCCCGCCCCTCCATGCCACCTCCTCCGAAGTTTAGAAACTATACTGGCCCCAAACTCTGGTTCATAAGGTCTCCTGTTCTGTGAACGTAAAGTGTTACTCGAAATGTAACAATTTCCCTGGCGTTGTTTCTTTAAGGGTGTGTGGCATCAACTCGGAGGTAATAAAAGTCAAGCCTTGTACCTTCAATTATACACTGGGGAACAATTATTTTTTTCATTTTCTGTTGCATGAGGTTTTAGAACTGTCTCTATATATTTCTGAATCGCTAATTCCAAGTCTGAAATCCGTTTTTTGGTGCATGCTCTAGTTTTTATGCAATTTTAATTTCTTTTTGTTACAGTTAATGGCATGCATTGGTTTTTAAATTGGAGTTAAAGGGCAATGACTCTTGGATTGAACATAACCACAAGGCAAAAAATGTTTTACAAACATCACTTTTACATAATTGTATTTCTTTTTAACTGTAAAAAATTATTTTCTGATAAAGACACCCTCTTATTTTAAGATTGAATCATGGCTTCTTCAAGTAGGCATAAACGTAAGAATAGTCCTGACACCTTCTGTTATATATGTGGCTATTACACACTTCAACGTCAAAGGTGCAATATTTCATCATTTGTGACATGTGCATATATTGCCTATTTTCAGTGGTTCCAATTGGTTATTCAACTCACTTGCGAGATTATAATGACATAAAAATTGTCCTCCACTTTCTGAAGTATGAGGAGCATAACTGGATCATTTGTGTGGATCTTAAAATGGTAAATTTCCTGCTAGGACAACAGGGAGGTTTCACGAAGTATCCTTTCTTTCTGTGTTTGTGGGACAGCAGAGCTCGGAAGAAACACTGGACACAGAAGGAGTGGCCAAAACATGAAGCTCGGGAAGTAGGGATGCAAAATATTGTGAATGAACCTGTAGTTAATTAAGACAGAATCATTTTCCCCCCACTTCACATCAAACTTGACTTCATGAAGTAGTTTGTTCAGGCTTTGAATAGAGAAAGTGAATGTTTTCAACATATTATTTCTGCTTTTCCTGCCTTGTCTTTCAAGAAGATAAAAGCAGGTGTATTTGATGGACCTCAAATTCAAACCCTCATACATGACAGAGAATTTGCCAGGAAGATGAATAAGGATGAGAAAGCAGCATGGCAGTCTTTTGTGGCAGTTACAAAGAACTTCCTTGGCAACAAAAAAGCAGAAAACTATGAACTTCTGGTTCAAAGGATGCTGTTGGCTTTCTGCGACATTGGATGTAACATGAGCGTTAAGATTCACTTCCTGAACAGTCACCTTGATCAGATTCCCGAAAATCTTGGAGCTGTCAGTGATGAGCAGACTACTGCTGGAGCATCAAACGAGATTGTCCTCAACAAGTACACAAACACGAGAGCTACAAATGCAAATTTTTACCTGAATAGAATTTAAATAAGTTTTGCACAAATTTTATGATTAAAATAAGTGTTTTAATATGTTCTATTTCAAAATTGTAGACAAATTCTGATGCAATCATATCTTTTAGTGTGTTTACTGCATTATATAAATTATTATATTTTCACAAAGATGATGCTCAAGAAGACATTCTACTTCATTATGTTAAACTAAATGTTGAAACTTTTACAATAAGATGAAAACCTAAAATCTTGAATTGCAAAAGAACTGTAGCTTACAGAGAAAAACTAATGTCAGATTTGAGATCAGCACACTCGAATTAGGTAAGAACAAGTGTTTTTGTGGATGCAACAAAAATTTTGTTTCCCCGTGTTATTAAACACTGGTGCCAGAGCCTGTACCCACGCAGCTCTGGGGCTCTACCTGAACCACCAAAGTCGCAGCTGGGATGCCCGGCAAGGAGGGACACTAGCCGTGACAGATTTAAAGGGCCTTCCCTCCTCAAGGTGAGTGACACCTTGGCACACCCCAGCCCGCACCTCAATCCCTCCTCACATTGCGTCATCACTGTCTACCTGTCCGCCGCAGACCCGGACAGAACTGTCACGGGCCACCTGCTCTCCAGAGGCCTGAGACCCAAAAGTGTCCATCGCCACATACTCACTCACTGTCTGGACTCTGGAACCACAGTGTGTTTTCCAGACCCGCGGACAGTTCCGACACTCAACCACGTGGGCAGGTATGCAGGTGGGCTGTGCGCAGGGAGGGGAGGGGAGGGGCGCTGGGGGATGTGGTGACGTGTCACTTCCCTCCGGGTCCTTCTGAAGTCACCTGTAGAGACCGGGCTTCAGACATCATCACCCTTATCTGTCATGGCTCAGGCCCAGAGAACACGAATCCTGCAACAGGCCTCGTTCAAACTCACGCTCATTTCACACCCACAGCCTGACCCAGCCGCAGCAGCGGTGTGTGCCACCGAAATCCTGGCCGGAGCTGGCCACGGCAGGCAGGCAGGGGCGGCCTGGGAATGGGCAGCCCTGGCCTCACCCGGCGCCCACACCAGCGCCAACTCCTGGGAGCCACCGTGCCTACGCCCCCAGCGGTCACCGTGCCTACGCCCCCAGCGGTCACCGTGCCTATGCCCCCAGCGGTCACTGTGCCTGCGCCCCCAGCGGTCACCGTGCCTACGCCCCGCCCCGGGCGAAATCCACCTCCCAGACCTTCCAACTGCGCGTTCACGGCACCCAAAACAATAACTAAGTATCGCGTGGCTTCCGCGATAAGGAACAGCTTTCTTGCCCTCCCTGAGGCACCGGGGCCGCCTCCTTCCTTGTGCGGGTGAACCCACTCTGGTTCCTGCTTTTACTTTGTTCCTGCAAACTGGGAAAAAGATACTGCGCCTCCAGCCCCTCCCCCGGACACTGTACCCCTCCACGCTCAGAAAAACCCGACTTTCGGCTTCTGGCTCATCAGTGGGAGATACCGGTCTCTACCAAGTCGCCCTGGAACCGCTGAAGATGTTTCCATGGCCCACCCCCACCCCTACATCCGAACAGAACCCAAGACCCACTTGCGTCTGCAAGTTTCGGGGGACGGCCTGGCACGCTCTCCCCAGAGATCACACGTTCTTCCTCTTTCCCTTAGGAGAGCTTCCAAATGTTGATAGTTACCTATTTCATTCACTGGTGTAATCAATAGCCGTCCAGCATTCACTCTGGGGCAGACACAGCAGGGTACAGGGTTTGCCCAGCCCCTGCCTGCCAGGTACCCCCCGGGGCCGGTATGAATGAGGCCTTTGAGTGCCTCTGAGCTCCCTGAAACTCAAGCACCCAGCCTGTGCCCACGGTCTTGTTCCAAATGCATATTTGTTGGCCAAATGCAATGGTGAGCCTTCGTTTGTTTTTTGGGGGGGGTTTTATAAACAGAGCTTTCTAATTAACAAAGGCATTCCAGGGTCAGAGGGAAAAGCCGGGCTTGCTATCAACTGAGCAGAGTTTGAAAATAAAAATCACTCTGATGACCTGCTCTGAAAAATATTTCCCCCCCTCCCCGCCAACAGACATATTGCCAAGTTGGGGGGGGGGGGCACAGAAGGCTCTCTCTTTCACGTCTGCTGCCTCAGAAATGGTCACCGGCTCTGTTGCCATTTGTTGAGACACGGGGCTCCTTGTACCAAGGGCTCCACAGACGCTTAGGAATGCCAAAAAAAAAAAAAAATGCTTCTCTTTTCAACCCTGTGCACGCCGACATGTCACTGATGTGACTCTCTTGGCTGGGAGTGGGAACTACACCTATCTCACCTTCCTAGAATGCAGCTAGGGACATACACGTCTCCAGGAGTGACAGTTCACCTTTTCCACCCACAGAGCCCAGGAGTGGCAGAGTGGTGAAGAGCACACAGCTGCCGCAGGAGAGACCCACAGGTGAACACCCCCCCCAGCGCAGCAGCAAGGGGGGGGGGGGCTGGGGGCTGTTTTGCTCAAACATTGCATCTGAGCAAGAGCTCGAGGCAGCGTCGGATGTCGTTTTAAATGCGAGGCCCCAAAAACGTTGTACTTCCACTTGAATGCAATCCAAGTCCTTCCGTATACCAAGGGATGAACCACTCAGCCGCTGAGGAATCCTCCGCTCAGAAGCTGGCCATGACTTCTACTGCGATGAAGTGAGGGGGGCCGAGTGCCCCGCGAAATAAATGTGTCTGTGAATGGTTATTCTTGCCCAGTGTGGTCGCTCCGTAATGATGCTGTTTTCATTCCCTCGTAAACCTGTTTCATCTCTGCTCCTCCAACATTAGTATTTGTTTTAATGGTTCACTTAAAAGTATTCTTAAATTACAGCTACCGCAAATATTCTGCTGCAGATAATTTCTCTACCATGAACATACCGTAGAAAACATGACCCGTGAGACAGCTGTGCCAGGGCTTTAATAAAAACACGATACTGTTAACACCAGTTTAGTCAATTAACAGTCAACCACTCTGTAATGTCTTATAAAGGTCACTGCTAACGACGTGTTTTTAAAACCCCTGTGCTTGTTTACCTTGGAATTCTTCACAGCGTGGATTCCACGCAGTCCATGAGAACTCGACTTCAAGAGTCATCTCGTGTTAACGTATCTCCCACGTATTCTTGTTTTACCATTCTTGCCCTAAAATCAGATCCTCAGCATTTGCCTTACACGACGTTAGCCTGCCCAGACCTGCCAGTACCTGATTAACAGTCTTTTATACTGAACTTGTATCCCACTTCACGTACTATGTTACCACATGGTCTCCTGCTTTTTTTTTTAGGCTTCCTACGTTGCTGCTGTAAGATGACATTCTGCAGCGCTGTGCCCATACATAACCACGGGCTCAGAACAGCAGCAACACGCCCTGACCGCTGCAGGGAAAATCTCAGCAGGTTCCTCCCTGGGCTCCGCTCGCAAAATCCAACACGCTCTCCCCTCAGTCATTCTCACGTCTAAAAGAAGCTCTCAGCTGGAGCGTCCCACTGTCCGCACCTGGGATAGCTCCTTTGCACCTTTAGGAAACCCAACAAAGAAAAAGCAACATGCCCTAACAGGCACCCCAGGTAAATAACCATTCTCTTTCTGCACAAATCTGGGGGGCGGAGTGGGGAAGAGAAAAGTCTGGGAGCGCCCTGAGAGTTCCCAGGTTTCGCAGGCTCTGTCCCAGGCAGGGAGACTCTCCGGACACGCACCGACTTCTCTCTTTTCTGACCCAAGATGTTCACGCCCCTGCCAACTGTCTTTTCAGACAAATACTTAAGGTTTGTGTGCTCATCGTCTGAAGTCTTTTTTTTAACAGCATACTTTCCTTTAAATAAAAAATAAAAATCCTGTCTCTAAACTAACCTCAGGACCCAAACACGGCTTCTCTGCTTCCAGGTGCCCCTGGTTTTAACTCCGTAATCAAAACCGAAGGCCCCTGGGTTCTCCAGGGGCGGCCTCTTCCTTTCTGAGCGCAAGAACAGCAAGAGCGGTGTGCTTTCCGCTCCTCTGCCCGGCTCGGCTTTGAACTTGGAGGACTGGTTCCCTTCCCCAGGCACCCGACAGGTTGCGATTCACTCCTGAGAAAACAGCTCCCAGGTGCTTACCAAGGATTCAGAAGCACCCCCCCCCCAGCTGTCCTCTGGGAAACACAGGGTGGGAGGTGGGAGAGGGATAGAAAGCAGATTCTGTCTGAAACTACACAGGTAAACCCAAAGTAATGGAGGCGACTATAAAAAAAAAGAATATTATTTATTACCTTCTTTATTAATACTCACATATAACTTTTTGGGTTTTTGTTGTTGTTTTTTTTACAAGAAAAGTCTACTTTGAAAGAACGCCTCTTCAGTGTATGGTGCCCAGCAGAGCCATCTGCTCCCGGACCAGGTCCCCTTTCCTTTCCCCACCCCCACCCTCCACATCCAAATGACTCTAGGACACGTTCACAGATACCACAAAAAATTTTGTAAACAAGATTTTGGGTTACTGGATCCTGACTTCATCAGCATCCCACTTCCAACCGAAGGGCAGGTGAGGGGGGGGGGGACAGGGGAGAAGGCAAAAAAAAAAAAAGAGAGAGAGGAGAGGCAGAGGAGAGGAGGGGAGGGCAGCTGGTCAGAACTTTTCAAGTCTTGCCTTTTCTGAGATGGGTGTATGGACTGACTGTTCCTGGAAATTCAAAGACTCAGAACACTGACAGCGAGCGTCCCGGTGGTTATTTATATTATAGGTCTATAATAGGATACGTGAGCTTCCTCAGTTTGGGTCCCGGCTGTGTTTGTTTACACGCACCACAATCTTCCCGTGGGTGTCTCCCCCCTGGAGCCAGGTCTCCCGGGAAGCGCGCTCAGAGCCTGGGCTTGCGGAGCAAGGTCTTGCTGAGGTCTTTGACCTCCTCCGGGCTGTTCACCCGCTCGTAGCCGAGCACAGCCATAGGCTGATAGCAAAACTCCTCCACTTGTTTGATCTGCTGAAAGGTGAGGGCAGTCCGCCACGCGTTGGCGGCCTGTGTGGCGTTGCGAGCGGACACCACGAAAGGCTTGGAGGAGGAGCCGGAACCACTGGTCATATTCAAGGCAAACTGCTCCATTTCGGGGCTCACCAGCAGCCCCACGAAGTCGTACACCCTCCGGAGGGTCTTGACGGGGTCTCCCACCAGGTCCTCGTACCGAACCACCAGGTAGTGACCTTGCAGCCAGTCAGGGGGCTGCAAAGCCGTCTGCAGCGTCTTGGCCATGCTGTTGCAGATGACCTCCATAGCGCCAAGCGCATGGTAGTCCGCTGGGCCGCCCACACCCTCCTTCTTGGCACCCAGCTTGTGGCCAGCGGCCTCCAGGAAGGGCATGCGATGGGCTCGCGGGTCCCGGCTCCGCACCACCTGCAGGCTCTCCCGGATGAGACCGTGGCGCGAGCGGATCCGTGAGCTGGCCACAGCGCGGGGATCGCGCACCAGGTGGATGACCTTGAGGTCCAGGGACGGATCGCGCAGCAGCGGCGCCAGCACGGCCACATCGAAGACACGCACGCCCTTGATAACCAGCGTGCGGTACTTGCGACACTCCTCCTCGAAACGCGCCAGGCGCTGCGGTGGACACTTCTTGCACACGCGATCGTCCACCAACCCCACGACCTCCTTGCGATAGGCCGGGCAGAGCGGAGACGAGCACACGACCTTGTTGGTAGCGGCGCCAAAAATGCCCAGCGTGGTGAGGTTGCGCCCCCCGCTGCCGGCGGGGCTGTAGAGTTGGAAGACCGACAGGTCGCAGCGATAGAGAGCGCTCAGCATGTCCCGCGCCGCCCCTTGCAGGGACACGGCGTCGCCGGGGTACAGTTTTTGCCACACGTGCCACACCGGCTCGTAGAGGAAGAACACCTCGGGGTTCTGGTTGAAGAGTTCGCCGAAGAAGGACGAGCCCGAGCGCCACGTGGTGAACACGTACACCAACTGCCGCTTGTCCTCGCCACCCCTGGTGCTCCGGGTGCTGTTGCCAAAAGGGGCTGCGGCCCCGGCCGCGGCTGCCGGAGCCGCCCCGACGGCGACAGCGGCGGGAGGACGGTACGGAGCGCGGGTGTCCAAGCGGGTGTGTGCACGGCGCGACACGGCCGGCGGAGGCCCCGGGCGCCCCCAGGCGTCCCCAGCCGCCCCCGCCGCGGCCCCTAGCGGCCCGTCGGGGCTGCACGGCTGTAGCGGCTCCTTGTGCCACTTGTAGTCCAGGAGGTTGAGCATGGTGAGCACAAGCAGCAGCGCGTAGCCCGCGCACAGCACCAGCGCCTTCCTACGGAACACCTTCATTCCGAGCGGCGACGCGGGCCAGCGGCGGCCGGGGCGCCGGGGCCACGGCGGGAGCAGGGCGCGCGCTGAGGCGGGAGGCGCGGCCGGGAGCAGCCGGGGAAGCTCGCCTGGGGGCAGGGCTCCCAGCGGGCTGCGGCTCATCACAGGCACAGCCCGGGCCCGCGCCGCGGCGGAGGCGGCCCTGCCACCCGGGACGGGGACGCAGCGGGCCGGCTTCGGGCGCGAGGGCAGGGGCCGCGGCTCCGAGGCGGGCGCGGCGGCAGCGGCGGCTGGTCCCCGACGCCCAGGACTGGCTCTCCCATGGCAGCGGCTCCAAGAAGGACCTGCGAGGGTAAAGCGGAGGGAGCCGGTGAGACTCAATCCTCCTCCCGGCCGCCGCCTCCGCCTAAGAAACTCCCACCCTCCGGTCTGCCTGGCTCCCCGGCTCACCTGGAGCCGCGGGCGCGACCCGGAGCGGCGCCGGATCGCGGCCCGGTGTTCTGTCCCGCTGCTCCTCGTTCCTCGATTTCTCGCGCGCTGCCTTCCGCTGGGGGTCCCCGTGCCTCCGAGGGAACCAGGGGACTCGGCAGCCGAAGCCGCGGGCAGAGTTTCCGGGCAGCGGGCGCCCTGCGGCCGGGGAAGGGAAACTTTCACCCGGCCAGGAGCTCTGCTGGGCGCTCCGCGGAGCCCAGGGCGCCCGGCTCCAGCTGCGTATCCCCCGCCTTCTCCAGACCGCAGCTTCCTTCCTCGCTCCGGGGGCCGAAGCCCGCTGGGGGAGGTTGGGGGGAGGGGGCTTAGACGAGACCTAGCTCTCGGCACAGCGGCTCCGCCTCTCTCGCGCTCGGCCTCCGCGCCCTGGGTCGGCCCATCTCTCCGGCGGCGGCGGATGGGGCGCACCGCGACCTGCAGCGGCGGCGGCTTCTTCCATCACTCGGAGGATGCTCGGGCGGGCATGGCCGGCAGCCCCCGCCGCTCAGCCTCCGACTAGCCCGGAAGGACCCTCCACGCGCTGCTCTCGGCTCAGGACGCCCCGGCCTGCAGCGCTCCCCTGCCTGCCCCGCTCGCGGCACCCGGCGCTGCTGGCCGACGAGGTCTCGGGGCAGGAGAAACCCCCACGGCCGCCGCCGCGCGAAAGCGGAGCCCGGGAGGACGATGCTCGCAGACTCCCCTACGCCGAGCGGCTGCAGCGGCGCGGGACCAGCCTCTGCGCGGCTCCTGCCAGGCGGCGCCGGGTTGGTGCGCGCCGCCGTCCGTCGCCGCGGCTCCGCCCCTCCGCGCGCTCCCCTCCCCCGCCGCGCGCCCCGCGCCCGCCCCCTCGCAACCCGGGCTCCCGCCGCCGCCGCCGCTGCCGGGGACTAGAGGGCCCTGAGCCGCGGAGCCGGGTTCCTCGCGTGCCGCTCGGGCCGCTCTCCGCGCGCCGGGGCTGCAGCAATGCGTGCGCAGCGCCCGGCGCGCGGGGTGCAGTGGTGGCGGGGCACCGGGGCGCCCCGAGCTCTGTGTAACCTGGATCCTGTCGGGCTCGGCCGCACGTCTTTTCTCTCGGAAAAAGGAGGGGATGAAAGTTTGGCCAGAAATCCCCCCGGTGGCCGCCCACTCGGCTCTTTCCCCAGGGGGGTCGCAGCCGCGCGGCCGGTCGGGAAACCGAGGACGCAGCACCCGCGGCCGGGAGGGCGCCGCGCGCTGCTCGCGGGGCTTTTTGACCCTCGCCTTTCGGATTCCAGCCGGCCTGAGGTTTTCCTTTTCCCCCGTCACCGAGGAAGTCGTAAATCTTCCCGACCCCGGGGTCCAGGGAGAGGTTTTTCCAGGGACTGCGCCGCGGGGCGTCTTCCCAGGCTTTCCTCCAGCGCTGGGCAGGGCCGCTCGGGCTTAGCGCGCCCCCAGCAGGTGCTTCTCTTCCCGGCTCGGCCGCCGCCGCCTGACGTCCTCGGGAATGGGGCTGCGGGGAGGTGACCCTTTGTTTCCACTGTCAAGACATTTGCCTTGCCTCTTGGTTTCCGAGATGAGATCAAACGATTTGACCCTAAAGGAAACACCGTGGTTGAAGTCGATCATTTTTGAGTTGTTTTAATACTTTCTTTAAAGATAACGAGGAAAAGTTTCTCTCTCTCTCTCCATCTCTCCCTCTCTTTCTCTCTCTCTCTCTCCCCAAAGAAGACTAAGCCATAACCTCAATTTCATCCGTAAAATGGGACAATTCTAATAGCCTCCAGTACCCAGTGGTGGTAAGGTGTTAGATTAAACCCCCGGCCTGACCAGGCGGTGGCGCAGTGGATAGAGCGTCGGACTGGGATGAGGAAGGACCCAGGTTCGAGACCCCGGGGGTTGCCAGCTTGAGCACAGGCTCATCTGCTTTGAGCAGAAAGCTCACTAGCATGGACCCAAGGTCACTGGCTCGAGCAGGGGTTGCTCAGTCTGCTGAAGGCCCGCGGTCATGGCACATATGAGAAAGCAATCAATGAACAACTACAGTATCGCAAAAAAAAAACCGATGATTGATGCTTCTCATCTCTCTCCGTTCCTGTCTATCCCTATCTATCCCTCTATCTGACTCTCTCTCTGTCCTGAAAAAAAAAATTAAAAAAAATAATAATAATAATAATAAACCCCCGTGGGGAGGCGTTGGCTGCATCACCCGGCTTCTTGAATGTAAATACGGCAATCTGGAGACACTGTGTTGGCCTCCTGTCCCAAGGAGTTCTGGGGGAAGTTTGACTGGAGTTCATGCAAATTTATTTTTGTGTCATTTTGGACAGCCTTTCTCAGCCGGAAGAGCCTGCTAAATTTAATTTTTTTTTCTTTTTTAGCGTTTGTGCCATTCTTCTTCAGTGAGCCTCACAGAATCTTCTAAATGCCGGAGCTCTGGAAAGTGCCCTCATGGGGGTGTCCGGGTAGCACAATGTGCAGAGAACTTGACTTCACCCCATTTTCCGGAAAATTCCATGATGTCGCCAGGCAGTGTTGATAATCCTTTGTACCCCCTGGGTGGTCCCTGATCGCATGAAGGAGGAGGCCTTCCTGAGACAGGTTGTATGCAGGTAGAGAGAGAGTGGAGCTGGAGATTTATACACAGCGCTCTCCAGTGGCCGGGCATTACCTCCTGAAGCAGGTCAGCACACACACATTTCTTCATCCCTGGGTACAGATGAAGGTGGTGGTACCCTTTGAGTGACTGCCCACCTCTTCCTGTCCGGACCCACCTGCCACCCTCCCTACACTGCCTCTTCTTCCCCCTACCCTTTTTCTTTTTTTTTTTTCTGTTTTTTTTTATAAATAAATTTTTATTTTAATGGGGTGACATCAATAAATCAGGGTACATATATTCAAAGAAAACATGTCCAGGTTATCTTGTCATTCAATTCTGTTGCATACCCATCACCCAAAGTCAGATTGTCCTCCGTCACCTTCTATATAGTTTTCTTTGTGCCCCTCCCCCTCCCCTTCTCCCTCCTTCCCCTCCTCCACCCTCCCCAACCAGCACACTCTTGTCCATGTCTCTTAGTCTCGTTTTTATGTCCCACCAATGTATGAAATCCTGCAGTTCTTGGTTTTATTTTTTCTGATTTACTTATTTCACTCCGTATAATGTTATCAAGATCCCATTTTGTTGTAAGTGATCCGATGTCATCATTTCTTATGGCTGAATAGTATACCATGGTGTATATGTGCCACATATTCTTTATCTAGTCTTCTATTCTTTTTTTTTTTTTTTTTTACAGTGATTAAAGCCTTTAAGCAAACTCTTGGCCAATTCAGCAAGAATCCATAAAAGAGTAGTGTCCTTAACATGTTCACCAAGTCCAAGTTGGCCCCAATGCAACCCAACCCCAGTCCCCTACCCTTTTTCCACAAACACTAAAGTTCTGTCGGGGGAACATCTCAGTCTTACTCTTCCGCGTGACCCTAGAAAAATCACATCTCATGTTTTTAAGTTAGTCTCTGGCTGTGTGATTACTTGAAAAGCACATGAATTTAAGTTCTTTGATGTAAGGACACCCCCCCCCCCATTTTTTTAAATGA
This sequence comes from Saccopteryx bilineata, assembly GCF_036850765.1. Taxonomy (NCBI): domain Eukaryota; kingdom Metazoa; phylum Chordata; class Mammalia; order Chiroptera; family Emballonuridae; genus Saccopteryx; species Saccopteryx bilineata. The sequence goes on along the minus strand of NC_089497.1, from coordinate 1,849,320 downwards.
TTGTTTGCATAGAAACAGTTTTGTGGCAGTTCTGTAACCCTGGATCACAGCTGGCAAACTAGTAAATCCACTTGCTAGGCGCCCCCACCGCAAGGGCTCACCTGACGTAAATCTGCAGGTTCCCCTGTCCCCACCCTCCCCGGGGCTGGCAGACCTCTCACCTCCTTTGTTCATAAACCCCTTTCGTGTTCCCGCCCTCCTCCTCTGGGCACCGCCCTCCTCCTCTGGGCACCTTAAGGACCCAGACCTCTATTAAGTCCCTTCATCATTGCATCAGCCAGGAGCCGGTCACACCCCAGGGCCGTCCTTAATTTTCAGCTCCCTTCTCCCATGTCTGTGATGTAGACAGGAAACTGCTGTTGGGGGGGGGGGGCGTTCTGGGGCTTTTTCCAAATCCGACACAAACAGGGAACCTAACACCTTGGGGTGCTGCAGGCCCGGGCCCCGGCCTGTTGGGGGGCAGCAGAGTGGTCTTTCAAGGCCTTCCCAGTCGGAATTGGGACAAGGTGCGAGGCTGAGAGGCTTGGGCAGTTGTCATCTCAGCCTGTCTGTGTGGCTGGGGGCCTGCAAGGGGCACCTTTGAGGGGGGGAGGGAGGTGAGTGTGCCCCTGGCCGCCAAGATAGATTTCGTCACTTATTTCAAAAAAACAATGCATCTTCAGTGGAACTTGAGGACACAGGATTGGATTTGTCATAACCTTCGATTTATCATACGTGCTCACCACTAGTCCAGGGGTGGCCCTTCCGTGTTTCACATGATTGAACGTCGTGTAACGAATACTGATCAACCCGTGAGAGGACACAAGAACTCCAGAGACAACCACTCTACTCAATTTTGTTTAAAAACTCCAGTGAGGCCTGACCTGTGGTGGCGCAGTGGATAAAGCGTTGACCCAGAACACTGAGGGTGCTGGTTCAAAACCCTGGGCTTGCCTGGTCAAGGCACATATGGGAGTTGATGCTTCCTGCTCCTCCCCCCTTCTCTCTCTCTCTCTCTCTCTCTCTCTCTCTCTCTCTCTCCCCTCTCATAATGAATAAATAAAATCTTTAAAAAAAATAAAAACAGTGAAATGGTCAAGTTCCGAGGGGGTGGGGGAGAAAACTTTCCTTACCTGTCAGGAGGAGAAGTCGCCTGCACAGTCTTATGGTTTTATTAAGGAAAAGAAGCCGTCCTTTAAAACCTTCCCATAAAGGAAAAAACGGCCGGCCCGGGGGGCTCTGCAGAGGGCTCCTCCAGATTCGACGGTCTGATCATTTCTATCTGACAAACTCTTCCAGAGTGAAGAAAACAAAGGACCACGTCCCCAACTCACGGGGACTGGACAGGTAGGAAATAGGTCCTTTACACTGATTAATATAGACACAAAACTCCTGGACAAAAGACCAGCAAAACCAATCTCATTGAGTGTGGGAATAAGAGAGCACGCCACCACCACCAAGCTGGTTTATCCCAGGAATAGAATAAGGGTCACTGAACACTAAGAAATACTAACTGGGCGCCTACAAGGTGCTGGGTGCCGGTCTAACTCCGTGGGGTATGGAAGTGAGGCAACCAGCCTGGTCTTCCCCCCCCCCCACCCCCGTTCATGGCATTGACACTCAAACGTGGGAGACACTCAGTACAATAGGTTTGAACGGATGAGGTTATTTTACAGAGGGGGTAGGGCAGAGCGAGAAGTATCATCAGCTCATTACTGCTTCACTTCAGTTGTTCATTGATTGCTTATCCTATGTGCCTTGACCGGGTAAGCCCGGGGTTTTGAACTGGCGACCTCAGCCTTCCAGGTTGACGCTCTGTCCACTGCACCGCCACGGGTCAGGCTATTTTTCTTTAGATTGTTGTGAGCTACTCCAGATGCATCCACAAATCCCTCCCTCCTCCCCATGAAATCTGTCAGTCCATTTCTGTGGCTCACGAGGAAAATTCCCTGGTTGACGCGGTGGCTTACCGCCTAATTACAGATGTGGTTTCACACATGCGCGCTGTCATGGGCGCCTTCATCCTCCATCTGCCCTCAAAGCAGGGCTTTCTTTCCTCGGTTTCCACCCTGACGGTCTAGCAGCCAACCAGCCAGTGAACCCCCGGGCACCCCAGCCCGGCCCCCCACTTCCGCACCAGCGACCTCACCATGCACACCTTGGCCAGGCCCTGTTGCTTACCAGCCCTGGCTGGGCTGCTCGCTCTTAACCCCTGACCCCGTTACCCACACAGCCGGGACACCGCGCTCCCACGCTAATCACTCTTCCTTCTTAGTCAAGACGGCTAATGAAAGACCGCATCTGATCATGAAGATCTTCTAACTTCTGGTCCCAGGAACCAGCTGGGCTCTTTTATGATTGTTTAAATATAGCTTCCTCCCCTACTTAAATACATAAATAGACCTATAGCTATAGAGATACAGAGCGAGATATATATGTATTGGAATGGGAGGTGGCGCACAAAAATAAATACAAGAAAATGATTCAAAGGAAAAATAACATGAAGCCAGGGGTATGTGTAACCACTCATATTCCATGAGGTCCTGGGAAAGTGCTAAAGGTGAGTCAAAAAGGAAAAAAAAAAGATGGTGGGGGCTCCAAGCTTCCTAGCAGCAAGAGGTAAGAAGGAAAGTTGCTCAGAGGATCGACAGCTTTGCCTGCCATAGAGAAGTTAAGAAAAAAAACTGTGCCCTCGATTTTAAGCTCAATCTATGTTGATTTCTTTGTTCACTACTTTATTCACACTACGAGCACAGTGTACAGTATCTGGCACGTAAGTGCCCGGTTAATATTTCAGCTGGTTTTCTGTGGGTCCTTATAAAAAGAATTAAGTAGTATAGGAAATGGACTCTAGAGTCCTTAAATACGTCTCCACAGTTTAGGATAAAAGCAACGACACAGTTGGAGCAGAAGGTGCCGGTTCTCAGAACCCCGGCCAGTGCACCCTCGTGTCACAGTGCCGAAACTCGGTCCACTGAGAGCAGCTTTTGTGTGGGCTCCATCCGGCACTCGGATGGGCCGGCCTGGTAGGCTCCTCCCAGCCAGCGGCCTGAAGCTCCGTATTGTGTCCAAGTGCACAGGGATGAGTAACTTCTGGGGAAAGGCTTCTTGGACGTACTTGCTGGGGAACAACAACAAAACAGAACAGAAGCAGCTTCCGCGCCCCTCCCCACCTCCCTGTGCAGTGAAACGTCTCCGCCCCACACTGAAGGCCGTCCGCGGGCTCCTCGGCTGGACAGTGGGCCCTACGGCACCTGGGGACTCCTCTCCCGTCCCCCGGAGCTCCCCGAAGAGCCCTGGCTCTCATAGGTCCTACGGACACTGAACTGGGGTTGAAGCTGGGAGCGTCCCTTTGCTCTGACCGCGGCCCCCTCATCCCAGTCTGGAGTTCAGCTTCCAGGAATTCCTGGAATTACCCCCAGGGGTAAACCCATTCTCTTCACGCAGGGCCTGTCTCCTGACAGGGGCTTAGAAGTCATGGCCCTGTGCCCGCTGAGACGGCCACCCCCTCCCTCTGCGGACCTGCTGGACACGTCTCCCACCTCGGCCTGATCAGTCAGGAGACGGGACTCGTGCTGTATTTTGAAACAGCGCTTGACATAATCAACCCTGGCCGCGGGCGGTTGGCTCAGACGTAGAGCATCGGCCAGGCATGTGGAAGTCAAGGCACACAGGAAAAGTGCCCATCTGCTTCTCCACACCTCCCCCTTCTCTCTCTCTCTCTCTCTCTCTCTCTCTCTCAATCCTGCACCCATGGCTCCGTTGGAACGAGTTGGGCCCTGGCACTGAGGATGGCCTCATCTCAGGCACTAAGAGCATGGTTGCTGAGCAAAGCAGCAACGCCCCAGATGTGCAGAGCATCGCCCCCTGGTGGGCATGTCAGGTGGATTCTGGTCAGGGGCATGCGGAAGTCTCTCTCTCTGCCTCCCTGTCTCCCACTGAATTAAAATAAAAATATATATATATATTTTCATATATATATATAATCATCAACCCTGTCACAAGGCAGCTGTCTCATGAGGATGTGGAGATAACATTACATTACTGGACACTCTACAGGACATCGCATGACTCAGCAGTAATGGAGTTCTGTTTAAAACAGATAAAGGGTGCCTCGTGTGGGACCCCCGTGCCTCCAAGGTGACTTCTCCCTCAGTCACCACAGCACCTGACGATAACAGGCTGTCAGCTGCCACATCCTCCCAGTATTGACGGGAGGAATGAAGTCCCTGAGATTTAGGAACGAGATACGGTCAGTGGCTCATCTGCAGGATTCGGAATGGGCGCCAGACTCCACGTCCTGCAAGTTCACTTCCTCGTTCTGGGCTCTTGGACAAGATGGTCAGTCTCCTGAGCCCTTGTTTCCCGCTTGCCACTCAGGGGTCACAGTCGCCGTCCCAGAGAACGGCTAGAAAAATAAAAGCCAGGCTGAGTGACGGGTGAGGCCCAGGGCGTGGCCCGGCGTGGCCCGGGGAGGCTGACCCCTGCTCCCACACCGGGGGAGAGGCTCGCCCCTGAGGGAGCGGTGACTCCAGGGAAAAGAACTCGGGGTCCTCAAGGAAGAGGGGGGCCCGTCGCTTTCTTTACCCCGTTTATGTTCCGGGCACTTGGGGATTTTGTTTGGTGAGGGCTTTTGATTTTCCTAGATGAGGGTTTAGGTTGAGGTTTGTGGGGACAGAGACAGGGGGAGGGGGTTCAGGGAGAACGGGGCTCATCCCAGCGGGAGTTCCATGGTCCCCGACGCCGGCTGGGCCTTGCCCCTCAAAGTGTGGTCAGCGGGTCAGCTGAGTGGAGGTTCCTAAGAGCTTGTTAGGGACGCGGAGTTTCAGGCCCCAGAACCTGCACTTTACAAATCCAAATCAAGTCAGCCGTTATCCACAGAGCTCTCTCCCCTGAGTCATCAGCCAGGTGTTAGAGCGTAACGATCAATAAAGGAACTGTAGGCAGAGTCCCTGGGCCTGAGGTGCTCAGCTGTGGAGGCAGAGAGAGAGAAGAAACAAAAGAGGTGACTCGTTTAACTCTGAAACTAGACAACCATAGAAACACACAGAACTTCAAGGCAGTGCAATATTCCCTCTTAAACGGAAAGAAGCCTACTTCTCAATATCAATTTCCTGCCTTCCAGGTGAGTGACCCAAGACTGGACACTTGATCAGAACAACATCTAGACAGGAGACATACTGAGAACCGAGGACAGTCCTTAAAGAGAAAGAAAAGTCCAGTAGGATCTTGGCCCAGCAGGAGCACGGAGATTGGCTCAGGAATGTTGACAACCACACACACACACACACACACCGGCATTGTAACAAGATTCCCCGGGAACTGGTCTGCGTGTCAGGTTAGGGAAGCATAGTAGCACACCCTGGTGGGTGAGTATCTACAATAAGTCACTCAGGGTGACCGGGGGGGGGGGGTGCTGGACACTGGTCCCCACCACCACCCTTTCTGTCGCATCAGGTCATCAGGTGGCTAACAGAGTCACTTTCTGAGTGGCTGCTAGCCCTCACGGTGTCGATTCAAAAGCGACCCCTGCCTCCCTCCTTCTGTCCCTGGTGCAGCCCCGTGCCAGGTGGCACAGCTACCACCCCCACTAACACAGGAGGGCACAAAAATCAACTACAATAACACATATTTCCAGAACCGGTCCATCACTCTCCACTCCGGTATTGACCAAGAACAAATAAAAAAGAGCTGTTCTGCTTGGATTACACAGAAGGAGAAGGAAATTATGGCCACACACTGCTCGGTGACCTCAGTCCTTCCCGAAGGAGGACGGGTGCCCCGGGCATGTCCTGAGTCTTACCGTTACAATGTTGCCGCGCACGGAAGCACGTTCCACTCCAAGGCAATGTTATCCCATCCCGGCAGCTTCTAGGAGACTAGGGTGCAGAAGACGCCCAGCCATCTTCCCCCGTGACCTCTGTGCCCATGAATTTCACTCCCACGGCGCGTTGGGGAAGGGCGTGGCCTGGGACAGCTTTCTGCTTGCGTAACTTTGATGAGTGTAAGAGAGGAAACCCAACAAGGATGGGGGAGGAGGGAGTCAGAGGAAGACCTGAATTAGCTCTCAACCTGAAGAGTTTCATCCTGCGTCTTCTCTGCTCCATGGGTCGCCCTCCCCTCCCCAATGTGTTACATCGACTCTTTTTATCTGTTGGCTCAGACCCTGCCTCCTTCCATGCTGAAAAGCTGGACAAAATTTTGGCTCAAAATGTAACACTTCTTACTTTTTTTATTTTTGGACGACATGTCCTTGTCCTTTCACAGATTTCTGCCTTCCCAGTCACGACGAAACGTGTGGTTTTACTTACTTCAAAGGAGTGACCTTTTCCATTCAAGCATGCATGGTGGTTGCCACGTCCGTTTCTAGAGCATAAATTGTTTTGTTGATTTTGTCGAACTGGGGTATTCTCCTCCGCCTTGTGGGCTGTCTATTTTTAATGCAATCTTTCCACTGTGAGGACACAACGTATTAGGTGAAAAAGTCTCTTCTGCAAATCCCTGCCTGGCTTAGTTTTGGCGAAGCAATCTGCACATTCATGTCCCAGGTTAAATTCCAATCCCATCCCTAGCTAAACTCTTCGTCTTCCTATGGAAATACATTGTTTTTTCTTCCTCTGAAGACAATGCCCCCCCAACCTGTCAGGTATTTCAGCATCTAAGGGACTTGGTGAAATTTTGGTACAACATAACAAATTAAAATGTTATTGTCCTGAGCTGTCTTGATTTTTTTCAACCAACACCTGGGTTAGTCCAGATCTATCTTATCATCTTTATTTTAATGATGGATATTTTGTTTCATTTTCCCCGCCCAAAACATTGTCTGTCCAGAGCGTAGTAGGAGACTGGCAGGCTTTGGACCTGCTGTTGGGGTTCACAGCTTTATAGTCAGGATGGAGAAGCGTTGTCCAGCCACGGCCACCGGCTGGACCCTGTGCCCAGAGAATGAAGGTTGTTCAGAGCATCAGAGCACATGGTGTTCTGCTTGACAAAATGGCAGCGTCACCAGAGTTAGAGTCACAGTCCCTAGTGACAGAAGGAAGCCATCTCCCCCAGTGCAAAGTAATTCTTCAAAGTTCTGTTAATGGAAAAAAAAAAGAATGTCCAGCCTAAGAAAAAGTCTTATAAGAGTTTGTTTGAGCCAAACTGACAACAGCTGCTGGGAAGCAAAAATCTCAACAGATGGAAAGAATAGCAGTTTTACAGCAGATTTCATGCACTAGACTCAGAGCAGGAGACACAGAGAGGGTGACATGGACTCCATTGGTGGTCGGTCAGGAGGCGGGAGGAGCAACGGGGGAAATCTCTGGGATTGGGTGAAAAGTAAAACGGACAGACACATCCTTCTTTCCCCTTGGTGGGCACGGGGTAGTTAGAAACGAGCATTCACAGCAGGTGGAGATGGTGGGCGGGAGAACAAGGTAACAGTGGGGGGTCCGTGGGCTCCGTTCTGCTGGGAGGCTGTGCCCTGAGGGGGTCTGGGAAAAGGGGGTTACCCTGACATCCTGAAGATGTGCTATGTTAGAGGCACGAGGACAGTAGACGGACTCAGTTAAGGTAAAGATTGATCTTGGTCAAGGAAGGCACAAGCCTAGGATATGACTACCTGCCAATGACTCAATTTTTAAATTATTTTTATTTTATTTTTTAAGTGAGGTGGGGAGATAGACAGACAGACTCTTGCATGCACCCCAATCAGGATTCACCCAGCAAGCCCACTAGGGGGTGATGCTCAAATCACTGAGCTCTCTCCAAGCACCCGGGGCTGACAATCGAGCCACTGGCTGCAGGAGGAGGACGGGAAGAGAAGCAGAGGGTCGCTTCTCGTGTGCCCTGACTGGATATCGAATTCAGGATATAGCACATGGGGCCGGCACTCGATCCACGGAGCCAACCAGCCAGGGCTTAAGTTTTTATTTTAATTAATTAATTAATTTGTTAGAGAGAGAGAAGAAGAAGGAAGAGAGAGAGAGAGAGAGAGAGAGAAGCATTAATTTGTTGCCCCACTTAGTTGTACATTGATTACTTCTCATACGTGCCTTGACCTGGGAATAGACAGGCGACCTGTTTCAAGTGGAGTCAGCAACCTCTTGCTCAAGTTCTTGACCTTCAGTTCAGGACAGTGACCTGGGATCCTAGCAACAATCCTCTGCTTGAGCCGGTGACCCCACGCTCAAGCCGGCAACCTCAGTTTTCTAACAGGTTATTTCAGACCATCCTGTGTGGTCACTTTCAGTCTCTGAGTTTGTGAGGTCACCATGCAGGCCTCCCCTGAGCTGGCCCAGTCTAGTATGTGGCCCCTTCTTCACACACAATTCACATGCATGTCACTGTCTGGAAGCTCTGTATCCATTTAACCTTGTCCATGATGAGGTGGAGGCTACAACATCTTCACGTACTTGTAGCATTTTTACTGGTTTCACTGAGAGACCATGGGTATCCATCTCTCAAGTTGTTGGGGTTTTTCTTGTTGTTGTTTTGTATTTTTCTGAAGTTGGAAGCGGGGAGGCAGTCAGACAGACTCCCACATGCGCCCGACCGGAATCCACCCAGCATGCCCTCCAGGGGGCGATGCTCTGCCCATCTGGGGTGTTGCTTCATTGCAACCGGAGCCATTCTAGCACCTGAGGCAGAGGCCACAGAGCCATCCTCAGTGCCTGGGCCAACTTTGCTCCAGTGGAGCCTTGGCTGCAGGAGGGGAAGAGAGAGACAGAGAGGAAGGAGAGGGGGAGGGGTGGAGAAGCAGATGGGCGCTTCTCCTGTGTGCCCTGGCCGGGAATTGAACCCAGGACTTCCACAGGCCGGGCTGACGCTCTACCGCTGAGCCAACTGGCCAGGGCCCATCTCTCAAGTTTTGATCTCCTGCGTGACGTACCGTGATGGAGAAGAACCCAGGAGGGACGGTGCCATTTGATGTGTCTTGGCTGAGTGGCATTGTTTCCATAAACAGCTGGATTTGTCCAACCATTGTGGCCATCAGCTCAAATGTTGATGGCCCTTACGAAAGTCCTCTATCACGTAAGCAGGCGACTGCTTCCTTAGCTCTGCTGGGAACCCTGAGAAATACGTACGTGGTCCGTAACTACAGATATGCCTACAGCCCACCCACAACCCAAGCCTAGACCAGCTACCTTTTATAGCTCTCTAAATAACAGAAAATACCCCCTAACAACTGTGTATCCATCTGCTAGTTCTAGGCAGAGCGCTGGGTAGGCCCTGCATGCCTTTGGGGCTCACGTGCAGTCTAATCCTCCGGCCTCTCCTGATTCAAAGTCTTTATTTACCGACAAGACTCCCACGTAGCTGATTCCTGCTGTCGGTGAAAAGTAAATAATGTCGTCTGCTTTCACAATCATGGTTCCCTGTCAAAACAGTTTACAGAAGTTTGTGTTTAGACTCTCCCATCAGAGAAGGAAAGAAATTTCAAAAAGACTGGCCACAAGACACGAAACGTGCCCATGAATAATAATAGCCAGGTCCTATAGAATTCTAGCAAACTTACTGCATGGTGTTCCCCGAGGACCCCTGAATGCCTGGCCCCGTAGGAGGCTTATACAGAAAGTATGAACTGAGAACACAGCCGGGGGGGGGGGGGTCTCCTCTCTTCCCCCTCCCACCCATGCAAGCATTCCCTCCCAATCTCTCTCTTGCAAGACCACCACCTCACTGGTAGCCAACAGGCACTCAGACTTGTGGGCAACGTGAAACTGTGCATGTGCCGAAACTGATCTCAGCCGTGGTGGCAGGGAACAGCAGAAGAAAGTGGACGTTTTGCAAATCCACGACCACACAAAAGAAATGCTACCAGGCGGTGTGACCCACAGCTCTGGGTTTATGCTCCAGGTCTGCAGGCCTTCTCATAGTGTGGTCCGAGGACCCTCTCGAGATGAGGCTTCCACACGCCCCCCTCCCCCTACCCACGGAATGACTACCCCCAAGGGCAGGTCCTGGGAGAGCCTCCAGCTTAGCTTACATTGGGGAACCCCTGTCACACGCCTTGACCCTCAGGCCTTCACAGTCATCTTCCCGTTTGCAAGGCTCCTCACTCCACTCCCTGTCTCCACGGGCTGAAAGCCTCCTCCAGGGAGCACTCCGTGATTACTACAGGAAGAAGAGGCAGCCCGTGCCCGGAGCTCCTGCCGTGACTCAGCCCGCACCGCAGACTCAGGCGAGTGGAGGGGTGTGTGTGTGTGTGTGTGTGTGTGTGTGTGCATGCGTGTCTCCTTGGGCCAAGTTTCCCAGATCCGCTCAGTCCCCCACCCCCTTTCCTGTCAGGGGGCCAGAACCACTTGTTCTATTGTTTCCTTTAAGATTTTCTTGCATCGCCTGACCAGGCGGTGGCGCAGTGGATGGGGCGTCGAACTGGGATGTGGAGGACCCAGGTTCAAGACTCCGAGGTTGCCAGCTTGAATGAGGGCTCATCTGGTTTGAGCAAAAGCTCACCAGCTTGAGCCCAAGGTCGCTGGCTCGAGCAAGAGGTCACTCGGTTTGCTGAAGGCCCGCGGTCGAAACACATATGAGAAAGCAATCAATGAACAACTAAGGTGTTGCATCGCGCAACGAAAAACTAATGATTGATGCTTCTCATCTCTCTCCGTTCCTGTCTGTCTGTCCCTGTCTATCCCTCTCTCTGACTCTCTGTCTCTGTAAAAAAATAAAAAAAATAAAAATAAATAAAAAAGATTTTCTTGCATCTGGCTCATGGTTTAAGACCGAACTTACCTTTATTTTAGATAGAAATTGTGTATCACCACCACCAGTGGGAAAAAAACAAACAAACAAACAAATAAAATACCATTATCATGTTCCAGAAATGGAAAGGAACAAAAATAAATAAATGTTAAGAAATTAACGCATGCCAGCTAGATTATAGCCTATAAAAAGGCTTAGACGTGCTAAACAGTGGGGAAAGGTGAGGAAGATGAGTAAGAAGTAAGAAGTGTTACAGACAGACCAGCCCCTGACGAAAACTGAAGACCATTCCTCACTCTCCTGAAAACCATCGGACATACTGTGAGGGGAGGGGTCCCCAGTGTGGAGGAAACAGGGCCCCAGAAACTGAGCTTCTCAAAGACAAAGACGGTATTTCGTGAGCAGGTGCCCCAGTGCCAAGGCAGACAGACTGCCCCTTAAGACGTCAGCCTAAATGCCTGCTAATAGCATCACGTCCATCTCTAAAGCCGCTTAAGAGGTCAGCACAGGTTGCTGGCCGATGGATTACTGCACTAGACGCACATCTGTTGGGCGAAGGCATGAAGGAGTGTACAGCGTGCCGGGGGGAACGTGGCTGTTGCAGCGTTCCTGGGTGTAACGGCCTCGTGAACCTTCCGCGGGTCAGTCCACGATCTCCCCGGTGCCCGCAGACGCGCCCCCTTCCCCGGTGTGGCGAGTCCCGGTGACACAGCTCGGGCAGACGCGCCCGGTCTGCCTGGGACCCGATTGGCGTCGGCGCGTCCAGCGACAGCAGCGGAAGTGGGGGTTTCTCGGCTTGTTGACTCCGTTCTCCACCTTGCGTGTCTCCCTCAGGCTGGGTCGGGAGCCACACGGTGTGTCTGGTGTCAGGCCGCCAGGCACTGGGGTGTCCGGGCCCCTCGGGGAGTGTCTCTCACCGCACCTGCGCTGTGGCTCGGGCTCAGGCTCCCTGAACGCTGTCTTCCTGCTGTTTTCTTGTTCATGGAAAGGTGGACGTCTCTCTTCCTGGCCTGTGAGCCTTGCAAAAGGCGGTAGCCGACCCCAGGCCCCCAAATCTAACACAGTCATGCCTTCAACATGCTTCTGTAAACGATTCCCAGTTTGCTTTTGCTGGTAAAGTCTCCAGTTTTGAAAAGAGCTTTGAAAACACTCGGGTTTCTGTTGAGCGTATCCAGGCCTACTTTTCAGGATAGTATAGAATCCGTCATTCGCCAACGTCAGGGCATGTGGGTGCCACACAGGCAGGGACAAGAATAAGGGCCATGCGTTCCACTTACCACTCCACTCGCTGTTGTCACTCGTCCAGAGACCCATACGTTAGACTCACACTTTTTTTTTTTTTTTTTTTGTGACAGAGATGAGAAACACAGACAGGAAGGGAGAGAGATGAGAAGCATCAATCCTTTGTTGTGGCTCCGTAGTTGCTCATTGATTGATTTCTCACATGTGCCTGACTGGGGGCTACAGCAGAGCGAGTGACCCCTTGCTCAAGCCAGCAACCTTGGGCTCAAGCTGGTGAGCTTTGCTCAAACCAGATGAGCCTGCGCTCAAGCTGACGACCTCGGGGTCTCAAACCTGGGTCCTCCACATCCCAGTCCGACGCTTTATCCACTGTGCCACCGCCTGGTCAGGCAGGACTTACACTTCTTAAGCAGCTACTAGAGGCAGGAGGTCAACAACAATGGTCTATCGTCAACCCAAACTAAAATCAGAAAACGTATCGTCTGGTCCTCTTCTGTTAGAAATCTTGTTGGGGTCCTGGCCGGTTAGCTCAGTGGTAGAGCGCCAGCCTGGCGTGCAGGAGTCCCAGGTTCGATTCCCGGCCAGGGCACACAGGAGAAGCACCCATCTGCTTTTCCACCCCTTCCCCTCTCCTTCCTCTCTGTCTCTCTCTTCCCCTCCCGCAGTCAAGGCTCCATTGGAGCAAAGATGGCCCGGGCACTGAGGATGGATCTATGGCCTCTGCCTCAGGCGCTAGAATGGCTCTGGTTGCAGCAGAGCGATGCCCTAGATGGGCAGAGCGTTGCCCCCTGGTGGGCGTGCCGGGTGGATCCTGGTCGGGCGCATGCAGGAATCTGACTGCCTCCCCGTTTCCAACTTCAGAAAAATACGAAAAAAAAAAGAAATCTTGTTATGACCTGCTTGTGGACAGACACACAGGCATCGCTTTTTCCAGGGTGCTGACTGCTATGACACACCCCAGTCCTCAAAAGTGTTCTATGCGGACGCTACTGCTTCCACAAACGTATCCACACACCCACGAACTGTACGAGTCGGTGGAGCCACAAGGTGGAGGGGCCGAGACAAGGAGAAAAAGAAGAAAGGCCCGCTCCCGCAGACAGCAAAACCTGGTTTTATAAAGTTCTCCTTGTAAGGCCCTGTGACATCAGTGCAGCCACAGAGAAACGGGACCACGGACTAGAACAGGCCAGGCAGCTCTGTTGGCAACTCAGGCACGTATGGACCCTGAGCCGTGACGAAGAACGTAAGAGAGATAGGAGGCTGAAAGACACACGCTCTGATTATCGTAAGACTTGTGCCACAAAATATGAGAAGCTTGGGTGTAAAGTTGTAGCTAAGCAACGTCACTACGGTATCGTTTTGAACAGCAAACACAGGGGAACAATCTGAAAGTGCCCAAAGAAGGAAGCACGAGTACCGAGTACCATGTGCCGTTATGACGTATCCGCATGGAACTGTTACCGATGACGTTGCAGAAACGCATTTGCTGACACGGTGGATGGTGCCTTGTGGTGGACGCAGTGATGGGAGGAAGGAGTGGCCGCCCGCCTGCGGGGAGGCTGTGGGCAGACCCCGCTCGCTGACAGTTACCGAGAGCCCCTGGGACAGGGACAGCGACTCCACCCTCAGGGACCGCAGAACAACAAAGGGGAGGAGCCTTGTCTGAGTGAGTGTGTGGAGCACAGAGGTCCCTCCACTCCCGACCCCTGCCCCACTGTCTTCTTAGAGCCGCTAGATTTTGAAGTGTTTCTGTTACAGAAACGTTGCCTTCTACCCTAACTGATACAGTGGTCTACATTGCAGACCAGGGCATTCCACATGCAAGTTCCAATTTCTGTTAAAAAAAAAAATCTGAAAACCTGGCTCCTCCTCCAGAGCTGGGCGGTGGCTGCCCCCTCCCAGAGGAGCCGTGGGTGGGGAGCTCACCATGCATGGCCCCCCGCCTGTGTGTCACCCTCCCAAGCCTGGGCTCCTGGACTCCTACCTCCGTGCCTTTGCTCATGCTGGTCCCCGTGCCCAGAAAATATGGCCACCTCTCTGCTCAGGCGAAAAGCACCCGCCCCCCCCCCCGCCCCCCCAGGAAAAGCTCCTCGGTGCCCAGTGATGCTCTCTCACCTGCAGGGACAAAGATTGCTCTCCTGCGCTTTCTCAAAGGAGCGTAGCGGTCCAGAGCTGGGAAGAACCGTAAGGAAAGGCGACAGACAGGGAGAGAGTGTGTCTGAAATGACGAAACTAGTGAATGGTCCGTTTCTGGAGACACTTGGACTCCCAACACCCACCCCTTCTCACCTCATCTCATTCATGAACCCCCAAACCAGAGTTTTAGAAACTTTTTTTTAATCACAACACACAGCAGAAAGCCAGGTTTTACACACACACTTCACAAAACACGAAATATATGCCGATATTTTCTGGTCTATTCTGTTTCTTTCACGCTGTCCAGAACCCCTGAGTTATTTTCAGGGCCCATTCCTGGTTCCCAGCCCCCCGGAGGTGAAGTGCAGCCTGCTCCCCTCTCCGTTGGGGTGTGACCGGACAGACGGCAGGGGCTCTGTCGTCGCTAACGGGGCCCGGCCGCGTGGGGGCTCGGACGGAGGCCGGGAAGAAGGCCCTGACCACTGTGGGTCTTGGGGTCCCATCTACAACACGGGGTAACGAGGCCCCCTCACCAGGCTGCGGTAGGGACTCGGGACAGAGGGCTGGCGGGCGGGGCTCGTCAGTCCTCCTGGGCAGCTCTGTCTCACGTTCCTCCACCACGAGGCGGTTCCTTCAGCCGGCCTGGTGCGCAGAAGACAGGCGCTGTGGACCCCGGTCCGTCCGTCAGGGACAGAGGGTCCTGCCACCTCGAGGACTCGGCTTCAGGAGTCGCTGACAGAGTCCGGACGGGAGTGGGGTGCAGGGAGGAGGCAGAGGTCTAGCTCCCCCGAGCCTGCGCGCACCCACCGTCCCGTCCTCCTGAGCTTCCGTTCGGAGGGAGTCGGAACCACAACCCGTCTTCAGAAAGCAAAACCAACAAAGGTGATCAGAACACACTCTGAATGTGGGGTCCAAAGGGAACACCACCTGGCGGGTTAGATCAGCGGTGCTCTAACCCACCAGGGGAGGGGACGTGTTTTGGAGGGCGGCTGGTAAAAATTACACACACACAAATACAGATGCACACACACACACACACAAATACAGACACACACACACACAAATACAGACGCACACACACAAATACAGATGCACACACACACACACAAATACAGACACACACACAAATACAGATGCACACACACACACAAATACAGACACACACACACAAATACAGACACACACAAATACAGATGCACACACACACAAATACAGATGCACACACACACACAAATACAGACGCACACACACACAAATACAGACACACACACACAAATACAGATGCACACACACACACAAATACAGACACACACACACAAATACAGACACACACACAAATACAGATGCACACACAGACACAAATACAGACGCACACACAAATATAGACACACACAAATACAGACACACACACAAATACACACACACACACAAATACAGACACACACACACAAATACAGATGCACACACACACAAATACAGACACACACACACACAAATACACACACACGCACACACACCAGGGTGGCCGGGGATGGGGACAGTATGAGGCCATCCACAGCCCTTCTGGCCGGGTGAGGGAACTCAAGTCCACAGAGCGGCAGGCTGAAGGTCGCAGGCGAACCCAGGCCTGGCCCAGGGCACAGCTCCCGAACCCAGCCAGTGCCTCTGCCCCCGCAGGCTCAGCCCACGCTTCCAAAGGCCCGCAGGTGCCCCGGGCCTCACAGGTGCCCACAGGTGCCCTGGATGCGGCCAGGTTTCCTACTGGTTTTGGAAAGCCATGGGCTCCTAACCTTCTGTTCTTATTTTTACAAGAACAAAGGTTGGTTTTCGGAGGGGGGGGGGTTAATTTGTGTTCCTAAATCTCTGGGGACATTAACGTCGATTATAAGATGCTGCAGGTAGAGCCACACCACTGGCCTCTTGGGCAGCAGCCCCCCCCCCACGCCTGGCTGGGGAGCGTCTCCAGCAGCGTGCTTCCCCGAAGGCTCCGCGGTGGTGGTGAGACCGCGCCTCTTCCATCCACAGGGGTGAGACCGCGCCTCCTCCACCCGCGCGGGTGAGACCGCACCTCTTCCATCCACAGGGGTGAGACCGCGCCTCTTCCATCCACAGGGGTGAGACCGCGCCTCCTCCACCCGCACCGGCGAGACCGCGCCTCTTCCATCGACACGGGTGAGACCGCGCCTCTTCCACCCGCGCGGGTGAGACCGCACCTCTTCCATCCACAGGGGTGAGACCGCGCCTCTTCCATCCACAGGGGTGAGACCGCGCCTCTTCCACCCGCGCGGGTGAGACCGCACCTCTTCCATCCACAGGGGTGAGACCGCGCCTCTTCCATCCACAGGGGCGAGACCGCGCCTCCTCCACCCGTGCGGGTGAGACCGCGCCTCTTCCATCCACGGGGGCGAGACCGCGCCTCTTCCACCCGTGCGGGTGAGACCGCGCCTCTTCCATCCACAGGGGTGAGACCGCGCCTCTTCCACCCGTGCGGGTGAGACCGCGCCTCTTCCATCCACGGGGGCGAGACCGCGCCTCTTCCACCCGCGCGGGTGAGACCGCGCCTCTTCCATCCACAGGGGTGAGACCGCGCCTCTTCCATCCACAGGGGTGAGACTGCGCCTCTTCCATCCACAGGGGTGAGACCGCGCCTCCTCCACCCGCACCGGCGAGACCGCGCCTCTTCCATCGACATGGGTGAGACCGCGCCTCTTCCACCCTCGCGGGTGAGACCGCACCTCTTCCATCCACAGGGGTGAGACCGCGCCTCTTCCATCCACAGGGGTGAGACCGCGCCTCTTCCATCCACAGGGGTGAGACTGCGCCTCTTCCACCCGTGCGGGTGAGACCGCGCCTCTTCCATCCACAGGGGTGAGACCGCGCCACTTCCATCCACAGGGGCGAGACCGCGCCTCTTCCACCCGCGCCTCTTCCACCCGCGCGGGTGAGACCGCGCCTCCTCCACCCGCACGGGCGAGACCGCGCCTCTTCCATCCACAGGGGTGACCGCACCTCTTCCACCCGCGCGGGTGAGACCGCGCCTCCTCCACCCGCACGGGCGAGACCGCACCTCTTCCATCCACAGGGGTGAGACCGCGCCTCTTCCACTCGCACATCTCCCGCGTGCATCCCAGCAATCGGGAGGAAACGCTGAAGCATTCAAAGTCTGTCCGCTCCCTGATCGACGGGAGACCAGGTAATGTCTGTCTGTCCTCGGCAGCTTGCCTGGCTGGCTTTCCGCCCAGCCTGGGAGGTGCAGACAACGTTCGGGCTGGGCCGGATCCAGGGGGTCGACAGACGCAGAACTTCTGTAGACGGGAGGCCCAACCACAGTGGCCGCTCAGGCTCCATCTAAGCCTCTCAGCCTCTGTCCGTTTCACTTAGTGCTCTAACGCCATGTTCGTGGGTAGTGATGTTATTCTGACCTCGTGAGATCCACGGAGCGTGAAAACGGACTCCAGAATTTGGAAGGCAATGAGTCTGCTCAGGGGGGCGGCAGCCCAGTCTGGGGACTAGGGGCTGGGGGTGCAGCAGTTCAGGCAGGAAGAACAGAAGGCCGGGAAGAGGCCCGGTCATCATTACAGCGGCCAGTGGTCAGATGGGCGGTTTCACCGTAGATCTAAGTAAGCAAGGACCGTGAGGCAGCGCACCTCCTTCCTGCGAGTGAGCTCCGAGAGGAGGCAGGTCAGCACCCTTAGGAGTGCGGCACGCAGACACGCGAGGGACGCTGTGTGGAAAGGTGTTCCACGCCAGGGATTTGTTTTGGGGGTTTTTATGAACAGAATTCTGAACAACAGAAGACAGACACTTGCCAGCCTGACATCTGATGTTGGGCCAGGGACGCCCGTCGATCTCTCTCTTTCTCCAGCGCCGGGAAGGCGGCGAGACCGCTGGCGGCACCTGGAGGGAACGAGGGTGGAGGAGGAGGCCGTGTCCACGACGAGGGTGGAGGAGGAGGCAGTGTCTCCGACGAGGGTGGAGGAGGAGGCAGTGTCCCCGACGACGAGGGTGGACGAGGAGGCAGTGTCCCCGACGACGAGGGTGGACGAGGAGGCAGTGTCCCCGACGAGGGTGGACGAGGAGGCAGTGTCCCCGACGAGGGTGGACGAGGAGGCAGTGTCTCCGACGAGGGTGGAGGAGGAGGCAGTGTCCCCGACAAGGGTGGAGGAGGAGGCCGTGTCCCCGACGACGAGGGTGGAGGAGGAGGCAGTGTCCCCGACGACGAGGGTGGAGGAGGAGGCAGTGTCCCCGACGAGGGTGGACGAGGAGGCAGTGTCCCCGACGAGGGTGGAGGAGGAGGCAGTGTCCCCGAAGAGGGTGGACGAGGAGGCAGTGTCCCCGACGAGGGTGGACGAGGAGGCAGTGTCCCCGACGAGGGTGGACGAGGAGGCCGTGTCCCCGACGACGAGGGTGGACGAGGAGGCAGTGTCCCCGACGAGGGTGGAGGAGGAGGCAGTGTCCCCGACGACGAGGGTGGAGGAGGAGGCAGTGTCCCCGACGAGGATGGAGGAGGAGGCAGTGTCCCCGACGAGGGTGGAGGAGGAGGCAGTGTCCCCGACGAGAGTGGACGAGGAGGCAGTGTCCCCGACGAGGGTGGAGGAGGAGGCAGTGTCCCCGACGAGGGTGGAGGAGGAGGCAGTGTCCCCGACGACGAGGGTGGAGGAGGAGGCAGTGTCCCCGACGAGGGTGGAGGAGGAGGCAGTGTCCCCGACGACGAGGGTGGAGGAGGAGGCAGTGTCCCCGACGAGGGTGGAGGAGGAGGCCGTGTCCCCGACGACGAGGGTGGAGGAGGAGGCAGTGTCCACGATGAGGGTGGAGGAGGAGGCAGTGTCCCCGACGAGGGTGGAGGAGGAGGCAGTGTCCACGACGAGATGACCTGTGGGGCGCAGGTCCGCCTAAGGGAGCCCTGGGGGGGCTGCAAGTCGGGCCGCACACCCAGAGGCGTCCCGAGGCCAAGCGTCCACTCACAAAGAATGCCGAGGTCAGCGGGGCCCCCGAAGTGCCCGCTCAGATGGAGCCACGACACTGACCACACCGAAGCCTGCACCCCAGGAAGAAAATTCCTAACGCTGGTTTCCCGGGCCACCCGCCTGCCTTGACTGGTCACCGCACCGGTGGGGCTGGCCTTTCGATGTGGCCCAGGCAGGTAAAGGAAAACGCTGGGCTCCTGCGGTCAGGAAAGGCCCCCTGCACAGGAGAGCGGTCAGTCAGGAGACCGGCAGAGGGCTGGTGACAAACATGACCACCAATACGGAAGAAGAGAGGGACCATGGAAAAGATCGAGGAAGATGTTGTTTATTTTAAAGGGCAGAGTCAAAATATCTCCCAGAATGCGTGGAGTAAAAAGACACAGAAACACACAATATATCACAGAAAAGTGGAGAAGAACATCTTCGAGGGTGACCTACGTCTCAGTCATTCTGGGGGGGTGGGGGGTCCAGTCCTGCCCGAGAGAAATAATGACCGAACTGGCAATAGGACAAGATGCCCCTGGACCGAAAGATGGGAATGTTCCGGCCGAGAGGGGTCCCCTCTTTCCACATAAGTCTAAAGCAAAGGGCCCTCATCTGGACACATTCTGCTAACACATCCTGGCTCCCAGGATAAAGACAAAGTCCAAACAGCTTCTGGGGCAGGGGGATGGTGGTCGTAGCGGATAAAAATCAGAGTGCCGAGAAGAAACAAACATCGGACTTAAGCAACGCCGGATTCCAGACGGTCATGCAGTTTGTTGAATTCTCTCCTACAAAATTATTTTCTACCGAGAATTTGACACCCTGGCAAATCAGTAAAACACTAGAGTAAAAGAACACTGGCAGCCTCACAGGTACTAAAAGATGGATCACCTCCCTACCCAACGTGAAAGAACTGAACAGGCAAAATTAAACGGAATAAAATACATCTACCTTATGTCAAGAAGAGTGGCCGGTGAACAGGATTTCAGAGAAGTGAAGGGCAGAGGGAGGACTTAAGGGAAACTCCATTCGGATGAGAGGCTTGAGAAATTCTTCGAGGCCCTGGCAGGGTGGCTCAATGGATAGAGCGCCTTCCCAGCACGCCGAGGTTGCAGGTTCGATCCCCAGTCAGGGCACGTATGAGAAGCAACCAATGAGTGCACAGCTAAATGAAACAACTAAGTGGAACAAGGAGTTGATGCTTCTCTCATCAATGGAAAAAAAGAATTTTTTTAAGAAAAATGCTTCCATGAAGAAAGTTTGTTTGTTTTTTTAAAAAGGATTATATTTTCCACCACATGGCTCGAATCTAAGCTGGCTCTCTAATGAGCAGCACTTACCTAACCACCTTATTGCAAATGCTGCTAATAGGTTTCTGGCTTTTAGAATGAACCTGAAGACAGGATTGGAGACTTAGATACAGTTACATGAACAGAATGTAGCTGTGGTTAAGCTGACACAGTAACTGTAACAATCTCAAACCAGGAGGTGGAGCAGGGGGCCCAAGAAGAGCGATGGAGGAGGAGGGAGTGAGGAAGGCATCTCTCCACAAGGGGAAACAACCGCTTGAAGAATGAGCAGCCCTAGCAGGTTGGCTCAGTGGATAGAGCATTGGCTTGGTGTACGGACGTCCCAGGTTCAATCCCTGGTCAGGGCACACAGGAGAAGCGACCATTCTCTCTCTCTCTTCCTTTCCCACAGCCAGTGGCTCATTGTTCTGGGCCTCCACCTCAGGCATTAAAAATAGCAGGGTTGACTCAAGCATCAGCCCCAGGTAGGGGTTGCTGGGTGGATCCCAGTCAGGGCCCATGCAAGAGACTGTCTATCTCCCCTCCTCTCACTTAAAATAAAAAAAAAAAAGAAGAAGGCAACATGACAGGCAGCAGGCCGCCCGTGTGGAGAGTGGCAGGGGCAGTCGTGTGAGAGGGCGGAAGTCTTCTTCCTCAACTGAGGGGAGGTAGAGACGCCACATAAAGATGGTGACTAAGGAACAGAGGAACAAGCACATGGCATGAGGCTATGGTGGCAAGTGCCGGAATGTATGACAGATGCTGCTCTCTGGAGCTGGGGGTTTCAGTTCCATTTTCCATTCTCCTGGGCTCGGAATTCACCATGAGGCAGGTGTTTTCATGGACTCTTTAAAATAAAAGGTGAATGTTCCCGTTGGGGCCGCTGTCACCTTCCACCCTGTTCTCCCCGCGCAGTGAGGAGGGACGGACTAATTTGAATAGCTCCGTGGCCTTCGGCGGATTTAAAAAACCCACTTATCTCTGAAGAAATTGATTTAGCTGGATGTTAAAGATCAAAATGAAATCTTAGGAATTTTCTTTTTCATGTGAAGAGAAAAAAAAAAGGAGTAGCTGTCTTATGAGAATGATGGAAACACACACACACACACACACACACAAATACACAGGTTTAGACTAATTTATCAGTCAGTCTATGGCTCCAAAACCTCCTGTTGCCCCGAAATGCGTCCCGCTGACATGAAGGGAAGCGTGTGCGATGTTCCATTCTTTCTTTGTGAGTGGTAAGCTCTTCAGGAGCTCAGTGGCGATCATGCGTCCTATGTAACATACAACGTGTGTGTGTGTGTGTGTGTGTGTGTGTGTGTGTGTGTGTGTGTGTCTCCTGACCGGGGTTGCTGAGGGTCTTGGAGACCATGGAGAATCCTAAAGACGCCCTCAACCCTGTGGTTTCTGGGGTCTCTGCAGCCAGCACGCCAGAAGCCCCTTCCCATGTTTCTCTGGATGAAATCGTGGGAGGCCGTTTCTTCTCCTTGGCCTCTACTGTCACCCCGGCACCATGGAGGGCCGGCGATGATGAAAATGGCTCGCTCTGCCTCCCGAGAAGGCTCTCTCGTCTCCCCGGTGTCAGATGGTTTTGGAGCCTTTCAAAACCTCAGCTCTGAAACCGCTCCCGGCCCCAAAGCTGGAGGCGTATATCCATTGCTCCCGCCCTGTCGGAAGGCATCGATCGATCGATCGATCGGTCGATCAGACCGGGGAGGGTTTGGCCGGGGAGGGAGTTACCGACATGGCTCGGCCGTCCGCCTGAGGAACTCACACACGGGCAGGGAACCCATCCGGTGTGCGCAGCACGGTTAGGAACACTCTGGTCTTGTCTTCTTCTTGGCAGCGAGGACCAGCCTCTGAGCGGCTGACCTCTGCTGTGGCCCCCATCGTGGCCCCAGAGGGCTGCCACGTTCTATTGTCTGAAACCCAGACAGACACGGAAAACCTCCCTGGGGACGCCTACCGCTCCCGGCACGCGGGCACCATAGTCCCACGGCCCCATGAAGCAGGTGTCTCTGGTAGGTGAGGTCACTGAGAGACAGAGAAGGAGAGCAGCTTCCTCGAGGTCACACAGCTAGAAAGCCATGGATTTGAGATTTGAACCCCCTTCCCTCTTAAGCTCTGCTCCCCCACCCCCCCAGAAGCAGGGCTGTTGTTCTCGCAATAGTGTTAAGTGCAACTGCTTTGGAGAATCACCGTGTGCACGAGAAGGAGGTTTAGCGAGCGGGCAGACTGTCACCATGATGCCCTCCCTCGGCCCCGCGATTCCCAGCCCCTGGGTCCACGTCCCTCTGCAACGCCAGTCAGACAACCCCGTCCTGAGCAGCGGTCCATCTCCCCACGATGTGCGTCCGGGCTGACCAGCTCCATCGCGGTCACCACGAGAACGCAGGGGAGGTCATTGTCACAGGACGTCAGAGCCGAAGCTTCCAGGGGTCCTGCAGCTTCCAGCACTGTCCTCTCCCAGGACCCTGGGGTCAGCACGGTGAGCAGCAGCTAGAATGAAAGGTCGTGCAGGGAGCAAGGACAGTGTCCCGGACGTCCCCGCTGGACGACGCGCCCCCTGAGCACGGCCTGTGAGCACATGTGGCTGAGACCAGCCAACGGCAGCCCGGTGAGCCCGCAGCACTGAGAAACCACCGTGTGGGGTCTGCAGGCATAAACGACGAGGGCACAGAGGCCAGAGAGCACGGCCCAGGAACGTCACACCGCGGAGCCAGAGGTAAGTGACGTACTGGGTCCGTAACAGCAGAGCTGGGATGGAGTCCCTGTGAACCCCGGCTGGCTGGGAACTAGGAAGTCACGAGGTGTCCCGGGGTTCGCACCCACCAGGCCCTGGGAGGGTGGGCCGTTGGGGGGACCGGAGCCCACAGGGGAGGAGACCCTCGCCTTACCCGCCGTGGCCAAGCCCCAGAAATCCTCCAGACCAGCGTGTGGGTGGGGGGTGAGGGCCGAAGGGAATGGGCACCGCCCGTGGGTGCTGGCAGGCCCCGACTCCGTCCATGGAACCGGGCGTCAGGCTGGCCAGTGGGGAGAACGTCAGGAATCCGAGGGGCCTGGCCTCAGCCGAGTCTGCAGAGCTGGGATTCCACTGCACATCCATCCGCTCGTGGGGCACAAGGGGCCTGGGAAGTCCCCACTCCCCACAGCTGCCATCCTGGGCTGCTTGGCCAGCCAGCCAGAGAGCCCCAAGCTTGCTGTCGGGGCATCAGGGGACACGGATTGGGGGCAGGGAGGGAGGGGGAACTGAGATAGAGGAGAAAGCCACACAGCGCTCCCACCTGCCCCAGCTGGTGTCTGCACCTGTGGGCCAGCGGCCAGCGCGGGGAGGGCCGAGGGGCAGTGGGCAGTCTCAGAGCAGGCCAGCCCCTCCTCCAGCCGGGCCGGGCCATGTGCCACCCCAGGTCTGTCTCCCTGGGGCCAGGACAGGAGCCCTCTCCTCACCTCAGCCCCCCCCCCCATAGCGGCACAGCAGCAACTCCCCAGAACTCAGATCTGCTGTCCCCTTTTCCAATAGAAACGTGACAGGCCGTCCGCACAACACTTTGGAGGCCCCCCACCGCCACCCCCACCCCACAGCCACAGAGACCTGTGCCGTCACCAGGTCGCGCCTGCCTTTCCCGTGACCCACCCTCTGACTTCCCTCAGCACATTCTCATTCTGAGCCATGACACCTGTCACACTGTGCTTTTGCTGTGCTGATTACAGTTTCCCCCAATACGCATTAAAATAATTACATGACTGGGCCCTGGCTGGTTGGCTCAGCGGTAGAGCGTCGGCCTAGCCTGCGGAGGACCCAGGTTCGATTCCCGGCCAGGGCACATAGGAGAAGCGCCCATTTGCTTCTCCACCCCTCCGCCGCACTTTCCCTCTCTGTCTCTCTCTTCCCCTCCCGCAGCCAAGGCTCCATTGGAGCAAAGATGGCCCGGGCACTGGGGATGGCTCTGTGGCCTCTGCCCCAGGCGCTAGAGTGGCTCTGGTTGCAACATGGCGACGCCCAGGATGGGCAGAGCATCGCCCCCTGGTGGGCGTGCCGGGTGATCCAGGTCGGGCGCATGCGGGAGTCTGACTGTCTCTCCCTGTTTCCAGCTTCAGAAAAATGAAAAATAAATAAATAAATAAATAAATAATTACATGACTGAAAATCTTCCGTTTTCCTCAGTCAGACAGGGACTGAGTCTGACCACTAGAAAAAAAAAAGGATTTTATTAGAAAGTTGTGGGGTGTGGGGGTGAGAGGGGCAGTATCCAGGACAGGGAGGGAGGCAGAGTGCCTCGCTCACAATGGACAGGGCCAGCAGGTCCGGTCAGTGGGTAGAGGTGCCCCAGGGTCTGGACAGCAGCCCCATCCTGCTCAGCCACTGGGGTGAGTGACAGCCAAGCACTTTCGATCTGTAAGTCACTCTGTGGTTCAAATGCCAGGTAAGGCTTTGGTGGGACCGACCGCCCAGTTGGGAAGAGAAGCGTCCCGAAGTAGAGGTTGCCGGTTCAATCCCTGGTCAGGGCACATACAGGAACAGATCGATGTTCCTGTCTGTCTGTCTCTCTCTCTCTCTTTCTCTCTCTGTCTTGCTAAAATCAATAAATGAAAAAAAATTATTTAAAATTCCAGGTAGATAGTGCCCATAAGCCTGCATGGGTCTTTGCCCACCAATAAGAGGGACAGTTACAGAATGGATGACACACCATCAAATCCCCCACCCCAACTGATCCCTTAACTGACAGTTGTCCCTGCAGCCGAGTGTCTCACCAGTGTCACACTAAAGGGAGAGCCAGTTTCGTCTGTTTAGGGCAGATTTGGTTTGGGGCGGGGGGCGTGTGTGTGGCATTTTTACGTTGTTGATTTGTTTGATGCTGAAGCTTTTTAGGGAGCAGAGTGGGATACAGGGGAGCATTCACAGCACTATAATCGTCTAGTGTTTAAAAATAAAGCCTGCTTCAACTAGGTTTAAAGTATCTTAATGATCATAATGGGCCGATGATCTGGGCTCCATGAAAGAAATTCTTCCTGGTTCACATTCCAAGCCCAGGCGGGCCCCTCCTGGTTCAACTAGAAAGCCGGACGTCCAGTTCTGACCAACAGAGAGCAACTGAGTGAGACTTCCCCCATAGCCACACTTGTTTTTTTCTTCTTTTCCATCCGTTCTTCCTGCACTCCGCCCACTTTCTTTTAGGCAATATATATATTATATATGTTGCATATATTGTACTGTATATATATTGTGTGTGACAGGCAGCCCAGTCCAGCTGCCCTTCTGCGGGCCCCTGGCCCTTATTGTGAACCCCACCACTACCCTCAAGTGTCCCATCTGCCCTGGATGGGCCCTGGGTCCGTTCCCTTTGACCTCGGAACCAAGGGCGGCCCACGCAGCAACTCCCGTGCCACGAGGTCCAGTGCCCACCGGTTCCAGCCGCTCTGCCCGCTGCCAGGATCAGCCGCAGCATTGATGGGGCCCCTGCTGAAAGACTATTAAAGAGTTTCAGGACCGCAGGGCATCAAACCCGGCAGACACGGACCTTCCCGAGCTCGGCCTCCCCCCCCCACACTCCACTCCCATCCGAACCAGCGAGGTATGGCGCCTCCTGGTGTCCTCACGCGAGAGCCCACCCTCCCTCCACGCCACGCCTCCTGGGCTCCACAAACCCCGCTCCTTGAAAAGGAGGCATCGGTCTGTTGTCGAAGGAAAATGTAAAAAACCCGTCCGAGTCATAAAGCGCAGTATTTTTATTACATTGTTTGATGCAGCATTTTCTCCCCAGGAGACGCTCAGTGTCCTCCAGGGACAGGTTCCCTCCAGAGCTCGCAGAGCACCCAGAGGGCGTTTGCGGAGACGGTGTTTGTAATTAAAAAAATACAAATGGGCACAGCTCTATCGTCTCGAGGGCACTGGTGCTGACAAGGAAGCGAACCTGGGAGCCGAGCAGGACGACGTTCAGGAAATCTGAACAACACACTCCTGGCCGTTCCCACCGGGGGTTCTGATTTTAGAATGCATGCGCTCGACATTAAAATTTTTTTTCTTTTATGATTTCTGAATATCCATAGAGCTAGAAACACTTAAGACCCCCACCCACACCAAGTTTCCACCCCGAAACCTGGGCCACCAGACGGGCGGCTCTGCCCAGCACCCCCTTTGCGCCCCGCCCCTCCTGCACGGGTCCCTGTCCCATCCCTGGAATGTCCACCCCGTTTCCCCTCTGCCCCTCCTGCACGGGTCCCTGTCCCATCCCTGGAATGTCCACCCCGTTTCCCCTCTGCCCCTCCTGCACGGGTCCCTGTCCCATCCCTGGAATGTCCACCCCGTTTCCCCTCTGCCCCTCCTGCACGGGTCCCTGTCCCATCCCTGGAATGTCCACCCCGGGCGCCCCTGTGAGAAGCAGCTGCGTCTGCTCATTCGCACCGTGAGCCCCCGTGGGAGACTTGTAACCCTGCCCTAAGAGACCAGGTGCAGCAGGTCCAGGAAACGGGCAATGTCAGACCTGCAGAATTTCTCAGTATGCGCCCCCTTGACTTTGGGGAAGGGAATAGTTGGGGGAAGGGGAAGGTAGAGAGAAGTCCTTCTGGCTATCACGTTGAGGTTTGTCACTTAAACCACTTCAGTCCGCACATGTTGACATGGCGTCACACACACACACAGTTTGCATCTGGCCACAGCGCCCTCCCAGGCATCATTTACTGGTCTCGTAATGGTCCTTCCTTCCAGTAAATTCTCTGCAATCTTACCAAACTCTGCTCCTACTTTTGGATGTTCTAGCTATGTCTAATTTTCTAATTTGCAAGTAAATTTTAATGTCTGCATCTTTCTCCATTTTAAAAAACAACCACACACATTTCCTAGCCTGACCAGGTGGGGGCGCAGTGGATAGAGCATCAACCTGGAACACTGAGAACCCAGGTCCAAAACCCTGAGGTCACCGGTTTGAGCATGCAATCATAGACATGACCCCATGGTCACTGGCTTGAGCCCAAGGTCGCTGGTTTGAACAAGGGGTCACTAGCTCTGCTGTAGCCCCCACGGTCAAGACATATAGGAGAAAGTAATCAATGAACATGTAAGGTGCTACATGAAAAATTGATGCTTCTCATCTCTCTCCCTTCCTGTCTGTCTCTCTTGCTTAAAAACAAACAAACAAACAAAAACACCCTTTCCTTCAACCAGGTTTCTAAAAGTGGGATTTCTGAGCCGGTGTACAAAAATATATAGGGAATGATACATTTGGTAAAAACTGCATTTTAAAAAGCTGCAACAATTTCAAGTGCAGCAAACAAAGGAAAAGAGTATCAAGTATACCGGAACATATTCCCGTTTCACATAAATACTTAAAAATCATTTCTGATACATCTTTGCTACTGTAACTGGCAAGGAAAGAGAGAACAGTATTTTGGAGTTGGGAATCCAACACGGCTGATCCCGGGCTGGACGTTCAGAATGACCTGAGCCATCCTTTAATTAAAGCTGGAGTAAAAACTGGACCAGATGAGCCCGCAGGGTGGAGACCCCGTCATCTCAGAGAACAAGGTGCTGTGGGAGACCAAGGTTAGGGGCCAGGGGCCGACCTGAGGAAGCTCCCACCGGCCAGAGAGGCATTCTAAGGGTGAGAACTGGGACGGATCACAGCATGTCGGAAACGCTAAGACCCACGAAGTTATGATGACAGTCAATGTAACAGAACTTCACGGGTCACTCTGGAGGATGAGTGACAGCTCTGCGTCAGAATGCTTTTGGAACCCGAGTGACCTGCGGGCCAGTTCCCCTGTCTGAGCCAGCCGTGCAGAGGGCTGCCCCTGGACCGACCACCTGGACTGACCGTGACAAGGGAACAGCACAGACCACAGTGAGTTCACGGAGGGGCAGCGACCATCGACGGCTGCCCAGGTCACGGACAGCAGCACCGCTGGACTCCGAGGGCCCCTCAGGGAGGTGCACACCACCCACCCTAGGAAGTGTTCCTGCCGAAACGTCTGAGCCCAGCTCAGGTCAGGTCACGGCTCTACAGAGCATCCACACTGGAGGGCAGGCGGGGGGCCGTTGGCCGGATCCAGACGGTGGTGAGGTCCTCAAGACCAAAAAAGGCTTCTTCGACAAAAGACTTAAAGGGGGAAAAAATTAAGCTGAGGGGCACCAGTGAATTAAGTTATTTAAGAGCCATATTAACCAATCATAATGTGGGACCCTTCTTGTTGTTCTTGTTGTTAGTTATTTTACCACTGACTGGGGGTGGGGGAGAGAAGTAAGGCAGAGAGAGAGGAAAAAAAGCATCAACTTACTGTTCCATTGAGTTGCTGCACCCAGCTGTGCACTCACAGGTTGCTTCTCACGTGTGTGTGCCTGATCGGGCATCAGCCCTGGGACCTCGGTGCACCAGGACAACATTGTATCCACGGAGCCTCAAGGCCACGGCCTGGGATGCTTTATCTGGATTTCAATTTAAACAAAGTTTTTTTAAAAGAGTCATTTTAATAAGACAACTGTGGATTTGTGAGCAATGACAGGATTTCTTTAGGATAGTAAGGAATCACTTCACTTCTTTCTGGCACACAGTGGTTGGTGGACCTTTTAAAAGTCTGTACCTTGTAGCGAAACATACTAAAAAGTGTACAATTACAATAATGTCTGGAATGTATCCAGATTCGAGTGGCCACGAAGGCAGGGATGGAAGCTGAGGGACGTATTCGACGGGGTTCATCATACGAACACTCCTAATTTTTGTATGTTTGAATTCTTTCTTTAAAAGGAATGTCCTGTTTTGGACCGGAGGCCCCGCCCAGACCTGCCAAACCGGGCTCTCCAAGGTGGGCACTGGAGCCGGGCGTGCCCAGGAGACTCGGACGTTGCTTGTCTGTGGGCTGCCGTCCGGGAAGCAGTGACTCGGCGGACTCCCAGGGAAACCGAGGCACAAGGACAGAACACGTCCTGCTCGAGCTCATGCACATTCCTGGAAGAACTCAAGCTGTCTGACTCCGGCCGGGGGTCCTTTCTCAAGACCACAGGCAGCCCCCCGAGAGCCAACGCCCTGGCTCACCAACCATTCCCCTATCAGGCACCTGGGTGCTCTGACCCGGGCCGTCCAGGTCCGCCCCCTCCCTGAAATCACCACCCTATCGGGCTACCCGACCTGTGAGGCCCTTGGTGTCTATGATGGCCAAGAAGGAGACCTGCGCGCACCTGCACGTGGGAACTCCACACTGAAGACCTCCGGGGACTGACAACCGAGGTTGTACACGAAGACCACAACCCCTACCCCCCTGGCCGTCCCTCAGAACTCACATCCCAACAGAGTCCCCTATGTCCTCAGCCACTTTCTGGCATGTTCCTCCCCCCTGCCCCCAAGGAGACCAGGACGCCCAATGCTGGCTGGCGAAGGCGCGCCGAGAAGCTCACTCCCCGTGACAGAAAAGTCTAAAACGGTGCGATTTTTGGAAAAGAAAGCTGGCAACGTGCATCCTATGAGCTTTAAAATGTTGACACCCTTGGACCCAATAATGACATGTCTGAGAATAATCCAAACATTTTTTTAAATGAACATGAAAATGTTATGCATCATGACGCTCTTCACGGCACAGTAATAGGCAGAACAGCCCAGGTTTCTAACAGGGTTCTCTGCAAACTCGAGTCAATGACTGCTGGTAGCCACTCAAGTTGCAGTTTCTAAAGGTCTGTAACCTGGAAAGGCAGGGCCATTGGTCCAGAGAGTTGATTTTCCCAGAAACAAATGAAGAATTTAACAAATCCTTAAAAAAATAAAAGGTCAGCATGGCCAAAAACCACCTGAAAAGGATTTCCCTAAACACTCTTATTATAAATCAACTGCGCACACCCGAGCGGCACTGACGCGCAGTCACACGGAGCATGCGCACAGGGAGCCCTGCGAGCGCGCGCGCCCCAGGGAGCGAGGCCCGTGCGCCCAGGGCAGGGCCGCCCCTCTCCAGCCGCCTGGCTCCCGGGTGGGCCAGAGGGAAGACCGAGTCCTGCGGGGACGTGTCTGCAAAGCCATCACTCCTGAGAACTGAACGTGCGATGCCCATGGCGAGTCCCGTCTGCCAGCGCTCCGCACGAGGTCGGAGGGGCACCGCCTTACTTCCGTGCGAGCTGGAGAGGAAGTCGGCTCGCCCCCACGGCCAGAACCCACGCTCAGCCACACGTTGTTAAACCCCTTGCGCCCCTTCTCCGGACACCATGCCCTGTCCTGTCCACGCACGCTGCCGCCCGGCTCTCATCACGCGGACACATTTTTTTCCTTTTTCATGTTGAACTCGAACCAGAAAGACCCCAGCGTGTCGTACTTGATACTGCATCCCAGCTCTTCCCACAGACCCGGTGTAGGCTTTTCATGCTGAGATCTGCTTTTATGGACTTCCTTTCAGGAACTGTGGTTTATGCAATTCTACAATAATAAAGGACAAGCAATGAAACGTTTCTTAAAAACCCACTTAAAATGTTTTTTATTCCCCAAGGATATTAAGAATTAAACGTCAGCTAGGAGACTGGGGCGGCGGGTTATCAAGTGGCATTCAGTGTGTAATAAACCACAATCGTCCCAAACATAAGTCTGTAAAACCTGTCACCTAAATACAAATCGAGCACGTACAAGGAAACCCTTCCAAGGTGCTAGTGCTGTGAGACTGCAGTGTTAGTTCTATTTATTGATGGGAGGGAGGGAGGGAAACATGGATTCCGTTGGCCCACCTGCTCATGCTGTCCTTGGGCGACTCTTGGCCGTGCCCCACTGGGAATCAAACCCACAGCGTTGGTGTCAGGACGATGCTCCAACCAACCAAGCTACCTAGCCAGGGGCTAGTGTTACCATGCTTCATTTACATGCATACTGCCAGTTTGTGAGTTCTGAACACCGCCGCAGGACAGCCACCCTGCCAGGGACTTCCACGTGACTTCACCCTCACACGGAACACACAGCGAGAACAGACGGTCCCACAGCTCACGCAGTGGGGTTGAGAGCCAGTTTCTAGTCCACACATGACTCCACGGCAAAAGGAGCATTTAATCCAAACAGTGAGCTGACTACATGCCAAAATTCTACTTCCCTTTCCAACAGACAATAAATAAAACTGCGAAAGCATTTGTGGGGTAGTCACGACGGAGGCCGCACAACTGCAAACCAGTCTGCGTCGAAAACACCTCTGTACCCCACGCAACGGGGTAAAATCCCGCCGCGGTTAAATCCCGTCATCGTAACCGCTCAGGAGAACGCGGCATCAGGGTCTTCAGAGGGCAGAGAACGTGGGGAGTCGGCAAGTGTGCGCTTGGTGTTCCTTTGTTTTCTACTGAAGATTTCACTAGAAGAGAGATACTGATGTGCCGTTTGGGAAAAGGCCTTTTCAAATTCTCTAAGTCTAAGGAAACACACGCTTCAAAGAGAAAGGGGGCTGGAAAAAGAACCCAGGCACAGGACCCCACGGACGCACCCGGAGCACACTGCGCCCCGTGAAACACACCAGTCCCCGAAAGACCAAGGCTCCTATGAATGACGCCCCTTATTCGAGGGACTTGGGACAGTCAAACTCACAGAAAGCAGAATGGGGTGGCCAACAATGGGCACATGGGGAGTTATTCTTAGAATAACATGATAAGGATGCTGTGGTTTTGCTTTCAATACGTGCAGACGGGTTGCTGCCCGCGGGCGGGTGAGCGCTCACCCCATACAGTATCTGAGGTCCCTCCCTGAAACAAAATGGGACAAAGGAGCTCCTCAAAAAAGAAGAACCAGTGAGGGAATAAAAGTTCCTACATCAAGAGAATAATCTATCAGGAAAATACTTCATTGAAGCTGAAACGTGTGACCTGCAGGAGCCCTTCAGCCACGACCAGGAGAGGGGACGCGTCACCTTCTTCTCCCCGAAGACGCTGCCAAGAACCAGACAGAGTTACTACGCTGGCATGGGGAGCCGTGCAGAACTCTGCGTGAAGTTGGGTTTGCCATGAAAACACTGTTTTTATTAAAGAAATTAAAAGTGAGAAGGCAACAGGAGACCCTACACCGCTGCTCGTGACTATGTCATCCCCGCGTGGAAAACAAGGGAGCAACAGCCCGGAGAGCAGCCCACGGCGTCCGTGGGCCCGGAGGACGCGCAGCACGGCCACACGCGGACACCGGCGAGGACGCCCCGGAGGACGCGCAGCACGGCCACACGCGGACACCGGCGAGGACGCCCCGGAGGACGCGCAGCACGGCCACACGCGGACACCGGCGAGGACGCCCCGGAGGACGCGCAGCACGGCCACACGCGGACACCGGCGAGGACGCCCCGGAGGACGCGCAGCACGGCCACACGCGGACACCGGCGAGGACGCTTCACCGCCAAGTCCACAAATGACAGGAGCATGTGGCTTGTGACCTGTCACCGCCCCCTGGCTGCGGGATGGGGCTCCGGGCCGCAGAGGTCCCCACTGGGAGCTTCCTGCACCGCCCCGGGGTGTGCACCTGTGTATTCGCTAAGTCCTGAGAGGGCACTAACAAAACTACAGGAAAAAAGCCAAAGGGATGATGAACGAAAGCCCCGGTACTCGACTCAGCAACACGCGTGTGAAATGGGAAGAACCCACACTCTGGGAGGCCTCCCTCACGCGGTCCCTCACACTCACATCACTGCCTCACCAGGGTCTGCATTTCTGTGATTCCCCTGTCACAGGGTCCCTCACCAGGGTCTGCATTTCTGTGATTCCCCTGTCACAGGGTCCCTCACCAGGGTCTGCATTTCTGTGATTCCCCTGTCACAGGGTCCCTCACCAGGGTCTGCATTTCTGTGATTCCCCTGTCACAGGGTCCCTCACCAGGGTCTGCATTTCTGTGATTCCCCTGTCACAGGGTCCCTCACCAGGGTCTGCATTTCTGTGATTCCCCCGTCACAGGGTCCCTCACCAGGGTCTGCATTTCTGTGATTCCCCCGTCACATGGTCCCTCACCAGGGTCTGCATTTCTGTGATTCCCCCGTCACAGGGTCCCTCACCAGGGTCTGCATTTCTGTGATTCCCCTGTCACAGGGTCCCTCACCAGGGTCTGCATTTCTGTGATTCCCTGTCACAGGGTCCCTCACCAGGGTCTGCATTTCTGTAATTCCCCTGTCACAGGGTCCCTCACCAGGGTCTGCATTTCTGTAATTCCCCTGTCACAGGGTCCCTCACCAGGATCTGCATTTCTGTGATTCCCCTGTCACAGGGTCCCTCACCAGGGTCTGCATTTCTGTAATTCCCCTGTCACAGGGTCCCTCACCAGGATCTGCATTTCTGTGATTCCCCTGTCACAGGGTCCCTCACCAGGATCTGCATTTCTGTGATTCCCTGTCACAGGGTCCCTCACCAGGGTCTGCATTTCTGTAATTCCCCTGTCACAGGGTCCCTCACCAGGGTCTGCATTTCTGTGATTCCCCTGTCACAGGGTCCCTCACCAGGGTCTGCATTTCTGTGATTCCCCCGTCACAGGGTCCCTCACCAGGGTCTGCATTTCTGTGATTCCCTGTCACAGGGTCCCTCACCAGGATCTGCATTTCTGTGATTCCCCTGTCACATAGTCCCTCACCAGGGTCTGCATTTCTGTGATTCCCCTGTCACGTGGTCCCTCACCAGGGTCTGCATTTCTGTGATTCCCCCGTCACAGGGTCCCTCACCAGGGTCTGCATTTCTGTGATTCCCCCGTCACAGGGTCCCTCACCAGGGTCTGCATTTCTGTGATTCCCTGTCACATGGTCCCTCACCAGGATCTGCATTTCTGTGATTCCCCCGTCACAGGGTCCCTCACCAGGGTCTGCATTTCTGTGATTCCCCTGTCACATGGTCCCTCACCAGGGTCTGCATTTCTGTGATTCCCCCGTCACAGGGTCCCTCACCAGGGTCTGCATTTCTGTGATTCCCCTGTCACAGGGTCCCTCACCAGGGTCTGCATTTCTGTGATTCCCCTGTCACAGGGTCCCTCACCAGGGTCTGCATTTCTGTGATTCCCCCGTCACAGGGTCCCTCACCAGGGTCTGCATTTCTGTGATTCCCCTGTCACAGGGTCCCTCACCAGGGTCTGCATTTCTGTGATTCCCCTGTCACAGGGTCCCTCACCAGGGTCTGCATTTCTGTGATTCCCCTGTCACAGGGTCCCTCACCAGGGTCTGCATTTCTGTGATTCCCTGTCACAGGGTCCCTCACCAGGGTCTGCATTTCTGTGATTCCCCCGTCACATGGTCCCTCACCAGGGTCTGCATTTCTGTGATTCCCCCGTCACAGGGTCCCTCACCAGGGTCTGCATTTCTGTGATTCCCCTGTCACAGGGTCCCTCACCAGGGTCTGCATTTCTGTGATTCCCCTGTCACAGGGTCCCTCACCAGGATCTGCATTTCTGTGATTCCCTGTCACAGGGTCCCTCACCAGGGTCTGCATTTCTGTAATTCCCCTGTCACAGGGTCCCTCACCAGGGTCTGCATTTCTGTGATTCCCTGTCACATGGTCCCTCACCAGGGTCTGCATTTCTGTAATTCCCCTGTCACAGGGTCCCTCACCAGGATCTGCATTTCTGTGATTCCCCTGTCACAGGGTCCCTCACCAGGATCTGCATTTCTGTGATTCCCTGTCACAGGGTCCCTCACCAGGGTCTGCATTTCTGTAATTCCCCTGTCACAGGGTCCCTCACCAGGGTCTGCATTTCTGTGATTCCCCTGTCACAGGGTCCCTCACCAGGATCTGCATTTCTGTGATTCCCCCGTCACAGGGTCCCTCACCAGGGTCTGCATTTCTGTGATTCCCCTGTCACATGGTCCCTCACCAGGGTCTGCATTTCTGTGATTCCCCCGTCACAGGGTCCCTCACCAGGATCTGCATTTCTGTGATTCCCCTGTCACAGGGTCCCTCACCAGGATCTGCATTTCTGTGATTCCCCTGTCACGTGGTCCCTCACCAGGGTCTGCATTTCTGTGATTCCCCTGTCACGTGGTCCCTCACCAGGGTCTGCATTTCTGTGATTCCCCCGTCACAGGGTCCCTCACCAGGGTCTGCATTTCTGTGATTCCCCCGTCACAGGGTCCCTCACCAGGGTCTGCATTTCTGTGATTCCCTGTCACATGGTCCCTCACCAGGATCTGCATTTCTGTGATTCCCCCGTCACAGGGTCCCTCACCAGGGTCTGCATTTCTGTGATTCCCCTGTCACATGGTCCCTCACCAGGGTCTGCATTTCTGTGATTCCCCCGTCACAGGGTCCCTCACCAGGGTCTGCATTTCTGTGATTCCCCTGTCACAGGGTCCCTCACCAGGGTCTGCATTTCTGTGATTCCCCTGTCACAGGGTCCCTCACCAGGGTCTGCATTTCTGTGATTCCCCCGTCACAGGGTCCCTCACCAGGGTCTGCATTTCTGTGATTCCCCTGTCACAGGGTCCCTCACCAGGGTCTGCATTTCTGTGATTCCCCTGTCACAGGGTCCCTCACCAGGGTCTGCATTTCTGTGATTCCCCTGTCACAGGGTCCCTCACCAGGGTCTGCATTTCTGTGATTCCCTGTCACAGGGTCCCTCACCAGGGTCTGCATTTCTGTGATTCCCCCGTCACATGGTCCCTCACCAGGGTCTGCATTTCTGTGATTCCCCCGTCACAGGGTCCCTCACCAGGGTCTGCATTTCTGTGATTCCCCTGTCACAGGGTCCCTCACCAGGGTCTGCATTTCTGTGATTCCCCTGTCACAGGGTCCCTCACCAGGGTCTGCATTTCTGTAATTCCCCTGTCACAGGGTCCCTCACCAGGATCTGCATTTCTGTGATTCCCCTGTCACAGGGTCCCTCACCAGGATCTGCATTTCTGTGATTCCCTGTCACAGGGTCCCTCACCAGGGTCTGCATTTCTGTAATTCCCCTGTCACAGGGTCCCTCACCAGGGTCTGCATTTCTGTGATTCCATGTCACATGGTCCCTCACCAGGGTCTGCATTTCTGTAATTCCCCTGTCACAGGGTCCCTCACCAGGATCTGCATTTCTGTGATTCCCCTGTCACAGGGTCCCTCACCAGGATCTGCATTTCTGTGATTCCCTGTCACAGGGTCCCTCACCAGGGTCTGCATTTCTGTAATTCCCCTGTCACAGGGTCCCTCACCAGGGTCTGCATTTCTGTGATTCCCCTGTCACAGGGTCCCTCACCAGGATCTGCATTTCTGTGATTCCCCCGTCACAGGGTCCCTCACCAGGGTCTGCATTTCTGTGATTCCCCTGTCACATGGTCCCTCACCAGGGTCTGCATTTCTGTGATTCCCCCGTCACAGGGTCCCTCACCAGGATCTGCATTTCTGTGATTCCCCTGTCACAGGGTCCCTCACCAGGATCTGCATTTCTGTGATTCCCCTGTCACGTGGTCCCTCACCAGGGTCTGCATTTCTGTGATTCCCCCGTCACAGGGTCCCTCACCAGGGTCTGCATTTCTGTGATTCCCTGTCACAGGGTCCCTCACCAGGGTCTGCATTTCTGTGATTCCCTGTCACATGGTCCCTCACCAGGGTCTGCATTTCTGTGATTCCCCTGTCACAGGGTCCCTCACCAGGATCTGCATTTCTGTGATTCCCCCGTCACAGGGTCCCTCACCAGGGTCTGCATTTCTGTGATTCCCCTGTCACGTGGTCCCTCACCAGGATCTGCATTTCTGTGATTCCCTGTCACGTGGTCCCTCACCAGGATCTGCATTTCTGTAATTCCCCTGTCACAGGGTCCCTCACCAGGATCTGCATTTCTGTGATTCCCCTGTCACAGGGTCCCTCACCAGGGTCTGCATTTCTGTAATCCCCCTGTCACAGGGTCCCTCACCAGGGTCTGCATTTCTGTGATTCCCCTGTCACAGGGTCCCTCACCAGGGTCTGCATTTCTGTGATTCCCTGTCACGTGGTCCCTCACCAGGGTCTGCATTTCTGTGATTCCCTGTCACATGGTCCCTCACCAGGGTCTGCATTTCTGTGATTCCCCTGTCACAGGGTCCCTCACCAGGGTCTGCATTTCTGTGATTCCCGTCACAGGGTCCCTCACCAGGGTCTGCATTTGTCATTCCCCTGTCACAGGGTCCCTCACCAGGATCTGCATTTCTGTGATTCCCTGTCACGTGGTCCCTCACCAGGGTCTGCATTTCTGTGATTCCCCTGTCACAGGGTCCCTCACCAGGATCTGCATTTCTGTGATTCCCCTGTCACATGGTCTGCATTTCTGTGATTCCCCTGTCACAGGGTCCCTCACCAGGGTCTGCATTTCTGTGATTCCCCTGTCACAGGGTCCCTCACCAGGGTCTGCATTTCTGTGATTCCCGTCACAGGGTCCCTCACCAGGGTCTGCATTTCTGTGATTCCCCTGTCACGTGGTCCCTCACCAGGGTCTGCATTTCTGTGATTCCCCCGTCACAGGGTCCCTCACCAGGGTCTGCATTTCTGTGATTCCCCTGTCACAGGGTCCCTCACCAGGCTCTGCATTTCTGTAATTCCCCTGTCACGTGGTCCCTCACCAGGGTCTGCATTTCTGTAATTCTCCTGTCACAGGGTCCCTCACCAGGGTCTGCATTTGTCTCCCATCCAAGTACTAACCAGGCCCGACCCTGCTTAGCTTCCGAGATCAGACGAGATCGGGCGCGTTCAGGGTGGTATGGCCGTAGACGGTCTGCATTTGTCATTTCCCTGTCACAGGGTCCCTCACCAGGGTCTGCATTTCTGTGATTCCCTGTCACATGGTCCCTAACCAGGGTCTGCATTTCTGTGATTCCCTGTCACATGGTCCCTAACCAGGGTCTGCATTTCTGTGATTCCCCCGTCACAGGGTCCCTCACCAGGGTCTGCATTTCTGTGATTCCCTGTCACAGGGTCCCTCACCAGGGTCTGCATTTCTGTTATTCCCCTGTCACAGGGTCCCTCACCAGGGTCTGCATTTCTGTGATTCCCCCGTCACAGGGTCCCTCACCAGGGTCTGCATTTCTGTAATTCCCCTGTCACGTGGTCCCTCACCAGGGTCTGCATTTCTGTGATTCCCCTGTCACAGGGTCCCTCACCAGGGTCTGCATTTCTGTGATTCCCCTGTCACAGGGTCCCTCACCAGGGTCTGCATTTCTGTGATTCCCTGTCACAGGGTCCCTCACCAGGGTCTGCATTTCTGTGATTCCCCTGTCACAGGGTCCCTCACCAGGGTCTGCATTTCTGTGATTCCCCCGTCACAGGGTCCCTCACCAGGGTCTGCATTTCTGTGATTCCCCCGTCACAGGGTCCCTCACCAGGATCTGCATTTCTGTGATTCCCCCGTCACAGGGTCCCTCACCAGGGTCTGCATTTCTGTGATTCCCCCGTCACAGGGTCCCTCACCAGGGTCTGCATTTCTGTGATTCCCTGTCACAGAGTCCCTCACCAGGGTCTGCATTTCTGTGATTCCCCCGTCACAGGGTCCCTCACCAGGGTCTGCATTTCTGTGATTCCCCCGTCACAGGGTCCCTCACCAGGGTCTGCATTTCTGTGATTCCCCTGTCACAGAGTCCCTCACCAGGGTCTGCATTTCTGTAATTCCCCTGTCACAGGGTCCCTCACCAGGATCTGCATTTCTGTGATTCCCCTGTCACAGGGTCCCTCACCAGGGTCTGCATTTCTGTGATTCCCCTGTCACAGGGTCCCTCACCAGGGTCTGCATTTCTGTGATTCCCCCGTCACAGGGTCCCTCACCAGGGTCTGCATTTCTGTGATTCCCTGTCACAGAGTCCCTCACCAGGGTCTGCATTTCTGTAATTCCCCTGTCACTGGGTCCCTCACCAGGATCTGCATTTCTGTGATTCCCTGTCACAGGGTCCCTCACCAGGGTCTGCATTTCTGTGATTCCCCCATCACAGGGTCCCTCACCAGGGTCTGCATTTCTGTGATTCCCCTGTCACAGGGTCCCTCACCAGGGTCTGCATTTCTGTGATTCCCCTGTCACAGGGTCCCTCACCAGGGTCTGCATTTCTGTGATTCCCCTGTCACAGGGTCCCTCACCAGGGTCTGCATTTCTGTGATTCCCCTGTCACAGGGTCCTTCACCAGGGTCTGCATTTCTGTGATTCCCCTGTCACAGGGTCCCTCACCAGGGTCTGCATTTCTGTGATTCCCCTGTCACAGGGTCCCTCACCAGGGTCTGCATTTCTGTGATTCCCCTGTCACAGGGTCCCTAACCAGGGTCTGCATTTCTGTAATTAGCTATTCCACTGAAATGAAACAGAAAATAACAACAAGAAAGGAAAAAAGCTCTCGTGTTAAATGCACAAAAGGGGAATTATCTTTTTTAAAGCACTTTTCTCTGCTCAGGAAACACACTATCATGGTCATGAGAAGAGGTTGAAAAGTCAGTTTGGCAAACAGATTAATCTGCTCTCATTTTTAATAATCAAAATAGTACACTCTTTTCATGGGCATATAATTTTTCAGAACTTACACCACCACGAGGTCAAGAATTATTTCTCATCAACTAAATTAGATCACAACAGGAACTTCTTTTAAAAAAAAATTTTTTTTTTTCAAGTGCTCAAGAAAATTCAAGTTTGGGGGGAAAATTACGGAAGTGCTAAGCAGTGTCTGCTCCCTCAGAGACTCTAACTGGGATAAGTCTCAGGGTAAGCCACAGGAAGTCTGCAATAAGGAGAAATGAGGTCAGTGTACAATCACTTCTGCACAACTTGAGCTGAAAAGCCAAAAGCATTGAGCCAAATAAGAGCCTCCTTCGGGGTCAGGGCTCTTTTGTTCAGTTCTTTAATCCCTAAATTCTCATCACATGACAGCTCAGAAAAGCCCATGCTCTTACCGACAGTAATAAATAGTGTGCAAAAACATCCCAAACCTGGTTCTTTCCATCACCGCCACCTCATGTATGTCCTCCCTCTCACCTGAGGAAGAGGGGAGACAGAAGGGCACTAACCTGGTAAGGAGCCCGTTTATAAACGTCAGGCTGGAGGGGAAATGGTCACGCCCTGCCCTGCCCTCTGTAAGGCAAGTGGACGACAGGATTTCTGCCCATAGGCAGCTCTGGCCGGAACGGGTAACTGACCAGCAGAGCCGGACGGGGACACTTCCTCCAACCAGAAGGCCCTGCTACTGATCTGAGTGCTCTTATATAGGAAACACGAACACTATGCAATTATAACATGGCAGACTACCTCCCCTTACTATTCACCAATTTCTCAACCCATTCAACTTTCACAGAATCTAAGGAGAATATTTTAGATATTTTCTCATTAAATAAAACTACAACTCCAGAAAAAGAAAAAATAATGCCCATAAAACAATCTAACACACACATTACCCAACCTGAGAGAATACCCCTTCTGTCCACCCCGCAGGAAGCCACTATCCCCACTGGGGGACTCTCACTGCTCCGGGTCGGGTCGCCCGGCAGAACAGCCAGACCTCATGGCAGCAGCCAACACGCCCTGGACCCGCACCTGCCCTCAGAGCCCCCTCACCCGCTCCTCCTGTGCGTCCTGAGACAGAGCAGGCTCTCCCTGCCCCCTGCTGCAGGGCCCCTCACGCCCTCTGACCCGCACCTGCCCTCAGCGCCCCCTCACCCGCTCCTCCTGCGTCCTGAGACAGAGCAGGCTCTCCCTGCCCCCTGCTGCAGGGCCCCTCACGCGCTCTGACCCGCACCTGCCCTCAGCGCCCCCTCGCCCGCTCCTCCGGCCGTCCTGAGACAGAGCAGGCTCTCCCTGCCCCCTGCTGCAGGGCCCGTGCCACCCTCTGACCCGCACCTGCCCTCAGCAGCAGCAGGTGCTCCACACGCGTGATGTGCAAAGAAAAGGTCATGATGTAAAAGTCCCTTCTCCCAGCAATAAACAGAAAAATAAACGTATTAACTTCAAAAATGACTGTTTGTGGGTTGTAAAAGCCCAGCACCAAACATCCACGGTTATTCCGAGCCACACTGAGAAATGACCACTCCGACACTGTGGATAAGAGAGTAACTTCCAAGCAGTGTCGCACGGTGGGAAGGCCCACGGGGTGACCCTGTCTGACCGCTCCCTCTACAGCAGGGGTCGGGAACCTTTGTGGCTAAAAGAGCCATGAACGCCACTTATTTTAAAATGTAATTCCATGAGAGCCATACGACGACCCGTGTACATTACGCATTATCCAATAAAAATTTGGCGTCCTGGAGGACAGCTGTGATTGGCTCCAGCCCTCCCCCCACCATGAACATGAGCGGCAGGAAATGGATTGTAATACATGAGAATGCTTTATATTTTTTAACATTATTTTTTTCATTAAAGATGTATTTGCGAGCCAGATGCAGCCATCAAAAGAGCCACATCTGGCTCGCTAGCCATAGGTTCCCGACCCCTGCTCTACAGCGACTGCAGGCTCGCCAGCCGGGTGGGCACACGCCTCCTGCTCAGCGACCCCCCCGACAG
The DNA here is from genome assembly GCF_036850765.1 of Saccopteryx bilineata. Taxonomy (NCBI): domain Eukaryota; kingdom Metazoa; phylum Chordata; class Mammalia; order Chiroptera; family Emballonuridae; genus Saccopteryx; species Saccopteryx bilineata. The sequence continues at coordinate 1,807,662 of NC_089497.1, read as the reverse complement.
TGCAGCCCCTCTTACTCTGTGGCAGGGCAAGATTAAGTAAAACAACTTGAAAAAAAAATTTAAAAGCAAGCTATCACTGGAACAGTTTTCTACTCTCTCTTTTAAGAGGGGGACCCATAAATCAAGTGAAAAATGCCTGAATGAGAGACAGTGGCAGATTCAGAAAGAGCAGCGTCAGCTGGAGTCTTCACCGCCCTGTCACATGACACTCCAGCAGCGCTGGGACAGTGGTCAGAGGGTTCCGCCTCCGCAGACACAGCCATGGTTCCCGCTGCGAAACACATTTCAACTCCGTAAGTGGCTTCAATCAACCTTCTGCACCGCAAACTGACACACCATTGGACGCCGTTTCCTCAAAATGACTTTATTTTTAAAATTTACTTAAAGCTAAAAACGTTCTTTTTAAAAAATACAACAACAAAACAAAACTCTAAGGTGCCTGAACAGAACCTTGTGGAAAGGACACCACAGCCAGGGTTAAAAAGGCCTGCAGGGGGCACACGGCAGCTCCAAGTGTCCGTAGCTAGTTCTTGCTGGAAAACGTCTTGATCGAATACACTTGTTCCGTAACAGGTGACGTCAGGCCAGAGAGCTAATCTTTCCCTAGTAAGTACTTGCTCAGGACATAGGTGAGTGCACTGAAATTATATTGCTTCTTTAAAAAACCACAAAAACATCAGCCTGGCATTCCATGAAGAGAAGACCACGCCCAACGCACTCATCTTTTGACCTCCGGGGACTAGGAGCACCCTAAGTCTCATCGAAGACCCCGCTCCGCACACCTACCGGGCAGAGGCGTCTCGGCACCGTGACTTCCACGTCGTCTGAGAAAATGCAGAACTCCAGCTGCTTGGACGAGGGAGCCTGGAAGTGTGTCAGGTTCACAAACACAACAGACGGTGCAACTACTCAGAGGAGCTTTGAGGGACTTGATCTCACCAACAGGGCAAAAAACAACATTGTGGTTTTCTCTTCAGATTTTATTTGAAATCTAATTCCAATTGTCAAAACTACAAAACGGGGAAGACATGAACAGGCTTCGCGAGGCCTCGCATCCTGAGATGAGGCCGCTGCCCGGCAGGCCCGCTCTCCAGCTTCCGGTGGAGTTCACAGCAGAGTCCATGGTGGACAGGGCCACAAGGAGAGCTGCCGACACGGCATAGAACATAACAGGTCTACAGAGGAGTTACTCATGAGCTCACCATGCGTTCACAAACAGATAAACAAAACCCCAGGAATGCTTTCATTTGATTAAAAAAACAAAACAAAACAAAAAAAACCCCAGACCGTTCAGGCACAAAACAAAATCGCATTTCCAATAAGTGACAGCATCTTAAAACTCTATGTCAGTGTTTGTTTTTCTTAGACTTTTTGTGAGACCTGTGTGGTGACCGGGACTGGGATCTGGATTTCTTCCCTGATTTTTTGGGGGATCGAGACCGCGACCGCCTAGACCTTTTGGGTGTCCTTGAACCAGACGGTGATCTGAGGAAACAAACAGAAACACGTTATCGCAGCTCTCAGGGTGGCAGGGGTCCTGACAGTGTCTGCAGCGAGCTCGTCGGCGGACTCGACCCAGCAGCACACACAGGCCGCACGCTTCCTTCCCAGACTCAGGCTCGCCCGGCGCGCACACAGGGCCTGGGCACCCCGCCCGCTCAGCACAGACCCCTGATCTTCCTGCCGCCCTGCCCCGCGGAGCCACACTGCAGGCGGGCACTGGGGTGGGGTCTGCAGTCTTAGCAAGCCCCTCACTCACTGCCTGCGTTCCTCAGGCTCCCGCCTCCACAACCACGAGGTCAAGTTCAACATGGCCTCTCACACCAATCACAAAACTAGAACCACAGGCAGCTCTGCAGCCTCTCTTCCTGAGGGAAGAGGCCCCACTGCCCAGGGCCACGCAGGGGAACCGCTAACTAGCCAGCGCTGTTCTGTGAGTGCTGTTCAGAAGGCTAAACCAAACACAGGCACCCATGTGTGTGAACACACATGTAATTACTTATCTAGTCATAGAGATTTTACTACAAACGGTGACAATATGAAGTTTTAGCTCTCAGGAAAATAGCACCAGATAAGAAAAATTTCGGAACCACTTTTCTGGGACTACAAGGAAAAAAGCAGAGACTAAAATTATAGACTGAAGAGACATTTATTTTTACAAGTCTCTACCCAAGAACTTGCTGTCAGGACTGCTGGAGGAGGGGAGTGTGCTCTTCCCTCAGCCCAGACCTGAACAGACTGCCTGGAACCCTGAGCGGAGCGCAAAGGGAGGTGGAGCCGCAAGGGAGCCTGGGCCGTGAGCCCGCGGGCCTCTCTGCGCTGTGCGGGGCTTCCAAGGCTCGGCCGCAGGGCCCACCCCTATAACGACAGGGTCTCTGTTCTGTTTTCTAAACCCTTTCAAAAATGGCTACCAATCAAATTTTCAAAAGCTGGTGGAATGACAAGGAACACAGGAAACAGCGTGCGCTTACCTCTTGGCCTTCTTGCTCACGTCCCTAGGAGAGTCTTTGTGAGACGACCGGGACCGGGAGCTCTCCTTATGGGACCGCTCTGACCGCTCCGAGCGCTCCGACTTCGGAGAGGGGGACTTGGCCCGCCGGCCGCTGCTGCGCGAGGGACTCGGGGACGCACTGTGCCGCCTCTTCCTGCGGGCAGAGCCCCGCCAGGCAGTGAGCAAGGCTGGCACTGCGCTCTGAGCCCGACCCCACCAGCCTGCCAGCCCACACGGCCCTCCCCTCACTGTCCCACCACACCCACAGCCCTGCACAAGGACCAGGCGCGTTAAGGGACAGACTGATCGGGCCCAAAGCTGAGCCCAGTGACCGGGCCTCTCCTCGGCTGTGAGATGACCAAGACAACCGCACTTGCACTAAGCTCCAATCAGGGAAGTTTTCTTATGTTAATGTCACTGCCCTGAAACCGGAATTGTGGTTTACATATGAAAACGGGGCCCGTGTGGCAGGTCCCTCTCCAGCGGTGAGGAGAGGGGGGAGAGAGGGGAGGAGCAAGGCCATTTAACATTTGGGGAACACGCATGGAAGACCATCTGGAATTCTTTACACTAGTCTTGCAACTTTCCTGTAAAGCTGAAATTATATCAAAACAATAATAAAAAAAGAAGTAACATTTATTATTTATGCAAAAACTATGCTACCTGTAACTATCTGCAGTGACTAAGCCAGACTTTTTTATCCGCATTCACTTGGTTTTTACCAGGTTCACTGAAGCAACGTCCTCCACTAAACCAGAGTTAGAGACTCGAGTCGGTGACACTGACTAGAATAAAGACCAAGGGAGGGGCACGTCCTCACAGGCTGGGGAGGGGCTCAGCAGGAGAAATGCTTCTGCTGGAGACAAGGAGAACCGGCCAGCTGTGCGGTCACTTGGGCCGAGGTCTGACACTCGGCATGGTCACTGCATTCTCGGCTGCGCCACCACTAAGGCGCCGGCACAGGCAAAGGGGAAGACAGGGGGTCCTGGACTCCACGCTGACCCCCGCCTGTGCCTCCGCCAACCCTGCCTCTACCAGGGAGCCAGACGCGCTCACCAGGGGAAACACTCAGGCTTGTGGGAGTGTTGTAAAGAGGACCCCCAGAGCACCCCAGCACAGGGGAGGGGACAGAAACGCCTACCTCTCTTTCCTTGTTGGGGTGCACTCATCCTTCTCCTTCTTGTCTTTGGACCGGGATTCCAGTTTCTCTTTATCCTTCTTATCTCTTTCTCGTTCTCTTTCTAATTCTTTCTCTTTTTCCTGTTGTTTTTTAAAGAAAGAACAGTCATTTAAAAACATGAATCTTGGTTAATCGCATTTGTGTGTGTACTAACATTCTCTCCTCTACCTCACTAACTTTTAAACTACGACAGAAGAAATAACACCATGTAAGAAACACCACCTCATCTTCCAGGAAAACCAGCCACTTCTGTCCTGTGGCCAGCGAGCACACCCTGTGCCCCCCCCCAGGCAGCAGCCCCCATACCTCTCCTGCCCCCCAGACAGCAGCCCCCACACCTCTCCTGCCCCCCCCAGGCAGCAGCCCCCACACCTCTCCTGCCCCCCCCAGGCAGCGGCCCCCACACCTCTCCTGCCCCCTCAGGCAGCGGCCCCCACACCTCTCCTGCCCCCCCCAGGCAGCGGCCCCCACACCTCTCCTGCCCCCTCTGTCTCCCCAGGCAGCGCCCCCCACACCTCTCCTGCCCCCCCACCCCCACACCTCTCCTGCCCCCCGTCTCCCCAGGCAGCGGCCCCCACACCTCTCCTGCCCCCCCCTCCTGCCGCCCCCCCGCCCCCACAGGAACAGCACTTCTACACTTCTGCCCTCACGCTGCAGGGGACAAGGAGACGCAGAAGGCCCTGTGCCTCGCCCAGGGGGTCACAGAGCAGTTGGGGCTGAGGCCTCCCTGTGGGGGCTGTCCCTCTCCAACACAGCTGGACAAAGCCAGCGCCACACTGACCTGGCCACCCCACCCCCCACGGTGAGACTGCAGGGTCACTAGTCAGTCAGCAAGCTGACTTAATCAGCACAGAGCTGTTACCAAGGCAATAGGATAAAAAGGAAAAAGAGCTATTCACAATAATTGTCCATCAGAAAATCTTACTAGTTAGAGACACAAGTACCAGCTCTACAGGAAAGTTTAAATCCTAATTTATGGGCCCTGGCTGGTTGGCTCAGCGGTAGAGCGTCGGCCTGGCGTGCGGGGGACCCGAGTTCGATTCCCGGCCAGGGCACACAGGAGAAGCACCCATTTGCTTCTCCACCCCTCCCCCTCTCCTTCCTCTCTGTCTCTCTCTTCCCCTCCCGCAGCCAAGGCTCCATTGGAGCAAAGATGGCCCGGGCGCTGGGGATGGCTCCTTGGCCTCTGCCCCAGGCACTGAAGTGGCTCTGGTCGCGGCAGAGCGACGCCCCGAGGGGCAGAGCATCGCCCCCTGGTGGGCAGAGCTTCGCCCCTGGTGGGCGTGCCGGGTGGATCCCGGTCGGGCGCATGCGGGAGTCTGTCTGACTGTCTCTCCCCGTTTCCAGCTTCAGAAAAATACAAAAAAAAAATCCTAATTTATGAAAAGAACTGACTCTGTGGCTATGCAATTATATAAACCAGAAAACTTATTAGTCTGTCCTCAGATGTGACAATCGCCACTTCTGACTGAAGGAGCCCACAGAGCCAGCTCCCCACCAGCAAGAACCCGCTGCTCTCCGATGGGCATGCCCCTGGCGAGCACCCCGAGGGCTGGGGGGGTCACAGGCTGGCACGTACTTCCTGCCAGTGCCCAGACAGGAGACACTTTCTGCTCTGTGGCCAGTGACTGTCGGGCGTGTTCGGCTCTGCCACTGGCGTGACCCACAAGCTCATTCACAGCAATGAGGCGGTGGCTACCCTCTGCCGACCATCATACACTCAACCAGCACCCCGCCTGCCTGACAATCACATGGTGACACACGCCACCACCAAGGAACAGGGGGCGTTCTGATGGGGTCTTCTGTGCAGATCTGACCCCTGCCACCATCTCCAGGAGGTCCGTGTGGCACGGACACAGAGCGTGTTTCTCCATCAGCGCGCCAGCCCCAACGCCACCCTGTCTCTGGGCCACTCCTTGGGGCCGCCCGCCTCTCAGGCTCACCAGCCCTCTCCCGACTGGGTCCCCTGTGGGGGCAGATCTCAGCAGGCCCTCCCTCGGGGCCGCCTCTCAGGCTCACCAGCCCTCTCCCGACTGGGTCCCCTGTGGGGGCAGATCCCAGCAGGCCCTCCCTCGCTACAGGCGGTGCCTGTGGTAAAACACCCTTTTCCCAGTGGAAATTATACAACATCAAACTTCAAATGTTCCTCATTGTCCTCCGTACCCAGCATTCGTACACCAAGGATGCAGTCTGGAATCTATTTTCCTTACCACACAATACATCAGTATTCAAGGTAACCACACAAACAACTCCAGGACACAGTCGCTGCCGAGCACTCGCACTGCTTACTCGTTGAAGAAGTTTATCTCTGTAGTGTTCTACTTGCTCCTGAAAGCTCTGGCCTGGTTTTTTAGGTCTTTTTCCAGATTCCAATTCATCCTGAAACTTCATAACTTTGAGCTGTGAAGTAAGACATTCATATAATAAATTTCTTCATCACTAGCTTTTCAAGTATTGCTTACCTCTTTTATGTAATTCTTTTCTTTGCAACAAGTATGTAAAACAGAAGGGCAAACACAGCAAGCAGCAACAGCTAAGGGCATGGCAAGCAGAACCCCACACAGAACTCCGTGCGGGAGCACCACTGGGCAGACGGGCCGGCACTGTGAGCTCCAGGCCCAGCCCCCGGGAGGCCAGAGACCGTGAGAGTATCTCCTGCCCTGAGGAACTCGCCCTCTCAGCACAACGACACCTCTGGGGGGGTCTGGTTCCCGCACAGGCCCGGTATGGGGGCCCACAGGAGCAGCAGACAGCAGCGCGAAGACCCCACAGCGAGCACGGAAGCTGGGCTGTGTGGACAGAGGGGGAGCGTGTGCGTGTGCATGTGTGTGTGCGTGTGCGTGCAGGAAGAAGCAGAGACCACGGAGAAGGGGCAGCAGGCGAGGGCCTGAAGGAAGTGGCCGCGGGGACGTCCAGCGTGGCGGGATGTGCACGGGGAGGAGCCAGGGAATCCGGCGCAGGGGGATGGGAGGGCGAGGGGCTGGCAGGGCGCCCGGGCGAGGCCCACCTCGATCTCCCGCAGCTTGGCCCGCTTCTCCTCGCTCAGCTCCGAGTACTTGGAGAACTTGGCCTCCGCCGTCTCCTCCCGGATGGGGTTCGAGTACAGGTGGTGCTCCTCGGACTTGGAGCTCTGCGTGTCCTCCTCATCCTCACTCTCCTCCTCCTGACTGTGGGGACGAGCGGAACACACTGCGTCAGCGTCGGACAGTCCAGCGCAAATGGCCGGCAGTTTAAATAACGCTGACAAGATGTACGAGAACAGTGCAGCACTAAGCCTTTTTTTTAAACAAAATATATGTTTAATTAAATAAGAGACAATTGTACAAAACTCTATGTTTCCTCCACAGAAAAAGTCGGGGCTCCAACACCATCACCCTCTAAAAACTCTGCTTATGCTGACGCTGTGTGTGCCTTCTGCACTGCGACAAGCTTCACAGCAGTTCCGTGAGACCGCAGGGCAGAGAGCTCCCTGCGGCTTCCCGTGTCCCCTGCAGCAGGGCCTGGGGCCGAGAAGACACCCAGACAGGGTCAGTGCAGCACGCAGCCGGTCCGATCCACACACGCCCCTCGATACAGAGAGCAGCATGCAGATTTTAAATACTGGCACACTGAACGGTTCTGAAAGCTGAGCTGGCTCTTTGCAGATAAGAGGAAAGACCAGGTGCCTGGCTGGGGAAGGATACAAAGTAAAAATTTCCCCTGCATCCCAGAACCGTCCGGTGGGAACAGACAGGTGGGCAGCTATGTGGAGAGCGGGTCAGGCTAACGGAATGTTCCTGAAGGGCATAGAAAGCAGTTGTGAGCTGCAGGACTGGGCTGTGTGTGTGTGTGTGTGTGTGTATAAAACCACCCATAACAATATACAAGCAGTTAAAACCTAATTCTTCCTGAGTATTTTAGAGTCTGATAAAACTTGCACATAAAGAGAGAAAAACTTTAGCAAGACAGTTAATAGTCAAGTGCTGGGCACTTAGACTCAGGACACACTACTAAGAAGACTCATTTAATTTCTCACCCAGACGTCCCTTCCAGAACATTGCTAAAGCACCGTACAAACCCCATACTCCAGAGCCCACGGGCATCAGTACCACATACAGATAGAGGACAATACAACTTAGGGAAGGAGAAGAAGTCAAAATCAACTATTAAAAACAAAACAAAAAACTGTTATTTTTAGAAATAAACTTTTCACTTAATAGTTCGTTCATTTGTCAGAAAGCTCCTAAATGCACTTTTTAGTTAATATTTGAAACACAAGAATTTGTTTTATGGTGCATAAAATTTTTACAGGCGTTTCAGATGCTCTTAAACAGTTAGATGCATGTGTGCATGTGTGTGTAATAAGGCAGGTGTCTGCTGAAGGACCCCTCTGGAAAGGGTCAATCGGTAAGGACTAACAGCTCATTAAATCGTGGGACCTACGTGATGGGAATCACTTTCATTCCAGCCTGCTGCTTACGTTTGTTTCAATGTGTTTTTTTGTTATTTCTGACGTTCCCTGGTAAACTTCCTGTGAACTCATCAGGATGACTGTGTCCAAACACAGATGACCACAGAGCAGATCGCCGCGCGCTGACCGGGACTAACACCCACGGCACTGGTGACAAACGTGGGTCACAGGACGGTCTGTGTTCAGGAGACACACCTGTCCCTCTCTATGCACCAAGGGCCTCAAGGGCCGCACACTCCACACTGAGCCTGTCACTTCAAGTGAGCGGCTGCTCTGCAGCAGTTTAAACACAGTTGTTTAAACGACAACGCTGTGTCCGTGTGAAGGCCCCGGCAGTGTCCCCACTGGCTTGGACCTCAGCTCTCAAGGTGCCAGTTCTAGGCCAGATCTCATCACAACTCCACCTTGCTCTTCTCACAGAAATGGAAGTCAGGACTCTAAACCCACAGAACTCGTTACAGAGGAAGTTATATTATTAGCTGGAACTTTTCTCCAAAGTGGTCAAGGTGCTACGTATTTTTTAAATCACATTTCTGCCACAAATAATAATTCCTAGTTTGAAAAAACAGCTCCTTAGTAAAAAGGCACTTTGGATTCAGCCACTAGTGAGCAGTAGTGAAACAGAGAAAAATTTCAAGGACAAGAAAGCTGTATGTGAAAATCTTTCCTCCTTGCTGTGTGCTTTCATAAAATCATTTTTATGCTTTATTTAGAGCTCTTAGTAAAGTCAGAAAATGTAAATTGTATTTTCGGTGCTCCATGCTTTAACGTATGAATGAACGTATGAGTCTTCTACTCTCCACAGTAAAATGCATTCCCATTCCAAACAGTAACAGATACCAAACTTACGCAAAAAAAATCAGCCATTACCTTTAGCAACAAAACCAGCTGAGCAATAATACTGAAGCTCGGCGAGGGCTTCTGCCCATGCCTCTCCCTAAAGCAAACGGCCACAGTGCAGGTGCACACGCTCACACCACGGCATGGCTCTGCAGGGTAGGAGGTGTCAGTAACGGGACTGTGGATGTAAAAGGGTTGAGCACACCACTGTGTGAAAGCATAACTGTTCCCAGCGCCTACCCTCCTGACAGGCTCAAATCGCCTTTTCCATCAGCAGAACACAGCCATGTTCTGGAAACATGCCACAAGATGTGGACACGCTCCGCTCACACCGACAATTACAGAAAGGCCCCAGTGCTGTCACCTGTCCTCGTCAGACTGTGTCCCCACAAAGACTGGACATCTCAGCAACCTGCCTGCGGCCACCACCCATCCCCTGACCGCACGCAGACAACGCCCAGTCGTGCTGGGACCGTCCTTCCGCGCCCCCTGCGTCTGAGAGCAACGGCGCACGAGGCCCAGAGAGCAGGAGCCTGCCTGTGCGTCTCACGCCACCTCTTCTCCCGCTGGGGGAAACTAGCTTCCTTCGCTGCGACTTAAAAAGGTGTCTGATGCTATCTAAAAACTACAAATGTAAACTTGCAGGGGAGTTTGGGAGGAGGGATCCCTTTGATTCCATTTGGCGTTAATCGCAAGAACAACTTTGGGGTGATTACCGAAGAGCAAACTTCAAAATTCTAATTTCTTCATTGGTTAAAGGAAACGTCCTCCCTCTAGTGCTGGGTCTTTGGAGATTGTCACATTAAATGACACACAGTGGTCGCAACGTGGCGTGTACTGTCCAGCAGGAAAGAGGCAGGTCCTTCCCGTTCGCATTGTAATAACCACGCTCTGTGACACCACAGTAGAGATTTAAGACAAACACAGGGAACTGCTGAGTAGCTGCTGGGCTAGAACCTAACACCCGGCACAGAAAAATAAGCCCAAAGGGGGAGAGAAGCCAGACACAGCGGGCCAGGAGCCGCAAGCTCTCGCCTCCCGGGGGACAGCGGAGAGCTGGAATGACCCCACACAGCGCTGACACGGGAGGTCCCCTTCTCCGGGTGGAACGACCCCTCCACAGTGCTGACACGGGAGGTCCCTTCTCCGGGTGGAACGACCCCTCCACAGCACTGACACGGGAGGTCCCTTCTCCGGGTGGAACGACCCCTCCACAGTGCTGACACGGGAGGTCCCTTCTCTGGGTGGAACGACCCTCCACAGCGCTGACACGGGAGGTCCCTTCTCTGGGTGGAACGACCCTCCACAGTGCTGACACGGGAGGTCCCTTCTCCGGGTGGAACGACCCTCCACAGCGCTGACACGGGAGGTCCCTTCTCCGGGTGGAACGACCCCTCCACAGCGCTGACACGGGAGGTCCCTTCTCCGGGTGGAATGACCCCTCCACAGTGCTGACACGGGAGGTACCCTTCTCTGGGTGGAACGACCCTCCACAGTGCTGACACGGGAGGTCCCTTCTCCGGGTGGAACGACCCTCCACAGCGCTGACACGGGAGGTCCCTCCTCCGGGTGGAACGACCCCTCCACAGTGCTGACACGGGAGGTCCCTTCTCCGGGTGGAACGACCCCTCCACAGCGCTGACACGGGAGGTCCCTTCTCCGGGTGGAACGACCCCTCCACAGTGCTGACACGGGAGGTCCCTTCTCCGGGTGGAATGACCCCTCCACAGTGCTGACACGGGAGGTCCCCTTCTCTGGGTGGAACGACCCCTCCACAGCGCTGACACGGGAGGTCCCTTCTCCGGGTGGAATGACCCCTCCACAGTGCTGACACGGGAGGTCCCCTTCTCTGGGTGGAACGACCCTCCACAGCGCTGACACGGGAGGTCCCTTCTCCGGGTGGAACGACCCCTCCACAGTGCTGACACGGGAGGTCCCTTCTCTGGGTGGAACGACCCCTCCACAGTGCTGACACGGGAGGTCCCTTCTCCGGGTGGAACGACCCCTCCACAGTGCTGACACGGGAGGTCCCTTCTCTGGGTGGAACGACCCTCCACAGTGCTGACACGGGAGGTCCCTTCCCCAGGTGGAACGACCCTCCACAGTGCTGACACGGGAGGTCCCCTTCTCCGGGTGGAACGACCCCTCCACAGTGCTGACACGGGAGGTCCCTTCCCCAGGTGGAACAACCCCTCCACAGTGCTGACACGGGAGGTCCCTTCCCCAGGTGGAACGACCCTCCACAGTGCTGACACGGGAGGTCCCTTCCCCAGGTGGAACGACCCTCCACAGCGCTGACACGGGAGGTCCCTTCCCCAGGTGGAACGACCCCTCCACAGTGCTGACACGGGAGGTCCCTTCTCCGGGTGGAACGACCCCTCCACAGTGCTGACACGGGAGGTCCCTTCTCCGGGTGGAACGACCCCTCCACAGTGCTGACACGGGAGGTCCCTTCCCCAGGTGGAACGACCCTCCACAGCGCTGACACGGGAGGTCCCTTCCCCGGGCTGCCGAGTCCCCGAGTGGATGAGGGAGAGTGTGCAGTAAGGGACTGAGAAGGCTCAAAACTTAGACTCTTACTTTTGATTTTCTTCCTCTTCTGATTCTTCGTGCTGGTCAAACAGCTCCCACTTAGACGTCGTCACAGCTGAGTGGGGGGAGAGAAGACGTTATCCAGAGGTGAGGCAGCGTGCCCGCAGCAGCGCGGGACAACCGAGCTTGAGAACTGACACTGTGCTCTCGTCTGACCGAGCTTCTCTACGGCTATGCTGATCTAACCTCTGCACGGCCCTTCCACACTCGCTCCAGCTCCTCCCTCCCCGTCTGCACTGAGTGTGTGGGGGGACAGGACTGTGTTCCGCATCCCTGTGCTGTGACAGATGGCGCGCCCGTGGACGCACGTCCCAGGAAGTAGGAAAGGCAAACGCAGAAGTCACCCGCTATGAGAGGGTCAACGCTGGGCTTCCCTGAGCCCAACCCCCACTACACTTCCAAGAGGCTGCAGCTGCCCCATCGCTTTCTACGGGACACCTGAGCCCGAGCGGCGCCCAGTGACTTCTCTAACTGCCGTCTCAGCACGACACCCGCACAACCTAAGAAAACCCCGACAACAGCCGCAGACACCGGCCCCCAGATGTGAAATACGGCAGCACAATCCCACGGGCGAGCCATGCAACACGTGACAGGAAAACGCACGCGCACACACACACACACCAGTGAGGAGTATCCTGCATGCACACGCATGTGCACACACACACACTAGTGAGGATTATACTGCACACGTGTGTGCGCACACACACACACACACACCAGTGAGGAGTATCCTACATGCACATGCACACACACACCAATGAAGAGCATCTTGCATACACACACACACACCAGTGAGGAGTATCCTGCATGCACACGTGTGTGCACACACACACACTAGTGAGGAGTATCCTGCATACACATGCACGCACACACCAAAGAAGAACATCTTGCATACACACACACACACCAGTGAGGAGTATCCTGCATGCACACGCGTGTGCACACACACACACACCAGTGAGGAGTATCCTGCACACACACACACCAGTGAGCGGTTTTCTGCATGTGCACACACACACCAGTGAGGAGTATGCTGCACACGCGTGTGCACACACACACCAGTGAGGAGTATCCTACATGCACACGCACACACACACCAATGAAGAGCATCTTACATACACACACACACCAGTGAGGAGTATCCTGCATGCACACGCGTGTGCACACACACACACACACACCAGTGAGGAGTATCCTGCATGCACACGCGTACACACCAGTGAGGAGTATCCTGCACACACACACACCAGTGAGCAGTTTCCTGCATGTGTACACACACACACTAGTGAGGAGTATCCTGCACACACACACACCAGTGAGCAGTTTCCTGCATGTGCGCACACACACACACACGCACACACACCAGTGAGGAGTATGCTGCACACACACACCAGTGAGCAGTTTCCTGCATGTGCACACACACACACTAGTGAGGAGTATGCTGCACACACACACACCTGTGAGCAGTTCCCTGCATGTGTACACACACACACACACACACACACACATGCACACACCAGTGAGAAGCGCCCTGAAGCTCAGCGCTTGCTTTACTCACCCTGTGCCTCCAGCTCAGACTCATCCACAGCCTCCCACTTGGAGGGCGCGACCTTGAATATGGGCTCGTTCTTCTTGGAGTCATCGGTGGCGTCCACTGTCGAGGAGAGACAAGCCGTCAGTCCTGGTTTCCAGGGGCCTACATTCAAGAGTTGATGGGCGTTCAACCAGCGTGCATAAGGATTTTAAAACATGCAAACCCGAGTCGTTAGCAAGACCTCTTTCCCCATACACGTGTCAAAAAGGTGACAACAGCCAACACAACAATAGCTGTCCGATGTGAATGAAATCAAAATTATACTTTTTCTTTTTTTGGCCAGATTAGCAAAATACATACTGCTCACAAAGACTAGGGAATATTTTATTACTTCATATTCATTTTGAAATACCCCCTAATTTTTGTGAGCAATATATTTCTTGGGTGTGCCACAGAATTTTAGAGATTAACTTCTGTGTACCATGAGATGAAAAGGTTGAAATTGTTGCACTGTATTATTAAAAAGTAAAATAAAATAAGGTCACAGAGAGACTAATAATTCTGGTGTCAACTAATCCAAATCTCTGCATGTGGAATCCGATTTTTAAATAGTGTATAAATCAACACAGAACATAGATGTTGTTATTATTTCAAGCAAATGGAGAAGTAAAAGAATCTTTAATACCTTCACTTAATTGCTGTTTAAACCAGAGACTGTATAGACTGCTCAGTGTTTTAATATGATTCAAATGCAGTGAAGAGCTTAATTCCTATTTCCAAAACTGATGTTCGGCAGCCAGGAAACGGAATGTGTCAGGAATACTCACAATAAAAACAACTGATAAAACCAGACACCTGGGATTATGAACCTGACTGTGCACAAGATTTCACCTCTAGTTTCCTGACAGCTGAGATAGAGAGACATGCTCCTGGATGAGGCTAACTGTCCCAACAGAGGGGCATGACCAGAGAGGAACCCCTTTCTGGCCCAGTCAAATGTATTACTGGGTATCTGAATTCTGAAAAAGCAGAAATAAAAAACAGATAAGCTAACAAATGACACCTTACTCAGAAATTATAACCTTTATCCATATCTGCTTGTGTGGAAATTATAACCTTTATCCATATCTGCTTGTGTGGAAATTATAACCTTTATCCATATCTGCTTGTGTGGAAATTAAACAGTTTTAGGACCAAAGTTATTAGCGAGACAGAGCTAATCAGTCTGAAGCCCAAACTCACAAGGCACTCCATCAAGATCATCATCAAAACTCTTTATGGGGACCCCGTCGAGGTCGTCAATGGGAGCAGCGTCGATGGGAATCCCATCCACGTCTTCTAGAGGGGCCCCGTCGAGCTCCTCCTCAATGGGGGCCCCGTCAAGGTCATCTGGGACATCCTGTGGAAACACACACACTGGTATCCTGTCTCCAACTTCCTCATGTCCATCACGCTGCACAAGACGAGGGTGCCATCGAGGCAAGCCCACCGGCTGGACACCCACATCCCAGGCCCACGGGGAGCACAGAGACAGCCTGACAGGGCAGCAGCCGTGGGCCCCACATTATCGACCAAATGGTTACTAAGTGCTCACTGGCACCAGGCACCAGGGGAGGCACCGGAGAGGCAATGAGCAGAAACATGGCTGGCCTCCCGGTCCCTTGTCACAGGCTTAGAATAGGGCGGGACAATCAGATCGTCACCACCACACCCGTGTAACTAACTGCCTCTAGAAGCCGTCACCACGCATGCTGCTAGAGTGTGTCACCAGCAGGTCTCCCCAAGGGGCAGAGGAGACAGAAGTGACGCGCACACTGAGGTCTGAAGGATCGGGCAGACAAGAGAGGTTCTGGGAAGAGGGACACGCCCCAGGGCCGGGAGCCAGTTAGGAGGCGCTCGTGAGGGTGGGACTGGAAACACAGCCGGGTCAGTTACGGGGTTGAGATGGACCGAGGCGCCCTGAGGAGGGGAAAAGCCCCAGGACGGGGAGGAGCGACCCCTGCACAGCACTGTGGCGTGTCCTCTGCACGCGGGACCTTCAGTCTGACCGAGGGAGATCGTGCCACACTCCGGCTACCAGCTCTTATCTAATATGTTACAAACCTCTTCATGTCAGCTAATGAAACACGAGTCACCAACTCTCACAGAAGGAAACAAAATGGACAGTTTGTCACACGTCACTTCAATGCCTGTAACCCAGCAACCCAGTAACAAATCCACTACACGGTGGTCAAGTAGTGTCCTCACGAGGAAATGTCACACCTGGGATGTGTCCCACCTCCACAGCACCCCCAGAGATAAATTTTAAAACAATCAGACAAGGACACTGAGTACCTACCTCCGTTTCCTTTTCTTCAATAATATTTACAAGTCCTAAGAAAATATTTTGAAGCTTGATCAAAAATGGTTCTGGATAAATCGCCCAATCTTCCCAAGCCCTGAAGCAGGTCATTACCCGTTGCTAAACAAACAGGGGAAAGACAATGAATTATGATTTAGAACAAGATATCTCAAACTTCAACTCACAAGAACAAACATCACAATTTGCTGGATTTCATTCTTTTTAAGTTTAAAGAAAATAACATCACTGCCATGTTCTTAAATAAATCAATGTCACTTTTTAATTAAAAAATAAAACTCCAAATAAATATAATGAAAAAGAAACAGTAACTCTTTGCTCTTGACCACCCAAGATCAACTTCCCACACGTACCACTGTACCACGAGAGATTGGCCACACTCCGGAAAAGTTATCTCAGACACTTAGGAAGCTTGGATATCAGAGTAGGCAAGTTTTGACCCAAATTCCTTTCCAGGTCAATGAAACACTTCGTAATTCTGGCTAACACTTGTTTCTGTCCCACCCCTAAGCCTGTCAGTATAAACTCTGACTTATGGTCAGAGTTCAAGGTAGAGGATTTGTAAGTGGAGCTGTTTATTTGGATCCCCTAAATGGTGGGGTCACTGGGCATCTTCCCACACTGATAATCTTCCTTACAAAATAGTCTTCTTTCTATAAAAGTATATCTATTCAATTTTAAGGTAGTTTGTTCGGCTTTTCTTAACCTTGGTTTACAGCATAAGGTTATAAAAATTAGTAATGCATATATTTGGTAAACCTGAGTAACTACAATGTGTGTTCCTAACCCAGCCAAATTATAAAAGTCAGGGGCCGCGTGACAACAGGGCCACATTCTGGGAAAGGCTGCAGAGCAGCTCCATCACCGTGCGGGCGTCACAGAGCACTCACACAGCCTCAACGTGACAGCTGGCGACCACACACTGAGGCGGCACGGTGCTGCCTGCTGGCCGGGCCACAAGCCTGTACACAACAGGAGACTAAGCCAAACACAAGGCAAAATGACAATCAGGAGATTCATGAGGCTGCAGTCGGTGAGATGACAGACCATTTTGCAGCAAACTTTTACAGTAAAAGTACAATAATCACATAAACCAATAACATGGTGCTTTATTATAGTTATCAAGTATTACGGACTATCTCGTACTTTCATATGCTGACAGTAGGCTGGTTCACACTAGCATTGTTAGTCATGAGGATGTGCTGCACTACCACATGACGATGGTTACGACGTCACTAGCCTAGGAATTTTTCAACTGCACTGTGACCTTCCAGAACCACCGTCTTTTACCGACACGTCGCTCTGCAGTGCATCAGTGTGTATGCTACAGAACAAGGATCGTTTGTGGTTTGTGAAAAGAGAAGACTAACAGTCAAATATTTAAACAAATCACTTAAAACTAAAACGCTTGACAAAATAACATTAGATAATAAATTTTAAATTTGGGAGTATGGCCCTGGCCGGTTGGCTCAGTGGTAGAGCGTCGGCCTGGCGTGCAGAAGTCCCGGGTTCGATTCCCGGTCAGGGCACACAGGAGAAGCGCCCATCTGCTTCTCCACCCCTTCCCCTCTCCTTCCTCTCTGTCTCTCTCTTCCCCTCCCGCAGCAAGTTGGCCCGGGAGCTGAGGATGGCTCTGTGGCCTCTGCCTCAGGTGCTAGAATGGCTCTGGTTGCAGCAGAGCAACACCCCTGATGGGCATGCCGGGCGGATCCCGGTCTGGCGCATGCGGGAGTCTGTCTGACTGCCTCCTCGTTTCCAGGTTCAGAAAAATTTAAAAAAACAAAACAAAACTGGGAGTAGGTTTTGATAATGAAGGCAGCGCTGCAGTCCATTCCAGAACAGTAACTCCTGAAAGGTGCCGGTACGTGTTGTGCTTGCCTCACGAACCCCCAGCCCCCACATGCACCACAAGGCAAAAAGAATAAAGCAGCAAACATACCTTGAAGTTCTCCGACTGTAAATGGCCTTGAATTGTACGATAGGTGGCATTGAGGTCTGAAAATATCTGACATAACTTTGTTTCAAAACTGAAATTGAAATAATACATTCTTTATCATAGCAGTTGTTTTAAAATCCTCCGTCTACTTCAGCATGTTATGGGCCAAACCCCTCCCAGACTTAAAAAAAAAACAAAACCCCAAAAACGTATGAATAAATTAATCAAGTAATCTCCTAACAATCAAGAGCTAGGTAAACCCTAGAACCGTAACTGAACTGCTCTACCTCCTAGTGTTCTGAGCATTTCCCTGCGAAAGCCCGGAAGAGTCTGAAGGAGACCCTGTGAGTAGCAAGGAACCTTCCCCCAGACACTGAGCCACCCAGTCTGATCACTTTGTTTTATGAAAATGGAACCGGAAAAGTCAAGTGACTTGTCTAAGGAAAAACAGCTAACAGCACAGCTCAGCTTAGAGCCCAGGTCTCCAAATGTCCATTCGGAGTCAGTCCCTAGAGAACAGTGTCCTTAATTCATAAACCCCAAATGGGGACTCTGGGAACTCAGGAAGAGTTAGGTACATTTTCATCCCAGCGAGCAACACGCCTCCCGCTGACTGGGGACACTACCCAGGGACGCGTGGTGATGACCTAAATGGCACACCCCGTAGTGAGTGACTGCTGTCCTGCGTTTCTTTATGCCTACAATTACTGCTATTGTTTCAGCTTACTTATTACACAAGTGCCTGAATGGTCAATAAAAAGTTACTTTTTAAACTGTTCCTAGTTGTTCTATTACCAAGTTAATCAAGAAACTGATATAAAAACTTAAAAAATAACTGCTAATTTAGCTTAAAGTGGTTTAGTTCAATGAATGCAATCCAACTTTAGAAAATTCTATGATTATGAAGAAATTCAAATTACTTATTACTGAAAGGTGTTAACAAAACCTCTCTTCTGAGCTCCTTACCCTTAAATGTTTACATCAAGACTATCACCTGACATCATCATACTTACAATTTTCTATAATACGAAGCATTGGCGACTTTTGCAGACGAGTTGTACAGCACATCAGACACCAGATACAACCTGGCAATCTGGAACACCAAAGACAGACAGCCCATCAGCAAACAGCACGCCTGGAGAGAGACTGCTCACTGCATGTGCTGGAGTCGGTGCTGTAGGGCGAACGCTTCCTTGCGACTCAGTGACCACTACCTCCGAGACTGGACACAGGACGCGTGGCATCGCCCCACCAGGACCTGCAGAGACAAGGGCCCCGCCGTACCTTCTTGGGCAGCGGTGTCTTGAGGATGGACAAGGACTCGGTGATGCAGTCCACGATCTCCTCGGCGGCCTCCGCGTTGTTGAGGCAGAAGACCATGGCGTCGCCGATGTCATTCTTGCGGGGGGTGAGCCCCCGCAGGATCTCCTCCAGCTTGTCCCTCTGCCTGAACGCACGTTCCGAGAGCTTATCAATACTTATCAGCACAACACTCGGACCCGTTACAGTTCCTGCTCACAAACTAATCTCTTTAAAGCCCAACCAGTAAAATAACTGACGATTAAACTGTGTTTAGTCTGAGTTGTAGAAGTCCCCCAAATATTCCATTTTCTGAAGAACTTGGATAAGGATGACTTAATTTTCCTGGCCTTAAACTAATAAGTGATTCCAGTGATTTTTAGATACAAATTAAATAAATTCAAATTTATGGGCATTTTTAGCGCATATCTGAGAGTATCCCAGTCCTATCATCCCACTGCACTGATCCAGAGAGCCCTCCTGTCCCTCACTCTGAAGGAGGGCCGCTGTCTGAGCACCACCACAGAGCACGAAACAGGCTGGGGCAGGGGACAGGCAACCATTACAGCAGCTGTTCTGAGCACAGGACAGAAGGGAAGAGCTTACTCTTCCTTCAGCGCTCCCTTTTTGCTGGGCTCCTCCACGAAAGCCTCCGTTTCCTGCTCCTCCGACATCCCATGCAGGTATGGATTCAACGGGGGCGGCCTCCAGAAGGACCCATTCTTGAACATACGGAAATCTTCCGTCCGCCACTTGGTTGGCGAGTCCCCCTAGAAGAGACACAGCACGTCAGCCGTCGTGCCGACAGTGCAGCCAGGAGGGACAGCAGGAGGGACAGTGAGGGTTGTGCCGACAGTGCAGCCGGGAGGGACAGCAGAAGGGACAGTGAGGGTCGTGCCGACAGTGCGGCCGGGAGGGACAGCGAGGGTCGTGCCGACAGTGCGGCCGGGAGGGACAGCAGAAGGGACAGTGAGGGTCGTGCCGACAGTGCGGCCAGGAGGGACAGTGAGGGACAGTGAGGGTCGTGCCGACAGTGCGGCTGGGAGGGACAGCAGAAGGGACAGTAAGGGTCGTGCCGACAGTGCGGCCGGGAGGGACAGCAGAAGGGACAGTGAGGGTTGTGCCGACAGTGCAGCCAGGAGGGACAGAAGGGACAGTGAGGGTTGTGCCGACAGTGCGGCCAGGAGGGACAGCAGGAGGGACAGTGAGGGTCGTGCCGACAGTGCGGCCGGGAGGGACAGCAGGAGGGACAGTGAGGGTCGTGCCGACAGTGCGGCCGGGAGGGACAGCAGAAGGGACAGTGAGGGCGGGACTTGCCTGCAGGATGGAGTACAGCTTCCACCTGTAGTACACGTGGGCCGGCGTCTGGTTTTCAAACAGGAACCTGCGAGCAAACAAAGGACACATCACGCTTTCTGGTGAAGAACCATCCTGAGTACACGACCGAGAAACACCACTTGCCTCTTTAGTTCTAAACGGAACCAAATGTGAAGGCCAAGCGGAAGCCTCCCCGTGTCCCGCGTGCCCCAGCTGTCCCCTCGCCTGCCCGGGACCCCTGGGCCCTGACGTGAACACTGCAGCACAGGGGCCTCACTGACACCCACGTGTCAGGTGCTGTGTCTGACAAGGAAGAGATTTTCCCAAGATACCACTTCAAACACTGTATTTAAACTACTTAGAATACTAAGTGAGTACCTCAGGCATCATACTTATTCAGAAGAATAAGAAATTTTCTAGGAGTCTCACTTGTTCTAAATCGCATTTATGAAAGACTCTCACTGAAAAGCACAGGAAATGGATTTCCCACTAAAGAATGCTCAAAGCAATGCTATCACTCAACTCAATCCAGCTCAGAAGAACTGACCAAGGACCATTCTAGCCCCGTTCCTAAAGCTGCCTTCTCCTCCCACTGCAAAGATAACCTGATACTTTCAGAATTTTATTCTTGGAAATACCTTTCATTCTAAAAATGAAGCAGAGTATTTTTAAAATTCACACTTGGTGACAAATGAAATGTGGTACGCACATGCAATGAAATATTTTTCAGACTTAAAAGTAACAGATTGTTGACAAATGACAAATGCCAAACCACAGACGCCCCTTGATGACACGGTGCTAAGTGAAATAAAGCAGTCATGGAAGTACCATCACTGCATGATTCCAGTTACAGGAAGCACCCGCAGTAATCTCCGTCAGAGACAGAGCTGAATGGGGCTGCCGGGGCCTGGGGACCAAGGGGCCCGGGAACGGGGGGTCGCTAAGTTGTGGGAGACTGCAAGTGGCAAGGCCCGGGAACGGGGGGCCCGGGAACGGGGGGTCGCTAAGTTGTGGGAGACTGCAAGTGGCGGGGCCCGGGAACGGGGGGGGGGCCCGGGAACGGGGTGGTCGCTAAGTTGTGGGAGACTGCAAGTGGCAAGGCCCGGGAACGGGGGGCCCGGGAATGGGGGGTCACTAAGTTGTAGGAGACTGCAAGTGGCAAGGCCCGGGAATGGGGGGCCCGGGAACAGGGGGTCGCTAAGTTGTGGGAGACTGCAAGTGACAAGGCCCCAGCACTAAGTGGTACAGTTTCAGCCATGGAAGACGAGGGAAGTCCTGGAGGTGGACAACTGTGAGGCCACACAACAACCTGAGTGCCCTCGATGCCAGTGAACCGGTCATATAGAAGTGGTAAAAACGGTCAATTTTATGTCATGTGTATTTTAGCACAATCAAAAACATGCAGACCTGAACATGGGATTGTTGATCTCTCTGTTCATGATCATAGCTTCAAACATGGGCCCTTCACGTACAACAAACTCTATCATTCGATGTATCAGGGCGAGCAAATTCCTACAACAACAACACAGTTAAAGAAAATGGATTCAGACCTACCACTAACACAACTACACTCGACCTAAGTTACTACATTGTGCAGAAATAATTACTCTGATGACTAATACAGAATTTTATACCAAACACGTAACCTGGAGCACGTTAATGCCTTGCGCATTAGGAGGGCGGGGACAGGGGGAATGGGCAGTGAGGGGGGGGAGGGGAAAGGAGGGGGAAATCACAACACGGCTTCACAGTAATAAAGGCTTAATTCTCTAAATGCCACTTAACTGCATTTTCCAAATGCAATAATTAACTTATGAATCACAACTAATTAGAAAGCTGCAAATACATAATATCAGTAACTTAGAGCTTATTACATGTTATCATACCCATCTAAAAACTTACACACTACCTCAGTTTTAAAAGAAAATATCCCTAAGCCAAGCACTTCTGTGGTGGTACTGAAATATTATACACATGACTACCGTATATAAAAATGCACAACAATGAACAGACTTAAGGCCTGATTGGTAAAAACTCCCCCGGCTCCTGTGCTGTTCCGGCACACGCAGGGCAGACGGGAGTTTTTACCGACTGACCTCTGACGAGGCAACATCCCTTTGGGCCACACTTCCAGCGAGAGCACTGTTCACAGCGTGTCTGATTCTGCCCGGTGCTACAGATCAACGAAGCAATTATACTGCCAAAGCCCTCCACGAATGGAGCCCCCTTCTGAAAATATCCCAGAATAAGGGACATGGTGGGATGCCGTTCACATCCCTCATAACAATCACTTTCCAGCAGTTCAGCCGAAAATAAACATGTAACTTTTTAATACTTTTTTTATTTTACGGGGCTGGGCTCATAGCAACTATTTTTAACTTCTGAAACTGGGTCCTAAAATCACAGCTTACTGGACTCCAAACAGAATTTTAGGCATTGACCCTGATGTCAGGCAAAATGCTCAACTTATTCCATGCTGCTGCTGCCTTCTCATCTCACCAGTCCCCAGCAGAGCTGGCAAGTAGAGACTGTGAAAAGCAAAAGGATGTTGGCTCGTGGTACAGGCACACACTCAACTGCACCTCTAGCATTCCCAGCTCAAACCAAGTTTATAAAACTGCTACAATATAAATAAGTATATAGTTACAGAATCAGACAGACATTTTTGGCTCTAGAATGCCTGCTTCAGAGTACATGAACAGCAGAAATAACTTATGCTGATTATAGTTATTTTCTCACATTTTTCAAACAAAGCTACTTAAGTGGACACTAAAATTTCTACATAGTAAAAAAAAATGAAATTTTCTTGGCCTCCTAAAAGGGGTCCTAAAAGAGGTCAAGAAAATTATAGGAAGGTTTAAATCTTTACAAATGGAAAACTACATTTTTTAAAACTACTGACTCAACTTCGCACTGTTAAACCAAAAACCAAAACCAAAAAGCATTACTTAATTTTAAATCTAAAAATTATTTTTCTTTCAGAGTAGTAATTTCTCTGCAAATTTGCAGTTCTTGATTTCCAAATATTAATGTTTTTAGGTCCGTAGTTAATGACATTATTTTGAATGAAGGGATGGACACAGTGTGAGGTTACGATTCAGTTCCAAAACTCACACTGGTATGTGTCAAAGAACAGTGAAAGGAAATTTCATGTATCATAAAAAGTAACATCAATTTCTAGGTGGGTAAATACTATAAATTCGGAAACTGGTAGGGATTAAGTCAAAAGCAACTTGACTTAGGCATGAAGGGTACAGAAAAAACAGTTTAGCAAGTTTAAAACAAAGGAGTCATTCTCATGGCAAGTCAAGGTTTTTTAAGCAAAATGTACTCAAAATTTTATTTAGATAGAAGCTGAGCCACTACTAGTTGATATATGCTTTTTCAAAGCTAGAAATAGTTCCCTGAGAAGGATTTATCAGTGGAAAAAAAACCCACTCTAGTTTTAAACAGGCTTGTAACTGATAAAATCTATTTTTTTTTTTACAAAATTTTAAGTTCAAAAGAAGTTTTAAAATGTTGCATATGATTATTTAAAATCAGAATCTGACAATTAGTAGTTGCTAACTTGAGTTCAACATGATTAAATAATTGTAAGCACACTCTTTTTCCTAAAGCATTGTGTGTCTATTTTTAAAAGGGTGACTTTTCTACCAGAAGAAACAGTGTAATACAAAAAGGTGATATATTTTAAGTGTGCTATTACATTTTAAAATGGTAATTATCTTACTCTGGGCAACAACAACAAAAAATAAAAAACCAAAAATATTTTTCTCAGTTATAATAAAACCACATCATTTATTGGAGTCGATCGTACCAATGTCTGGTCAAAAACTGTATACTTTCCCAATCCATCCCATGATGCTTTCCTGGTCCCGCTGCCGCAGACAGCTCAGCTGGTGCTGCTCACCAAGGCCAATGTCAAAGAGAATTTGGTATTCTTTTGTGTTCATTTATTATTCAACCAGTGTTGTGTTCCTGTGTTTGGGAAAAGGCTTAGCTTGACTGAGCAAGAGCACACCTACGGCATGAATTCCTCGACTTCAACATTATGTTGAAAAAAAAAAAAGAAGGAAAATAAAAAAATTCCAAACACCTTTGTTATTGTTTTTTAAAGCTTCTAATATGTTCAATGTTCATGAAAATAATAGAAATTCCATCTCAAATTAAAAAAAAAAAAAGCAAAGCTATGCCTTCAATCAAGAAACTCAAACTAAGGTGGCACATTAAACATAAACAATTCAGAAACAAAGAAAAAAACTGGGTCAAGGTATAATGTTATCTAAAATTTAAGATATATTCAAAACACTTCCTTTCCCATCACAATAATCTAATATGATTAGACTAATAGCACCAAATTAAATCTATTAAACACATTCTAACTAGTAAAGCTATAAAATTCCCTACAACAGTAACAATAAAAACAAAACCAATGATAACATAAAATTGCACAGTATATACTGAAGTTAGTTAAATTTCACATATCCCCCAAAAAAGTCCTGGGAAGGAACCATTGCTCAGTCAAGATATCACCTTTCCCTCAACACCACGTTTTTTTAATTCAGAGGGGATATTGTCTATACTTAGATCAGTAATAATAAAGAAAAACATGTACCTTTCTGTTGGGATAACCACTTTGACTATGGCTTGCGACAGAGTCTGTATATGAAGTCACATCAGATAATAAACATAGAATATGTGAGTATTGTTAACAAGTAACAAGCAAAAATATACATATGCATTGAAAATACTACACATCTAATCACAAGTTTTGCAGGCAATCACTGCTTTTGAAGTAATCATACACTAAGCAATTACATAAAAGCAAAACGGATGTGTCCAGTGAACAGTAGACGTTCACCCAATGCAGACTCAGACCACTCCCGCCAGAGTGCACCTCAGCGCACTGGAACAGGGGCCACACCGACAATTATCAGATCAAGATTTTAATTTGTGCAATAATTAACTGTTTGCTTCTGACCATAATACAGTTCGCTACTTTGTTCCCAAGCCTTTAAAACCAGCCCTGTCATTTTAAGTGTAATTAATTCATAATTCAACCAACAAATTCTTGTAACTTGAAATTAAGTTGGTTTTATGTTTAATTTTAATAAAAAGAAAATACTCACCCTTTGCTCTTACTAGAGTAGTCAAATGTTTTTAGAAAAACCACATATGCCCTCAAATAGTCAAATATCTCAGATCTTGAGAACTAAATTATTAGCTAGCTGCTATCCAAACAGTTTAACTATTTAGGAGGTCTTTCTAACTGAAAAGTCATCTAGCTAAATACAAAGTATCAGTTTCCCAGATTATTAGATACTGTACTTAAGCAAAGCAGGATACACCAGTGGACCAATGGGGGCGGGGGAGGGACTTAATAATAAGTGGTCAACAAGGAGCAGGAGCCACAATCAAACAGGGTTTCCATTGGCTAAGGCAGGGAACACATCTATTTCAGAGTTGCCAAACAGAATTACACATTTTCTATAAAATTGTTGAAAAGAAATACTACCACAGATTTAGTATTTACAAATATATGCGGCCCTATGTACACTTTTAAAATTACCTTCTCAAAATCCTCCTTGTTTTTAGGTGGCGGCAACATAGGGGCATTGGGGTTCTTCAAGCGCTCCCTGGGCTGCGCGTTGAAGGGCAGTCCTGACGGGGGCGGGGGCAGCGTGTGCTCCATCATGGAGGGCGGGATGTAGATGGGGTGTGGGGGGATAGGCACCGCTTTGCCCCAGCCCAACTTCATTTCAAATGACATTATCATCTTTCCTACGAGAGACAGCCGGAAAGAAAGGTCACCTGGGCAGTAACAACTTGCAACAGGGAAGGTTTCTGGGATCTAAATTCATTTTTGTTTTGTTTTTTTACAGAGACAGAGAGAGTCAGAGAGAGGGACAGACAGGGACAGAGAGACAGGAAGGGAGAGAGATGAGAAGCATCAATCCTCAGTTTTTCATTGCGACACCTTAGTTGTTCATTGATTGCTTTCTCATATGTGCCCAGACCACGGGCTCAGCAGACCGAGTAACTTCTTGCTTGAGCCAGCGACCTTGGGTCCAAGCTGGTGAGCTTTGCTCAAACCAGATGAGCCTGCGCTCAAGCTGGCAACCTCGGGGTCTCGAACCTGGGTCCTCTGTGTCCCAGTCCAACGCTCTATCCACTGCGCCACTGCCCGGTCAGGCTGAATTTGTTATTAACCTCTCCAATTCTGGTCCATTTCTTTATCTCTAAAGCTTTTATAAATACACCTGGCTTAGCATGGTGCAGTGGAGGAAGCGTCGACCTGGAATGCTGAGGTCACCAGTTCGAAACCCTGGGTCGGTCAAGACTATGAGCTGATGTTTCCCATCCCTCCCCTCCTATCTCTAAAAAAAATCAATAAATAAAGTCTTAAAAAAATTCCTTTAAAGTTTTTACAAATACTTTCCAGAACCAAAGAAACAAAAAACCACCAACCACCTCTGAACTCTGCAATGGACAATACAAACTCTCTTACCATTTAAATTCTTCAAAGCTCTTTCGGCATCTCTTCTGTTCATGAAGGCCACGAAGCCACAGTTTCTCTCTCGCGCCCGCTCCTCGTCCGTCCGGGGCCACATGATCTTCACGCTGGCCAGCGGGCCGAACCTCCCGAACTCCTGGCAGAGCATTTCCTCGTTCATCTAGGAAAAGGTGTAAGAGGTTTTTGTATGCCAAAAAAAGGGGGAAGAAAGCATCCTGTGTCACAGTAAACAAACTAGCTTTTGCAAAATGAAGAGAGAGAGATCAGTGCTACGTCTGCCCATTCAAGCACTAAACCTCCAGGGCCTGGCCGTGCAGCTCAGCTGGTTAGAGCGTCGTCCCAACACGCCAAGGTCACAGGTTCCACCCCCAGGCAGGGCACGTGTACGAATTCACCAGTGAACGCATGAGTAAGTGGAACAGCAAACCAATGTTTCACTGTTTCTCTCTCTCTTAAATCAAACAAATAAGAGAGTGCTACCAGCACTATATTCCACAACAGAACTCGCCCTCGTGTGGCATTCCACACTTTTACACCAGAAACAACTGCTTCACACCAACCAGGGGGCAGGGTGAAGAGGCTGGAGGCTGGAGGAGCACAAGCACACCTCCCCTGGCCTCTCTGCCCTCTGAGACCCCGCCCCTAAGGCCAGTCTCTACAGGCACTCGGCAGTGCTGTCCAGGCAGCAGTGACCGCCACATCTGAGTTCGGAGGGAGTACTTGTTGGCGATGAAAGCTTAGGAAGGATCTGATCACCCTTCCTTTCCCAGCACCCAGCTACAGGTGCAATCAAGAATGGGGGAAATGGGCCCTGGCCGGTTGGCTCAGTGGTAGAGCGTCGGCCTGGCGTGCGGGGGACCCGGGTTCGATTCCCGGCCAAGGCACATAGGAGAAGCGCCCATTTGCTTCTCCACCACCCCCCCTCCTTCCTCTCTGTCTCTCTTCCCCTCCCGCAGCCAAGGCTCCATTGGAGCAAAGATGGCCCGGACTCTGGGGATGGCTCCTTGGCCTCTGCCCCAGGCACTAGAGTGGCTCTGGTCGCAGCAGAGCGACACCCCGGAGGGGCAGAGCATCGCCCCCTGGTGGGCGTGCCAAGTGGATCCCAGTCGGGCGTATGCGGGAGCCTGTCTGTCTTTCCCCATTTCCAGCTTCAGAAAAGAAAAAAAAAAAAAAAAAAAAGAATGGGGGAAACGGTGAACACGCAATGAGGTCCAAAACAGATCTAATTTTTAGAGAGTACACTGTATAACAACAACCACTACATTCCACATAAAACAACACTGATGTGGGGCAAACAAATACTCCTTTGCTGTTAAGAGGAGAAAGGAAACCCGTAAGGAACCACACTGTGGCACCAGGAGGGAGTCTCAGAAGTGTGTCGTCCACTACTGGCCATGCCCACGTGACCAATAACAAAGTTAGCAGCTAGTGGACCACTGCAAATTCAAAATGCGCACAGTGCAGCTACAGAAAGAGGGGACAAGGCCCTGAGGATGGCTCCCAGGAGCCTCCACCTAAGGTGCTAAAAATAGCTTGGTTGTAAGCATCAGCCCCAGATCGGCAGAGCATTGGCCACAGATGGGAGTTGCTGGGTGTTGCCAGGTCGGGGTGCATGTGAGAATCTATCTCCCCTCCTCTCACTTAAATAAAAAAATTTTAAAAAGGAAAAAAAAAAAAGAAAGAAGGGACAAGCCCTTAAGAAGTTTATCAAGACAATTCAGCCCACAGAAACGCTCTAGTTCCATCCCATTTACTGACTTCAGATTCCTGACTTAATTTTTCTGCTGACTGACGGGGCGGTTTTCTCCCTAAGCACAGCAGTCTACAGGCAGCCCTCCGTCCCACTGTCCCGTCATCACCTGTGGGTTAATGTTTCCCAGGTACAAGTTTGTGGTGCTTGGATCTCCCACGTCATGCGACCCGGGTGCATAATCATCCAGAACTAAAAAAAGAGAGAGAAATTATAACCTGGATAATACAAAATCAACACAATTTCTATTCATTAAAGAAGCAAAAACACGGTATTACCACCAGATGATCTATTTCTTCTGGAAGGCGCGTCCACTGAAAAGAAGGAGAGAGCGGTCAGTGCTCGGCCCAGGCGCCCACGTGGGGGAGCGAGAACACGGGCACTTACTGGAGCGCCGCTGCCCGTCCGAGTCAGACTGCGGGGGCTCGAAGCGACTCAGCCTGCCCTTCGTCTTGTGTCTCTCGTCGCGCTCCTCTTGAATTCTGTTGGAAACATTACAGTCACTAATAATGAGCCCAAATGTGTTTGCTCACCCTTAATGAAAATAAAACTTAAACAGGCATCACCTTCAAATAAGATGACCATCCTCAGCTATAAGAAGCACGAGAGCATTTCCGGTGCCTTGTGCAATCAATGAGAGGCAAGGCCCACGTGGAGGGTGAGGGAGAAATTCAACATGAAAACTGAGACTCTGTTCCTCCCCGCTAAGCCTGACCATTCCTCAGCTGACACTGCAGTGACTACACTGTTTCCACTGCAAACAGGACTCCGGCCATTAGTCAACTAAACTGCACCGCGTAAGGCCAGCAGCCTCCATGCTGGCTGGGACGCTGACATGCTTCCGAGCACACAGCACAGAGAGCGCCACCGTGTCCAGAAATCGTCACGGGAGGCCAGTGTGCTCGCTCTCCACACCCGCGTGTGTCAGGGCCACACACTGAGAGCCGTTCTCAGTGCCAGGGAACTTACTGTTTCAATTCTTCTTTGAAGAGCTCCAAATTGCTTTTTTTCTTCTCTTTCTCCCCTTTCTTCAGTGGCTATAAAGAATATGACAAGTTATACTTCAAACAAAAGAAGATTAAGCAAAACTAAGGGTTCAATAATCATTTAAAATTTTTATTTTAGTGTCAATTACATTCTAATGATTTAAATTAAAAAGAATGAATGCTTCTGTTATCAGTTTCCCTTCCTATTCTCTCAAATTAAGAATTAAACAATTTTTAAAACAACTAAACAAAATGACAACCAGCAGTTGTAAAGGAGCTACTAACATTAGCCCCCAAAGCCTGCACGACTGAGCCCTGAACACTGTTGGAGAGAACAAGGGACAAAAATTAATGAACATAAAGTCACTGAACCACCACGTAAATAACAGAACGAACAGCTACCAAGAGCATGCACTTTTCAAACAGCCACCTTGAGAAGACGAGCCACTGAACAATCGGTAGGTAGCTCCTTTGGAACTTGTACAAAATTACTTCCAAAACTGCTTTTGGAAGGACCTTTTGAAAGTGCCAAAATTACTTAAAAGAGGGGACAGTCTTTTTAACAAGTTCCAGGACAACTGGACCTCCTCGTGGAAAAGGATGAAGCTGGAACCCTAGTTTGCAGCTACAGGAGTGGGCCAAGTCCTTTTACAGTGGTCATACAAATAAACACTGGTAAACAGTAACACAGAAATAAACTCGGTTTTGCACACTCACAACTGTCAACCTAGTTTTGCCCACCCTGTATAAAAAAACTTCATTCAAATGGTTCATATACCTAAACAAAGAAGCTAAAACTATAAATTCTTAGAGAAAAGCACAGGAGTGAATCCTCATGACCTTGAATTAGGCAACAATTTCTTAAATATGATGCCAAAAGTACAGGTGACAAAAGAAAAGAATTTATAAACTGAACATCAAACTTTTGTGCTTCAAAGGACACTAGTGAAAAAAGGGCAAAGATAACCCCACAGAACAGGAGAACACCTCTCTGCAAGCCACACAGCTGATAAAAAAAACTTGACTCCAGAAGGCGTAAAATCTTTTTTTTTTTTTACAGAGACAGAGAGAGGGATAGACAGGGACAGACAGACAGGAACAGAGAGAGATGAGAAGCATCAATTCTTTGTTGCGACACCTTAGTTGTTCAGTAGTTCAGATTGCTTTCTCATATGTGCCTTGACCGAGGGCCTTCAGCAGACTGAGTAACCCCTTACTCGAGCCAGCAACTTTGGGTCCAAGCTGGTGAGCTTTGCTCAAACCAGATGAGCCCGTGCTCAAGCCGATGACCTCAAGGTCTCAAACCTGGGTCCTCTGCATCCAGGTCTGACACTCTATCCACTGCACCACCGCCTGGTCAGGCTACATGCAAGTGTTTACAGCAGCATTATTCTATTATAATGGACAGAGTGCAAACAGCCCAAACGTCCATGCAGTGTGGTAAATGGACAGACATGCACACACATCACACAGACGAGCGAACCCCAGACAGAAACGAGGACAGACACAGGGCACCAGACGGAGGAGCCCTGAGACAGGACGCTGAGGAGCCGGACACAAATGTCCATGCAGTGTGGTAAATGGACAGACATGCACACACATCACACAGATGAGCCAACCCCAGACAGAAATGAGGACAGACACAGGGCACCAGACGGAGGAGCCCTGAGACAGGACGCTGAGGAGCCGGACACAAACGTCCATGCAGTGTGGTAAATGGACAGACATGCACACACATCACACAGATGAGCCAACCCCAGACAGAAATGAGGACAGACACAGGGCACCAGACGGAGGAGCCCTGAGACAGGACGCTGAGGAGCCGGACACAAATGTCCATGCAGTGTGGTAAATGGACAGACATGCACACACATCACACAGATGAGCCAACCCCAGACAGAAACGAGGACAGACACAGGGCACCAGACGGAGGAGCCCTGAGACAGGACGCTGAGGAGCCGGACACAAACGTCCATGCAGTGTGGTAAATGGACAGACATGCACACACATCACACAGACGAGCCAACCCCAGACAGAAATGAGGACAGACACAGGGCACCAGACGGAGGAGCCCTGAGACAGGACGCTGAGGAGCCGGACACAAACGTCCATGCAGTGTGGTAAATGGACAGACATGCACACACATCACACAGATGAGCCAACCCCAGACAGAAATGAGGACAGACACAGGGCACCAGACGGAGGAGCCCTGAGACAGGACGCTGAGGAGACAGGACGCTGAGGAGCCGGACACAAAAGGCACATGCTGCACGATCCCATCTGCACAAAACACCCAGTCGCCCAATCCAGAGAGACATAGAGTAGGCTAGTGGTTGCCAGGGGCTGGCTATGACTAAACACAGGTGTGAGATTTCTTTCTGGAATAATAAAAAATGTTCTGAAATTGGACATCCGCGATAGCTGCACAACTGTCAAGGTACTAAAAAAAATCCCCTATTTTATATGGATGGATTTTATGGCATGTGAATTGCATCTCAATGAAGCTGCTACTATTTTTCAAAATTGCTTTCAGGACTACTTCAAGTCACATGAGAGAAATCAGCCATTATCCAATGTCGCCCTATCTCTTCACCAAACCTGAATCTATCTACCTTTCCACATAAAAACGTCACCCTCAGAAAATAAAAGTTTCTTAGTAATTCTCAAAGGGTCACCAGTTCTGACAATAATTCCAAATCAATTCCAACACACTGCAGGTGCTGGGGCACACCGCTGGAGCCCGTCGGTCCCAGGTACCGACACGGCATGCACGTGCACCTCAGACTTAACCAGCTCGGGTCAGCATCGCCTCAGAACACAGCCACCGCTTGGGAGCCCGAGACGCTCTCTGCAGAAGAACCCCCCAACAATCTGCACGGCCCACTGACTCACTCTCGTCTAAGATTAGGCATCAAAACCCAACCTCTGCTCCCAAAACAGTGACAAAGGATGGAAGTCCTGCTTCCAGCGGAGGACGGACAGCACCAGGCAGGGCCCCCCGCATGGCACGGCCCAGGGCCACTTCTCTGCACGGGACTTACCGGCTTTTTGGTCTCTATCACAAGAAGAGACGGCGGTCTCTCATTGGATGACTGACTGGGAGGGTTTTTCTGATCAGCAAATCTTGACGATGGCTTATAGATTTTGCCTCGTTTTTCATCTGTTTCATGTTCTTCTGAAATTTAAAATGTTAAATTTCAATACTACTTTTATATTACTTAGGTTTTATTTACTTGCTATTTTTATTCAGAAATAAAAATTAATAAATGCTTTTACTACTAAAAGATCGATCACTATTGACCAAAAATGAAGTTAAATTCAAATATCACTAAATTACTCTCAAAAAATACTAATTTAGTAGTTTTATAGTAAAATTATAAGAAACATTAAAATTTTCTGAAAGCGTTCTGCTGTCTTAAAACTTGAAAGAGGACATATTTCTAAACCTCCTCTGGATCCAGGGTCTCCCTGATCAGCACCTGGCCGCTTGCCTGGCTGACCACTGCCCCCACTAGAGGGCGCTGACAGACAGGAGCCGCTGTCCCACAGCAGCCAGGCTCCCGCCCTGCGGCCCTGCGCCCGGCTCCATCCACTCAAGGCTGCAGCGCCCCTACCTTTGGCAGCGTTCACAACACCCCCGCGCACAAACGTCTTCACTTTGTTGCCATCGCTTCCTTCAAATGCAGCAAGAAATTCCTCGTAGATCTCAGCAGCGGCCTTCTCATCCTCCTAAACACAGAGGAGTGTGTGAGCATCGCTGCACATGAAGACCACCGCACACAGATGTGAGCTAATCACAGAAGGATGGTAACGGGGCCCTCCCTTCACCAGGAAAGCAGGTTAAGCAGTCCTAATAGGCCGTATCTAATCCTTAATAAACACTATTATTAACACTGAAACTAAGAGAGGTTTTTTGAGTAAAATTTACTTAGAAACAATTCAAGGATCAAACTATATGACAACTGACTACATAATAGATGTTATTCTATTAATGTTTGCATTGTTCTCAAGGTACAATGATTTACCTCAATAAATACAAAAGCTTCCTTTACGAACCACTGGACATAAACACTGGAAACGGAACTAGCGTTGAACTAGCGTTGGGCCCTGGCCTGGTGACTGTGGGTAAAGCCTCTCCCGGCACGGAGGGGTGCAGGTCTGACCCCAGTCAGGGCACCTGTGGGAGCAGCCAGTGTGTGCCCAGCTAAATGGAGCAGTGACATCAGACAAGGCACTGATGCTTCTCTCTCTCAAATCAATGGAAATTTCTTTTAAAAAAGAAAGAAAGAAATTGAACCAGAATTATCTCTGAACAGCGGGCATGAAACAAACAGCTCAGAACCGTGACAAGTTCCATTATAACTATGCCAAATGTTCTCAAAATGTGTAAGAAAGGCCAATGGAACAGGATAGAAAGTAAATCCAAGAGCAGGTGAAAATTTAGTGTTCAGTAAAAGTGGCGTCTCACATCAGTGAGGAGCAGATGGATTTTTCAATGAGTGATGGTGGGGAACACCTTCACAGCTATTTAAAAAAGATTAAATGAACCAATCCTTCACATTTTGACACAAATACAAGTTACAAATATATCAGATTTAATTTAAAAAAAATAAAACCGGCCCTGGCCGGTTGGCTCAGTGGTAGAGCGTCGGCCTGGCGTGCAGGAGTCCCGAGTTCGATTCCCGGCCAGGGCACACAGGAGAAGCGCCCTTCTGCTTCTCCACCCCTCCCCCTCTCCTTCCTCTCTGTCTCTCTCTTCCCCTCCCACAGCCAAGGCTCCATTGGAGCAAAGTTGGCCCCGGGCGCTGGGGATGGCTCTGTGGCCTCTGCCTCAGGCGCTAGACTGGCTCTGGTTGCAACAGAGCAACGCCCCAGATGGGCAGAGCATTGCCCCCTGGTGGGCGTGCCAGGTGGATCCCGGTCAGGCACATGCGGAAGTCTGTTTGACTGCCTCCCAGTTTCCAGCTTCAGAAAAATACCAAAAAAAAAAAAAAAAATTCTTTACTAGGTGAGAGTTAAGAGAAACTTCACTGAAAAAACAGAACCCCTAAGACAGGACTGGAAATTCTGATTACATAATAATACTTTCTACACGAAAAAAAACAACAGGAGCAAAATACACTTGATCTTAGCCAAAAGGCCGAGAAGCGATACCAGGAGCAAAATAGATAGGCAATGGAGGAACTGAGACAAACACTGCCGTGTGTCACAGACACAGGGTCCCACACCTGACACACAAAGTGTACAAATATACAGATAACCCACCGACTCACAGAAAGTTAAGTTTAGTGATGAACAGATCGTTCAGAGAAACAAACACAAGAGAAACTGCACATGGGAATGTGAAACTACACTGAGATACTCCATCCTTTCTCGGAGCAGATGGGCAGAACCTCACTGATAACGTCCTCTGCAGACAGGATGTGGGAAATCACCTCTCAGGAACTGCTGCCAGGAATGCAGAACGGCCCTGCCCGTGCAGAGCAACCTGACAATATCCAGCCCAGCTATACTTAGTACTTACCACCAACCCAGTCACCTCACTTAAGGGAATATCTATGATACAGAATCTCTCTCAGTGATACAGTAGCAAAATAAACCGTCTGTACAGTACTATCCAATAACAGCACTACTTGCAATGACCAAAGACCAAAACATAAATGCCCTCAAGAGAATTTTAGTTGAAGAAACTACTGCATTCTACACAGCCATTTAACCTCCCCCCAAAAAACCCACCTCAATCTCTCATACACAATGTACAATGAAAAAAAGCAACAAGGAGAACAGTGTGCTGGACACAGCGTGCTTCCTGTGCCTCTAAGAAGACTGGGCACAATTTACATGTACACACTTGCTGATGCAAAAGAATAGGCCAGAAGTGACCCAGACCGCTCCCTTCCAGAGCAGGGAGGGAACGGGGAGAGGACCGAGGTGGAAGCTGCCCCCACTACGCTCGCATCACAGACGTGGCCTGAGGTGGCGGCTGAGTCTCTGAGCAGCGTCTCTACGGCCTCCCCGGACGTGTCTACCCCCTTTAGGCGCCTTTGTTTCCAGGGACAACTCAAAGTCCAGGTAAAACATTACCTTCTTCTTCAGTTCTTCCTGCTCCTTCTTACTTAAAGTTCTCTTGGCTGTACTCATTTTTCCAATACTGAATGCTTTCAGCTTGTTTTCCAGGAGCGGCTGTGAAAAGAAAGAAGCAGCATTCATATACACACCCTCAACGTGTCCATAACAAGTCTTCAGGAGAGACAGCTCGTTAGAAAAGTAACTCAGGGTAAAGAAGAGCGGAGGTGCTCTAAGCACCAGGGCTGCCTCCTTCAGCTCAGCGCTGACGGGAAGCGGTCAGACAGTCTTCACTTCCCAGCCAAAGGTCACACACAAAAGCCACCTTTTAGAAAAAGATTAAAAAAAAACAGGTTTGAACTCATTCAACTCACTTGCGGGCAGCGAGAATAAAAACGCTTGAGGAGGGAAAGAGCGCGGTCTGAGCCAGGGCAGCGCAGGGGGCAGCCGCTGACCGGGAGGGAGGGAGGAGGGGCAAGCGCCCAGTCTGAGCCAGGGCAGCGCAGGGGGCAGCCGCTGACCGGGAGGGAGGGAGGAGGAGCAAGCACCCGGTCTGAGCCAGGGCAGCGCAGGGGACAGCCGCTGACCGGGAGGGAGGGAGGAGGGGCAAGCGCCCGGTCTGAGCCAGGGCAGCGCAGGGGGAAGCCGCTGACCGGGAGGGAGGGAGGAGGGGCAAGCGCCCGGTCTGAGCCAGGGCAGCACAGGGGGCAGCCGCTGACCGGGAGGGAGGGAGGAGGGGCAAGCGCCCGGTCTGAGCCAGGGCAGCGCAGGGGGCAGCCGCTGACTGGGAGGGAGGGAGGAAGGGCAAGCGCCCGGTCTGAGCCAGGGCAGCGCAGGGGGCAGCCGCTGACCGGGAGGGAGGGAGGAGGGGCAAGCGCCCGGTCTGAGCCAGGGCAGCGCAGGGGGCAGCCGCTGACCAGGAGGGAGGGAGGAAGGGCAAGCGCCCGCTGGGCTCTGCAGCAGGAAGGGAAGTGCCCTCCACCCCGCGGGCCCAGGTGCCGGCGACCACGCATCGTGTCCCTACAACCCCGCCGGCCCCTCAGCTTCCTCGTCCTCTCTGCTTTCAGTGCTTCCCCACTTCCTTTCCTATTTGTCATTTACACTTTGCAGAAGTTCCGTGTTGCTTCTTGTGAGTTTCTGGTGCACAGCCTTTAGAGTCATATTGTTTTCCAGTTTTTGTTTTTATTTAGTGAGAGGCGAGGAGGCAGAGACAAACTCCAGCATGCACACCGACCAGAATCCACTCGGCAAGCCCACTAGGGGACAATGCTCTGTCAGGCTGGGCCGCATCTCTGTTGCTCTGCAACCATGCTATTTTAGCAACTGAGGCCAAGGCCTTGGACCCATCCTCAGCACCAAGGGCCAACTTTGCTCAAACCAACTAAGCCAGGGTTGTGGGACGAGGGCAGGTGGGTGGAGAAGCAGATGGGCACTTCTCCTGTGTGCCCTGACCGGGAACCAAACCCGGGACTTCTATACACAGGACAGATGCTCTACTGCTGAGCCAATTGGTCAGGGCTGGTTACATTCTTTACAAAGTGCCCCCACCGTTTCTGGTCCCCACCAGGCGCCACACGTCGTCACCACACTGTTACTGACTCTGTTCTCTCTGCTGTACTTCACATCCTCTGACTATTCTCAACAGCAGCTTGCACGTGTCGGCCCCTGCACCCGGCCCCTGCCCTCTGGTGACCAGCAGTCTGCTCTCTGTGTCTATGGGTCTGTTTCTCGGACCCTGCACCTGGCCCCTGCCCTCTGGTGACCAGCAGTCTGCTCTCTGTGTCTATGGGTCTGTTTCTCGGACCCTTCACCTGGCCCCTGCCCTCTGGTGACCAGCAGTCTGCTCTCTGTGTCTATGGGTCTCTTTCTCGGTCCCTTCACCCGGCCCCTGCCCTCTGGTGACCAGCAGTCTGCTCTCTGTGTCTATGGGTCTGTTTCTCGGTCCCTTCACCCGGCCCCTGCCCTCTGGTGACCAGCAGTCTGCTCTCTGTGTCTATGGGTCTGTTTCTCGGTCCCTGCACCCGGCCCCTGCCCTCTGGTGACCAGCAGTCTGCTCTCTGTGTCTACGGGTCTGTTTCTCAGACCCTTCACCTGGCCCCTGCCCTCTGGTGACCAGCAGTCTGCTCTCTGTGTCTATGGGTCTCTTTCTCGGTCCCTTCACCCGGCCCCTGCCCTCTGGTGACCAGCAGTCTGCTCTCTGTGTCTATGGGTCTGTTTCTCGGTCCCTGCACCCGGCCCCTGCCCTCTGGTGACCAGCAGTCTGCTCTCTGTGTCTACGGGTCTGTTTCTCGGACCCTTCACCTGGCCCCTGCCCTCTGGTGACCAGCAGTCTGCTCTCTGTGTCTATGGGTCTCTTTCTCGGTCCCTTCACCCGGCCCCTGCCCTCTGGTGACCAGCAGTCTGCTCTCTGTGTGTATGGGTCTGTTTCTCGGTCCCTTCACCCGGCCCCTGCCCTCTGGTGACCAGCAGTCTGCTCTCTGTGTCTACAGGTCTATTTCAATGTTGCTTGTTCGTTTATTTTGTTCTTTAGATTCCACGGAGAGGTGAAGGCATGTGTATTTGCTTCTCTGACAGACTTGTTTCACTTTGTATGTTCTGGGTCCAATGTACTGTCACAAAGAACACTTCACTCTGTCATGACTCAGCACTGTTCCACAGTGTGGTGCACCACAATGTTTTGTCCACTCATCTACTGAAAGGCACCTGAAGTCACCTCGTTCTTCGTCAGCGACACTGCTGTTTATGAAGGTCACTTCATCCCGTCACTGGGAGCACATTACAGAGAGCCAGGGTGGTGAGTGCCAGACCAGCAGGCAGAGCCGCTGATGTACAGCAGGTTAAGGTTCTGCACAAGTCAGCATTCATCAATTAATTCTGAGTATGAGAAAATGGTACCTCAGAGAACTCTTCATTTAGTAACTCAGAAGCACTTTCCTTCCGAAATGTGGCTTGAATAAACTGTAGACCTTCAGATGTTGTTATTCATTTAACTATTAGATTGTGATCCATAACTCAAAAGAAATGCTGATCAAATACAACCTAAAATATTAATCTGTAACTGACATCTGAAAGTTTCTCCAGCACCTATGAAAAAGAGATGTTAACCAATTGCAAAATTAGACCTGATCAGTCCCATTACCATAAAGGCTTGCCTGGAAATATGCAGAATGAAGAAATAAAACTGCTGCAAACTATTGTAAAGCTGCATTAAAATCTGTTCAAAAAAGCAGAGCAGTTTTTAACCTAAACATCAACATTGGGTTTCAGGAACAAATTCAAAATAATTTCCCCTCAAATAGAAGGAAATATGTTTCACCATCATCCAGTCGGCACCTTTATTTCAACTTCACAAGTTTATACAAATTGTAAAATCACATATAAATTCCGTGAAAGACATAATTTTCAAAACAAAATGTTTGGGCTCAAATTTTATTTCTATCCTAAGAGCTAAGCCCGAATGGAAATGGTCATGGGAATTAAGGCAACTGTACGCAAAGAAATACAACCATCCACTTAAAAATTTATTTATAGAACTTTTGCAAAAATTTTAAAAATTAGAACTGAAAACAGTATTTTTAAGTGTTCCTGGAAAATGGATCTCAGCAAAGTAAAAGTATTTTTATACAGAGAAATACTAAATAGGAAAATTAGTGTTACCAGTCAGTGTTAATACTGGCTAGTGCTGACAGTCTGTATTTATTGTATTTTCCAGATTTAATCATAAGAAAACATTATTTTAACAGAAGAGCACGTTTCAGACCCAAGCAGTAAAGAAACCCCTTCCACAAGTTCCCGAAGTGCCCGGGCCAGGGCACCCAGCAGGACGGAGGCCTCTGTGGCTCCCCATCCAGGGCAGCCCCCAGAACTGGGCACTGGCAGGAGCAGAGAGCCGCTCTGCTGCTTCCCGGCAGGACAACGGGCTCCCTGAGGACCTGGGCTTCCACCACCTGAGCGCCTCCAGTGACTGGCACTGGGTTCAGTCAACATTTGATAGAGGGGATAATAAATCTGACCATTAACCATCTGCCACTCAAACCCTCCTTGGTTTCTGAACTAAGATTTAAAGTTCTGAATAAAACATTCCTCACTTATAAGTGAAAACACATTGCCTTGAGTGAACTTAAGTTTGTCAATAACCCAAAGACAATGAAGTGTGCTGTCTTGAATAAGACAGGATGCAACAACGAGCACAAAACCGGGGTGTGCAGCCAGCAGCCTCCGGGCGACACAGAGCCCAGCATGCTGTCTCACCTGCGCAGCACTCACTTTGGAGAGGTTCTGGTGAGGGGGGTCACCAGGGCCTTCGCGGGCGCTCTCGCTCCTGTAGCTGTGTTTCCTGGGGCTCTTAGCGCGCGTCCGACTGGGCGCATCCCCGTCTGAGGGCCCGGATGCCTCCATCTTCAGGGAGAGGAAA
Source organism: Saccopteryx bilineata (assembly GCF_036850765.1). Taxonomy (NCBI): domain Eukaryota; kingdom Metazoa; phylum Chordata; class Mammalia; order Chiroptera; family Emballonuridae; genus Saccopteryx; species Saccopteryx bilineata. The sequence goes on along the minus strand of NC_089497.1, from coordinate 1,767,934 downwards.
ACAAGTGTTTAAAATCACACGGGCAGTACTGAAAACCAGACATAGCCCCGATGGCCAAATACTGACAGATTTAGGTACACACTATCAAAACTCACATTCCCTACTGTCATCATCAATTGCAGATCAATGTCAGAGGTCTGGAGAGAGGGGGCAAGTTCTCACTGTTCTTACTTGCTACTGAAAACTCAAATTCTGTATCAGTAACAAAGAGCTGTTTACTTTGAAGTAACAGGTCCACTGGCCTTCACTTTCAAGAAAGTATCTGCCTTGTACCACCAGAGTGTGATTAACCTTACCGTGTCAGTTGCTCCTCAAATCAAAATAGTATTCCACGAAAGAAGCCAGTTCATTCCTCAACTTAAACAAGAAAGCCAGATCTAACATCAGAACTCCGCAGCTCAGAAGAACTGTGTGGAGAAATGGGCCTGCTCTGGCTGTGCCGTGGGAAGGACATTTGGCAATGCTGCCTTGATTCAGGTGCCAGCATTTCACCCATCAGTTGCTTTTTTGCCGTAAGTGCCAATGTCAACACAGTGAAAAAGGAAAATGACGCCTTTGTGTTATTACAAAATTGTTTTGAACTCACCAACCCCGACAGTCTCAGTGACTCCTGGGGTCTGCAGGCCACACTTCTGAGGACTGCTGTAGGAACTTATGTAAAGAATGTTCACTGCAGTACTACTTGAAATGTCACAACCTTGTAAACAAGAAGTATATGCCCATTCCTGGAGAAACACCTTCACAAGTGACTGGACCTCCCTTGTGGGACATTAGGACGCCATCAGAAAGATTAGGGGAGGGCTCGGCAGGAGAGGGCAGGGTTTCCGCACAATGAGAACAGCATGAGCAAGCACAACACCACGCCACAGCCCACAGACAGTGCGCACATGTGTCTGTGCACACAGCTGTATGAGCACAGTCAAGGTAAAAGGAGACATACAAAACAGGTTCTTAACATGGTGTGACAGACCAACCATGGGACTAGAACAAACAGAGGGCACCTAACAAAGATGGCGGAAGAAAAAAGGGCACATACATGAAAACTGTTTATATTAAGTGAAATGACACGGACTGTCTTTCTACTCACGTGTGCATCTGAAGATCCAGATGAATGCGCATCTGACGATCTGGTCTGTGAGTATGAAAAAAAGAGGCAATATTAAATGATGAGAAAATGTCTTACCATGCTAACAAGTGTTTCCCATACTCAATTTTTCCAAACTTGCAGCAATTTCATCTCAGCTAGTAAAACCACACAGGGGCAACATCTGACTTACAAAACCGTTGGGATCCAAACTTTATAAGTCCATTCTTTAAAATTCAGAATGTGTATTTCCCAAAATATGATAGAAATGAGTGAAGACACACTGGCCTGGCAGCAAGTCACACTACTACACAGCAGAGAAGCACCATCTCCGACCACCCAAAGCCACACCAGAGGATTCTGATACCCAGACACCCACGTCTAAACCCTTGATGTCGAACAAAAGGTACAAATCCCACTGCAGAAATAGTTCAAGAAACACAAAACCCTGTTATCCAATCCCGGACAGGCCCTGTTGGCAACCTGCTTTCAGGGCCTCTCTCCTCTGGCCGGCCACCACTGCCAGCCACTGCTCCAGAGCTCAGTCTCCCAGCCCTGGCCCTTCATAACGATGTCACTCCCAAATATCATCTCATTTTTTCTTAACTGGTCGACAGTTCAGATTATGTCCAGCATACATCTCACGGGTATCTCGCTGTGCACCCAAGAACAAAGCTCCGAGCTACAGGCTATTTAAGCCAGACGTCTATGGATCCACAGTGTTACTCCATCTTATCTAAACCTGAAGCTAGGGACAGCTGGTCAGACTTGCAGACTGAATCAGTTTGTGCCTCTGAACTCCACGTACTGGGCCCCAGCCAAACTGGCCCAGAACCCCCAGCAGGGCGACACCCCACCTCCACTCTCCCGTCCTCGTCACTGTCCTGCCTCAGCTTTTCCTGTGCGTCTCCTCACTCCCTTCCGTCTCCTACTGACCTTCCTTAGAAGGTGACTGGTACAGAAGAAGTGCTCTTATATTTAAATTAACTAGAACAGTGAAAGAATTTTTAAAACGCAATTGTAAATGTGCCCATTTGCAGACACTTAAAAATGAGAAAATCTGCCCTGGCAGGTTGGCTCAGTGGTAAAGCGTCGGTCTGCCATGCAGGAGTCCCGGGTTCGATTCCCGGCCAGGGCACACAGGAGAAGTGCCCATCTGCTTCTCCACTCTCCCTCTCCTTCCTCTCTGTCTCTCTCTTCCCCTCCCGCAGCCAAGGCTCCATTGGAGCAAAGTTGGCCCGGGAGCTGAGGATGGCTCTGTGGCCTCTGCCTCAGCCGCTAGAATGGCTCTGACTGCGGCAGAGCAACGCCCCAAGATGGGCAGAGCATCGCCCCCTGGTGGGCATGCCGGGTGGATCCCAGTCGGGCGCATGCGGGAGTCTGTCTGACTGCCTCCCTGTTTCCAACTTCAGAAAAATTTTAAAAAAAATTAAAAAATTAGAAAATCCTCGAGAATAAATCATTTCTCTTAGAAAAGAAAAAGAATTCAGTCAAAAGACTGAATGGTCTGGGGGTAAAGAGCAACTGCATTCCAATGTAGCAGTGTTAACCTGCTAGGTAACAAAAACAATATCCTAATCACACACTAACAAGAACATCAAACACCCAGAAACCAGACAGACAAAACACACACAACCTGTGTGAAGAAAACACAAACTTTAACGAAGGATTCGGCTATTCAGGTCACCACCATGCCCAAATGTATTTACTTATCTAACACAATTTCATTCAACAGCTCATGAATCTGCCAAGAACTGTGGGAATAAAAGGTTCTCCAGTGTCATGTCTTGGTTATCTGTTCCCTCCTCAGGGGTCCAGGCAAATCTTTGGAAGCTGGCATGTAGCATTAGCCAGTTTCTTGTGAATTCTCTAAAAGAAAAATGCTCTCCTCACAAAGATTTACATATCACTTATTTGTTCTCACCCGTGTTTATTTATGTGTTGATTACCAATGTGCCAGAGACTATGCTAGGTTTAACAGGGCCTAAAAACATACAAGCGCCCTGTCCACAGGAAGCTTACAGCATAATAACAAACAACTCTCAATGACACAAATGTAAAATTAGAATTATAACAAGTGCTAAGAAGTAGGCATACTAAATACATTCAACAGCTCATAATCCCAAGGGGGCATGGAGGGTTGCCAAAAATAACTCTAAAGTTCACCCAGAAGAATAAGCACAGAAGAGTAGCTAAGAATTTAATTTCCTATGCCACCACATTCAAATCATTTCTAGGATTTAAAAATAACAGCATGGCTTAGGAAGATGAATCAGCTGATCTCAATTAAACCTAAGATGGCACTGGTCATGTTTACTGCAAACCAGACACTTTCCCCTGATACATAATTACAGCTATACAGCATGCAGAATGGAAATGTTTTTAGGCTTAAGAAGTTATATTCAAACAGTAGTTAATAAGTTTTTTTATTTTTGGTTTTGTTTCTGTTTTTAGGTGAGAGGAGGGGAGAGGGTGAGACAGACTTCCACATGGGCCTGGAGCAGGCTCCAACCTGCAACCCCATCTGGGTCCAATGCTCAAGTGCTGAATTCTTTTTAGCACCTGAGGCTGATGCGCTCCAAGGGATACTCAGCACCCTGGGCCACACTTGAACCAATCGAGCTGCAGGAGGGAAAGAGAAAGGGGAGAGAGGCAGAGAGATGCACACTTCTCCTGTGTGCCTTACCCAGGAATCAAAACAAGGACATCCATAAGCTGGGCTGAAGCTCTATCCACTGAGCCACTTGCCAGGGCCAATAAGACTTTAGAAGAGTAGCTAACTTCCAAAGCTGGTGGCTCAGGTAAACAGTCAACACAATACTATTTTATAAAAAGCTGAGCCTCTCCCTCTTCTTAACCTGGAACTAAATGACATTGTCTTGGACTTGGGTTTTTACTTTTTAACTTAAAAGCAACAAATTAATGCTTAAAGATCTTCTGAAGTCTGCAGCACAACTGTTCATCCAAATGATAAGACCCAAAAGCAAGAAACGGAAAAGCAGAGTAAGGGTGGTTTGAGGAAGTGAAGAGGCAGACAGGAGAGAAACGTGTCTCAGGGTAAACTGCTGGCACAGCAGGAAAATCCAAGAGGAAAAGGACTCTTCTGAAAGCTGCTGAGCTGAGATCAGGGCCAACCCAACCACACTCACGATCCTAAAACTTGGGGGGCGGGGAATAAAGACTTTTCTTCCCAGTGGGTCCCGCTTTACCTCAGGTGAAGCACTACCCCCAGAGTGTCTCTCCAGCTCGGCCACGCCCCGGCTCAGCCAGCTCTCCAAGCCCCCGCCTCTTCTCCACGCCCCCTCCTCCACCGTCCAGCTCTCCACACTCCCTCCCCCTCCCCCTCCTCTCCTCTCCCGCAGGAAGCCACCAGCACCTTTGTGCAGAGATGACCCCCACTCCATCTCCACCCTCACCCTGTTCCTCCTGGGCATGTGCACCACGCGTCTGCACGCTGCTCACGTGCAACACACCTAAGACTCCCCGTCCTCTGGACCTCACTCCTGACACTGGGTGAGGGCTCTTGATCGCTCACTCTGGAAGAAGTGACAAGTTAAGAGCACAAACTCTGGAATCAGCCCCCCCCCCACTTGTAGCCGTGTGTACAGCGGAAGAGCACCTGCCCGGGGCGCGAGCAGTGACAGGTGGACACGGTAAAGGATGGCGATCTGTGCCTGTAAGGAACGACCCCCTGCTGAGTGCCAGCCAGCAGCTGGCTCTTCCTGGGCTCCTTCCCTATCAACCAAGTAGAACTCTGCTCATCCTGCCTCCAAGGACACCGCTGTGGCCACCTCCTCCTTTCAGCCAACCATCTAATGGTGCTGTGCTTTCCAAGAGACATACAGTAAAATAAGACACAACTCCCTCCCGTCATTAGGAGCTAATAAGAGACAAGAAAAACGTGGCTCTGTCACAAGAGCACAGGCAAATCCCAGCGGGAGTGAGAAAAGCTTCCCAGAAAGGATCTGCAAGGAGGTCTTCCACACAGGTCTCAGCATTACATCCCGTTAACTTCACACTGGTCAGCACCTCCAAGTCCCTCCTAAACCACACCCCAGAAAGGCCTTCCTAAAGGACTCTCCTGCCTCAAATGTGCCATGGCTCTGTCCTTTTACTCTCTAGCATTCAAAGAGCACCACTTACCTTTCCGTCCCAACCCCTTCCTGTCATAGGCAAGCACCCCCTGTGCTAGTAAACCACCTCCATCACCAATCCATTGCCCAGCCACTGCTCTCCCTCCTCGCCCACCTCTAGCCTTCATGCCTGACCAGGCAGTGGCACAGTGGATAGAGCATAGGACTGGGACACAGAGGACCCAGGTTCAAGACCCCGAGGTCATCAGCTTGAGCACATGGTCACTGACTTGAGTGTGGGATCACAGACATGACCCCATGGTCGCTGGCTTGAGCCCAAAGGCCACTGGCTTGAAGCCCAAGGTCGCTGGCTTAAGCAAGGGGTCACTTGCTCTGCTGTAGTGTCCCCCCTCCCACATCAAGGCACTATGAGAAAGCAACCAATGAACTAAGGTGCCTTAACAAAGAATTGATGTTTCTCATCTCTCTCCCTTCCTGTCTGTCCCTATCTATCCCCACACACAAAAAAACAAACAAAAACAAACCCCAAAAACCTCTACTCTACTCAGAAGGACTAATCATGTCCTTCCATGCTGTTGAAGGTCCCACCCTCCACTCCCAGCTGCCACTTCTTTGCTAAACTTTCAGGTACTTCTGATAGCTCCGTCTTGTACTGTTATGTGTCAACTCATTCCACTAGACAGCACGGCCCCCAAAAGTGAGTAGTCTCATTTAATGTTTTTTCCCTCAATTTAAAGCACATCTGGCAAGTGACAGAGCCTCAATATACCTGTTGACTTAACCTGTTCCAACAAATACACAACAAAAGTGAGTGCCACACGTTAACTCACATGCTGTCCACTCACGGGGCAGCTACCTAGCTTAATGCCACTCTCCAAGCCAAGGTCACCGCTCAAAAAAATAAACTATCCGATCACTGAAAAGAAACCATATATACATAACACATACATAGGCAACAGGGAAGCAACAGCGGAGAAAGAAGGTAGAAGGAGTGGAGGAGGGGGAGGTAGGGGGCAAAAGGAGGGAACAGGGGTGGAAAACACTTTGCATGGGGTGGGGGCACAATGCCATGTGTAGAGAGTGTTATACTGAGGACACTTGAAACCACGTCTACACAATAAATTTAAAATTTTTTTAAAAAGGATCACTGAGACACTCACTATGTATAATCAAGTTAAACAACAAACCTGAAATGACCTTTAAAATTACATCCAAAACACTACCAATACATGAAAAGTTGTAACGTATGTTGAACGTCCTAGAATTTATTTAAACTGAGCAAGGGACTACTGAAAAAAAAATTAACTCCTCAAAGAGACATATAACAGTACCTAATAGTCTCAAGTGCTACAGGCAAATGTATCTTGCTTTCAAACAAATTACTTCACTGAAATATCTAGCACATGGCTGGTGCATAACAAAATGTTAAAGCTACTTAATAATAGCATAAGAAGCAAATTATTTGTCATATCAATATTTTTTAGTTTACTGTCCTATAGCAAGTTTTTATTTTTATTTCAAAATTGATGCTTTTAAGCAAAAAGGGAAAGAGAGGCAGGAGTCTTCAACTTGCATCCCAAGTGGAACGCAGGAAGACAAATGGGTATCTTTATAGGGTTACTTTCAAGGAAAAACCCAGCAGAGGGGAAAGGAGGGGAAGGGAGGGGCGGGGAGGACTTTCAGAAAACTATCAATTCAATCCAGTAAGACAGCCTGACCAGGCAGTGGCACAGTGGATCGAGCCTCAGACTGGGACATGGAGGACCCAGGTTCGAAATCCCAAGGTCACTGGCTTGAGCATGGGTTCATCTGGTCTGAGCAAGGCTCACCAGCTTGAGCCCAAGGTCACTCAGTCTGCTTTAGCCCCGCCCCCCCTTCAAGGCACCTGAGAAAGCAATCACTGAACTAAGGTGCCACGATGAAGAACTGATGCTTCTCATCTCTCTCCCTTCCTGTCTGTCTGTCCCTCTCTCTGACTCTGTTACAAAAAAAAAAAAAAAAAATCAGTAAGACATGAATTTTTACCCATCTCAGCTGTCATATTCAGGCACCAATGCTGCAAATACTCACGTTTCTTAAAAGCACTGATTAAGAAAATTGAAGTTCATAATTCCACTCTCCACCCAAAAACACAACCTTCTACACATAAAACTAACCACTACATATTTTAAGATAAGACTACAACCATATTGAAATAAAGATTCAGTTTAAACTAAAACTGAAAACTATGAAGAGCCCAATTTTCAAGGTTGTGTTTTGTTTGTGGAGATTTTCACATTTAAATCTTACATATCTTCAGGCACTCAAAAACAGAAACGAAGAATCCTGTCCATGGCAGGAACAAATACCCAGGGATCACGACAAGCCCTGGGGGGACCCTCATTTTACTTCTTTTCCCCATTTAAGATTTTCCTTTGATTTGAGGGAGGGAGGGAGGGAGACAGAGAAGGGTTGGAGGAGGACAGAGAGAGAAGCGGTGGCTCCTTGCTTCACTGAGCTGCTCCTTCCAGCTGTGCACCCCTGGCTGCTCCTCCCCGGCCCCAACCGCAGGCAATCCACGTGGGGGCACAGGGACAACACTCTGTCTGCTGAAGGTAAAGGCCTGCCAGGATCTTACTTGTTTGGGGTTTTTTAAGATTTTATTTATTTTATTGATTTGAGAGAGAGAGAGGGAGAGAGATCATAGTAGCTTCACTTTAGTTGTTCACTGACTGGTTCTCATATGTGCCTTAACCCGGCAAGTCCAGGGATTTCCAACCGCGACCTCAGCACTCCAGGTCAATGCCCTCTCCCTCCCAGATCAGGTTCTTCACTTATTCCTACCAGTGAAATACTTGGGTTAATCAGCAGTTCATCAAAATTGTTCCCAAACCAACTTCACTGGATGTCAAGGAAGCCAGAAGTACTTTATTTATCTATCTAACCCAGTTTTGGACAATAGGGCAAAAAATCAGCATTGTCAGAGAGCAATAACAGGGCACATAATTTAATATTAGTACTGTTCCCAGCAGAAGGAAAGAAAATATCACATTCTCTTCATGTCATTTTTGTCAGCCAGCAAATAAAACAAAAAGAACTATTAAAATCAAAATATAATTTGATAAACTAAAGTCTAAGGAAATAGGTTTAACAAGTTTATAAGCAAATAACCATAGGCTCTGTGACCCACCTCCCAAAATCAGAGCCACACAGGCATCATCAGCACCTCTCCCCCAAAGTGACACCTTAGTCCAACGCTCACAGGAGTGCTGCGCAGGAAAACCTGTCTAGCTCATTCCTCACTTCTGTACTTGCCAGGCTTTAGAATGAAGAGTATAGCACAATCACACAGAAAATAAAAGGGCACAGGATCAGTTTACCCAGGACAACCACACATAAAAGTTGTCATATTACTATGCATATATAAAATGGAACTTAAAAATCTTGTGTACTGTACATTTTTAAATTCAAGTTTTCCTCAATGCCTAGAAATACGATTTACAAACATCTCTCTCTACACCAATGGGAATTTAAGCACTAAAGAAGGAGCATGAGACAATCTTTTCACACCATCTGTACCCTAGACTGTCCCTCATCTGCTCTCACCAGAAGAAGGGAAATCATCCGGAGGTCAAAGGCTAGAAATGACAACCACGGTTGTGTTAGCCAAAATGACCCCATACTTTCCCCAGTGATTTCTGGATTTGTGTTAAAAATAAAAAGCAACAATCTGGACAGTCATTACGACAGTCAATGACTTAGCTTCTAAATCTCAGGATTAGACTTTATCCTAACATTCTGAAAAGTACTTTTAATTTCCTCCACGATAAAAAGGGAAAAGAACTATTATTATGTGCTTTATAGACATTAAATCATTTAATCCTTACCTCAACCCTGTAAAAAAAAAAAAAAGGAATTATATCCATATTACACAAGAGGAAATGAAGGCTCAACAGCTTATGCAGTCTGCCTTAAAATTGTAAATATAATTAATTACCAAAGCAGGGTTCGGAATCCGAATCTAGTTTATTTGTTAACAAAAAGATATGTCAATTACCATCTGCACCCTGAGCTAGTCTGATTCCTTTCACAGACACCAGGAGAAGAACCTCTTAGTGGCATCCCTGGATAACCTAAAGCAATTATACTTTCAAAGATCACTGGAAGACCCGACACTTGAACTACAGACAGGTCACGGCCTCACACCACCGGGTGAAGGACTCTTGTAGAAAGGAAGACTGCCCGCAGACAGGGCAATGTTCTCCATGCATCCAAGACCTCAGGACAGGAGACACCTGCACACGTTACTGGGAGGAGAACCCGGAACCGCCATGCTTCCGCGCGCGTAGTTGCGAGACGCAGCCGGCTTCAGTAACAGGAACACCCCCGGGAGGAGCAAGCAGGCACGGCGGTGGTCGCCCTGGGTCGGCGGCCAGAAAGCGAGCAGGGGGCGGGGCCCGACGACTCCACGACCCACGCGGGAGATGCACATGGCTGAGGGGAGAACACGATCCAGTCCACGCAAAGCCACCGCGTCTCCGCAACTAACGGGCGTCCGGGGGAGCCGGTGCTCAGCTCAGGCATCATGCACCGGACGGCGCGAGCGAGGGTCGCGCTTTCTGGGACACCGGGCACCACGCCCCGACTTCCCGGGAACACGCCTTCCCATCACACCCTCCCCGCGCTGTAACAGCCCCGCTCCGGGCGCCGCGCGCCCTCCTCCGTGCCCATCGCGGAGCGCGACAAACCCCGCCACTTTTACCCGGAGTCCGCGGCGGGCCCTTCCGAGGAGCCGCGATTTCATGACCCGCCCAACGTGGCCATGGAGCCCCGCGCCGCCCGGCACAGCCAGGGCCCCCAGGCCCGGGCAGCGCCGCCCGCGCCCCCGGAGCCGCCGCCCCGGGGAGACACCGAGCCCAAGATGGACCCGGACACCGGCGCCCGCCCGGCCCCGCGAGCGAGGAAGGGAGGCGCGACCACGTGCAGCGCGCAGCCCCAACCGCGCCGCGTCCCTCCCCGGAGGTCGTCCCCGCGCGCCCGGCGGGCTCGGCGCGGTGCGTTCCCGGCGCGGGGGACGCGGAGGGCGGCCGGACGCCGAGCTCGCCGACCCCCGGCACCGGGGACCAGACGCGGGGAAGCCGCGGCTGGCGCTCCAGGAAGCGCTTCCCACCGGAGACGCGAGGCCGCGTCGGCGCCGCTCCCGACGCTCCCAGGGCCCCCGGTCACTGCGAGGCCGAGCGCGGGCCGCGCTGCGCCCGGCGGCCGCGAGCCAGAGCCGGGCGGGACGGAGCGGGGAGCAGGCCTCTCCGCCTGCGCAGCACGGCGCGTCGGCGCCCCGGCCGGCCCCCTGTTCCCGGCTGCGGGCTCCCGCCCGGCCTGCGCCCCCGGCCGGAAGCGCCCGTGAGACCCCGACGACGACGACGAGAGGCCCCCCGGCCGCCCGAGCCCACGCAGAAATACCTTTGAACTGGCCTTCTGAGACCCGCCTGGCGTCTTGTCCGCCATCTTGAGCTTCGCCCCTCCTTCCGCGGCGGCGGCGGCGGCGGCGACGACGGCAGCAGCGCGGGCGAGTCGAGCGCCGAAGCGGCGGATCGCAGCAGAGTTCGTCGGAACGCCTGCCAGGCTGGCTAATCAACTGCCGAGACGCGGAAGTCGCGCTCGAGTCGCGCACGTGACTTCCGGTGCCGCCATTTCTCTTTCGGCCCCGCCCATCACGCCGGTGTTTCCGGTCGCTGGGAGGCGGGGCTTGTTCCTGGACCCCAAAGCGGACTCCAAGCGTCATCGTCTCGTTCTGGCTGTCGGGGGCCCGCAGATGCCGCGCTGTTTTCGGGCGGCGGATCGGGGCGACCGGTGGCGTCCCCGGGGATAGAGAGGCGCTGATGAGCGGGACGGGGTTCGACCAGTCCGGGGCGAACGCGGGGCCGGCGCTGCGTGGACCGGGCGGCGTGGGCACGGGCTCGCGGGCGCGGCGTGGAGGGAAGCCGGCCTCCACCCCGGGTGCTCCGATGCAGAGGAGTGCCCTGAGGGCGGGGGACAGGCGCGCTGGGCCAGCCGTGTGCCTGAGGTCCTGGCGGCGGGGCGCCCCCGCGGGGGCCGGACCCGGTTGTAAAGCCGGCGTGCGTGGGCAGTGCCGCCCAAGCCCCACACCCCTCGGGTGGGCGGGAGCGCGGCTCCACGGCCCCCGGCGCCCGGAGCGCTACGGGGGGCAGGTTCTGCCCCGAGGGCGCTGCGGGCCCTCTGCGGGCTGGGGGAAGGCGAGGTGGGGAGAGGACAAGGTCAAGGCCTTCCTCCCTCCCTCGTTTCTGCAGAATGACCCCAGCCCTTCCGGAGTCTCACCGCCTGCCCAGAGGGCCGAGGCTTACAGGGACGAGTGATCGCGCCCTGTCTTGACGTGACTTAAAGCCTGATGAGGCGTGGGCGGGAGGGGCCCAGCAAACACGCTGGTGCACAAACTGAGGCTGCCCGGAGGGACCAGTGGGGGTGGGACATTTCACAGAGAAGGGAGCATTGGAGCCCAGTCTGAAGAAGTCCAGTTTTGTCTGTTGGACGGTGTGTGTGTGGGGGGGGGGGGGGGATGATGGGAGGTTGTCTGCAGTCGGAGCCTTGTCACCCTTTCTCAATTCTGTGCCTCTTACTCCACCCCCTATCCTGGCCACTAACTGAAGGCCTCTCAGTGTTCTCTTATTGAAGGTGGTACTTCCTCCAGGACCCTAGGGACCTCCGTCCCCCATCTAAATTAGAGATGGCCTCCGATCCCCAGAAAGGGCCCTTTCCCAATCAAGATGCTCATCAGACAGATCTTCAGCATCCGTGCGTGCGCAGTCGGGGATTAGGAAGTGAAATCATCAGCCACAGTGGATGGAGGGGTGGCTAGCTGTGCCTGGTCTTGGCTGGGCCCTGCTGCAGGCCGGTTTTGTCTGGAAAGTGAATGAATATATGCATGCTCTTCAATTCAAATCCCTACTGCTAAAGCCCCACTGCTCATAAAAATGTTTTACTAAATGTTTACCCCTAAAGCAGGGTTCGGGAACCTATGGCTCGCAAGCCAGATGTGGCTCTTTTGATGGCTGCATCTGGCTCGCAGACAAATCTTTAATAAAAAAAATAATAACGTTAAAAATATAAAACATTCTCATGTATTACAATTCATTTATTTCCTACCACTCATGTTCATGGTTGCGGGTGGCTGGAGCCAATCACAGCTGTCCTGGACAACACCAAATTCTTATTGGATAATGCGTAATGTACACAGGTTGTTGTATGACTCTCACGGAATTATATTTTAAAATATGTGGTGTTCATGGCTCTCTCAGCCAAAAAGGTTCCCAACCCCTGCCCTAAAGAGTTAAAAACAAAGCTAATGCAGACTTCCTTCTCTTTTTCATTCAATAAAGCCCCAGTAGAACTCAAACAAATGTGACCTGACCAAAAGTGATGCATAAGCCTTTAAGGTCTAGTTAAGTGTACTTTTAAAAACTCACAATCACGGCAATGAGCAGAGTTCTCCTGAATACATATGTCATGAGATCTTTGCCCTATTACTGAAAATTAAAGAGGAGGAAATAGCATGAATAGACAAGTGGAATCTCACAGAACCTGAAGTTTTTCCTTCGACTCACAATTCCTGTGGCCAAGGGACTACACATGCATAGTTCGAAAATCATACAATTTACTGCAGTTAGTATTACTTTCTCACAATCACGCTAATATCAGGCTATTTTTCTGTCCCACACCTCTCACCTGTTGGTCACGGTTCTCCCTGCAGCTGGCTCAGCGGTGACCACAGAGCAGTGCCAGTTGCAGCCCACGGAGGGGTCTTGCTTGGCTCCAAAAGGGAGGTTTTTGTTTCTTTGAAATTTGTGTCAGCATTTTAAAATCGGGGGAGTTGACATTTTTATACTCAGATTTACAGCTTTTCTCTGAAACAAGGGGAAGTCTAGCAACAAGCCACAGCAACCTCTTTGAAAGGGTGCTGGGCTCGGGTTCACCAGGCCTTCACCACACACGCGTGTGCTCAGAACTAGTAAATGCACCATAGTTAGACATAGAAGGCCTTTGAATTTCCTACTTGTCAGTTTAAGAAACATCCCAACCTGTAGAGAATTTTTATGAGCTTATTTGAGCCAAACTGATGCCATATGCCGGGGAGCAGGATCTCAGATGCTCTTGGGAATAAGTTTTGCAGCTGCTTTTACGCATTTAGAGTCAAGGAGGTGAGATAAGGAAGGTTGCATGGAAGCGGGTGAAAGCCAGGCAGGAACTGGGTCACAGGACGGTTAATAAGACTCAGCACTTTCTGGAGAGTGTTCTGATGTTTCACTGGTGTGTTCATCTAGACTGGCAATTTTCAACCAGTGTGCTGCCGGAACTTTTAAAACGCAGTACCTGACTATGCAGCTGGGCACTGACCTTTTGTTAGGTTGTCAAAAAAAAACACACACAAAAAAAACACCCAACACAACAATAGTGGTCTAGTGTAAATGAATCAAAATTATACCAACTTTTTTGTCAAATCAGAAAAAAATAAAATTGTTGGTGTGCAGCAGGATTTTAGTAGTTTGCGTGTGCCATGAGATGAAGAGGTTGAAAAATCACTGATCAAATGCACAAGAACAGCCCTGGTCAGCCGGTTAAGAGCATCGTCCCAAAACAACAAGGTTGCGGGTTCGATCCCCGGTCAGGGAACACTTGGGACGCAACCAAAAAATGCACAACTGAGTGGGACAGTGGATGCTTCGCTTCCCTTCCCTCTCCCCTCACCCTTCCTCTAAAAATAATAAAAATAAAACCTGGTGGAGAGCTCAGTTGGTTGGAGCATCACCTCAGAGCACAGAGGTTGCCAGTTCGATTCCTCCGGTCAGAGCACATACAGGAACAGCTCAACATTCCTGTCTCTCTCCCTGCTCATAAATAAGTAAAAAATTAATAAAGGCACAAGAATGGGCAGGGATGACTTAAAACCTTTCACTGAGTAAGTTTTAAGCTGGAGTGTGACCCTACCATGTCTGCCCAGTTAGAAATTTGTGAGGCGATCACTCTGTGAGGTTGCTTTCCATAGGACTCACCCCCCTTTCTTTTTCATCCACATGCTTATCGTATGCAAATTTAAGTCTTACTCAGGGTGATGATCAAAACATTTCGCCGTCAGCCTCCCTAGCACCAAGGAGAACGCTGGGCAAGGCAGGTTCTGAGCTTAGGGCGCACACAGAGACTCACGGTTTTCCCAAATACATTCATTTCCTCTTAAGATATGCGAGAGAGGAAAAAAAAGACATAGACAAAAGCAGCATTTCACAAGATACGCAACAAAAGAGAGACCTTAAACACGACGGCGTCTCCGGTGGCATGCCTGAGACGCAGGGGCGGTGGCGCTGGGGTGCTCCCGGAATTCTAAGTGGCTCCTCCCTGCTCTCCAGGCTTGAGGATGCAGGCGGGTGACAGCACAGTCCCATCCGCGTGTGCACTTGGCAGTAACGGAACTACTGTCCTGCGCCAGGTTTTAAGGAAGGAAGGCGGATGGGGAGGGACAGTCGCAAAGCAGATTTGGCTCCTCTGCTAAAGGTGCCTGGTGGCTTCCAGGAAGAGGCAGGGACCCTCGGAGGAGGAGGGTGTGGTCTGTGTGGCATGGGAGGGTCTTCGGAACTGGATTGCCCAGCCCAGCCTACCCCGCAAAGCGAGCCCAACAAGGGCTTCAGTGGCGAAGCCAGCCTCCCCTCCCTACCCTCCCCCACCCAAAAAGTGCCCGACTGACTTACTGATGCTATCCAGAGTTCTTTCGACAGTAGTAATTAGCAGTGGCATTTTGTTGTTGTTGTTAAACTACAGATGCCTGGGAAATAACACAAGTTAAAAATGATGTCAAAAAGCATATAGCCCGAAGAAGGGGTCATAGAGCTATAGGGACCTGTTGGGGATAATAAAGATTGCTACTGTGGCCATGATCCTGATGGGAAGGTTACCGTCACTGTGCCGCAGCTGTTGTGTCTGTAGGACGAGACAAAGCGTGGTCCCGGTGGAGTATGGGGAGAGGGGTATTCCCGAGTGAGCAGGTAGAATGTGGGGTGTGTGTGTGTGTGTGTGTGACAATGGAGGACTGAAGTTGCCCGTGGAAGGTCATCACAACTAGCAGAAGGCAACGTCTCCAGACTTCTCACTTGCTGTGGCCTGGCAGTCCAAAGGTGGGCTTGATGTGGACCACCCAAAGGTCAGGCCTCACTTAACCGGTGACTTGCCTTCTGCCAGTGGGGAGCCTGCCTATCCCCATGAAGCCTGAAACTCTTAAGACAAGACCAGGTGATACAAAAGTCTGGGTGGTAAAGAGAAAATGCCCCAAGACCATTTCTTTATCAATTTCATCTGGTTGCCAATTAACAGAAGTCCAACTCTAGTGGGTCTTACACATATAAGGTGGTTGGCGAGTGGCTCAGTGGATAGAGCGTCAGCCCCATGTATAGACATTTCAGGTTCGATCCCCGGTCAGGGCACACAGGAGAAGTGACCATCTGCTTTTCTCCCTCTTCCCCTCCCACAGCCAGTGGCTGGGTTGGTTCGAGCATGGCCATGGGTACTGAGGATAGCTGGTTGGTCCAACTGTGTCAGCCTCAGGCACTAAAAATAGCTTGGTACTGGAGCCTTGGCCCCAGAAGGGGTTGCCAGGTGGATCTGGTTGGGGCACATGCCGGAGTCTGCCTCACTATCTCCCCTCCTCTCACCTGAAAAACAAAACAAAACAACAAACAAAAAACCCACATAACGCTTTATTTTCACATTGCCATCATTGTCTTTTTATCAAAGAATGTGGCATAATTTTCATTTTCAAGCTTTATTTATTGCTTTCACATTGATGTTGCATATTTCTTGTTACCTTTTATCATTTCTGTTAGAATAGAATAAAGCTTTCCCATTATTGATGTGCCCTAAATAATTGTTTATATAGGCTGATTACTAGACACTAGTGTTATGCCCAACCATTTTGCTGAATTCTTCTTTGTATAGTTTTTTTTTTCTCTTGGGCTTTTCAGGTATACAATTATATCATTTGCAATTAACCACAGATTTACATCCTCTTGCCCCATTTTTGTTTCCCCTCTCTTTTGCCGAAGAATGCTGAAGGTTAGTCAACCCTGCTAGATAGTCACAGTGATAGTTTCGTGCTCAGAAAAACCAGGACAACTCCATGACTTGGGAAAACAGGAACAAGTTAGAAATGTACTGCTCTGTGCACCAAGGAGAATGAATGGGTCGTGGGGAGGGCTGACGGGGAGGACAGGTAGAAATCTGTGTTAGTGTCCTGCTGTGACAAGCGCCAAACTAGTGGCTTATGGCACACTGACATATACACATAAAACATTTACATATATACTATGCAATATATACTGCTCACAAAAATGAGGGGATATTTCAAAATGAACATGAAGTGATAAAATGCCCCCTAATTTTTGTGAGCAGTGTATGTGCATGACATTTCAACATGCTGGTCTCGGTTCTGGAGGTCAGAAGCCCAGAGTGCCGCGGGCCTGTTGCTTTTGAAGGCTCCCAAGAAGGACCCGTTTTCTTGCCTTTTCAGGCTTCCCAAACTCTCCGGTTCGTGGCCCTTTCTCTGTCTTTGGAGCCAGCAACGTAACATCTTCTGTCCTCTCTGAGCTCCGCTTCCGTCCCTGTCTCTGCTGTCTTAACTCCGCTCCCTCTTAGAGAGGACCTTGTGATTAATTACACAGGGCTCGCCATGGCAATCCGGGATAATCTCCCCGTCACAAGAGCCTTAACTTAATCACACCCACAAAGTCCCCTTGCCACACGAAGCAACGTATCCCACAGGTCCTGGGGATTAGGGTGTGGGCGCCTTTGGAGGGCTATTATCTATTTACCTACACCGCGGGATCGCAAATGAACTTTCTGCGTCTGCCTGCATTTGGTCACTGGCTGGCAGGCAGAGCAGGGATCCCGCCGGGAAACTGAGATGGGAACAGTCCTAACAGATGCTGAGTGCTGAAGAATTCAGTGGGAAGGTGACGTGGTCCCAGGGAGGATGGGAAGAAACGGTCTCTCTTCAGACGACTTACAGGGCACAAAGGGGACGGAAGTGTCACCATCGGAGTGTCACCAGCGAAGACAGATTTCAGTCCAATTTGTTCACGCCACACCTGCGGTGCCTACAACACAGCAAGCCCCGGAAGGCGCTCAGTTAAGTCCTTGTTAATGAAAAAGTCTACTTGCAAGGCCGGTTTTGGGGGGGGGGGGTCTAGGAGGAGCTCAGGAGGATGCTGTGCAGTTGTTTTTTTTGGGGGGGGGTGCGTTCTGCTCACAAGAGTTTGCGGCTGGGGCTAACTCCCTGTAATCACCAGAAGCTGCTCAGAGAGCAGGGTGCAGACCTTTTCTCAACGTCCTCTCTTTGTTTTAAGGAAATGCAAACCTCTTGCTAATTTTCAACAGATGTGAAAGTCTCCCATCAGTATAAAGTTAGAAATGATATGAATCTCCCGTTCCCAATTTAAAAAAAATTTATTTTTGGGGGGGCAAGAATTGTACACAATTGGAGAAGCGCCCTTCTCATTGTGAGATTGGGAGGCAACCCAAGTCATGAATCACTTTTAATGAAGGCAATGAAGACCTTCAAATTAAAAGAAAGAAAGAAAAAAAGAGAGAAAGAAAAATAGAGAGAGAAAAAGAAAAAGAGAAAGAGAGAGAGGGAAGGAAGAAAGGAAGGAAGGAAGGAGGGAGGGAGGGAGGGAAGGAAGGAAGGAAGGGAGGGAGGGAGGGAGGGAGGGAGGGAAGGAGGGAGGGAGGGAAGGAGGGAGGGAAAAAAAATTGTGTGACCTCGACCCAGGCGAGCTCCAGGGGCTGCAGTGTCATTGTGTCACTCGGCCGCATGGTGGCGCTGCTGCCGCCGGCAAACAGCACAGCCGCCTGCTTCACCGGTGACAGGTGAACACAGGGGAACTCCTGTGAGTGATCCCGGGGCTGCGGTCCCGTTTAGGTTACAATTAACAATCTACTCTCCTGTCCTCGTCAACCAGGCTTTCGCTGAACAATGGTGCTGATGCTGAAAGAATAATTTAGAAGGGGAAGTTCAATATGGAACAAACAAACAAAGTGGTATACCGTGTTGCTCATTTAGAACAGTCCATAAAATATTAGTGACAGTAATAAAACTATTAGGGGTGACACCTTTGCCCTCAGGCTTGCTCTGCTTCTCCAGGGCGGGGCGGGGCTGAACCCCCCGGGAGGGGGAGGGGAAGGGGAAGAGGAAACATTTGTGAAACAAACGGTAAACACACAGGAGGTGGCAACCTTGCCACTCCTGAACTGCTCAGAACCACCCAGACACTAACTAGAAGTTCCTGAGACCGAATTCCAAAACCCCTGCCGGGAATTTCCACAGAACCCAGCTCAGGTTAGCTCCATTCTTGGGCTGACCCAGTGCGCCCAGGGACACGACTCCCAGGGGCTACGTGGGTCAAGGAAGATTTCGGGGAGACAGGGTGTGAGCAGAAACTAACTGTATAGTACCAAGGGATCTCGTGATAGGGTATAATTTGTTTTTATTGTGGTAAAATACAGATAATATCAAATTGGCCATTTGAACCATTTTTTAAATGTTTATTTTATATATTTTAGAGAGGAAGAGGGAGAGAGAGAGAGAAAGAGAGGAACATCAATCTGTTCCTGTATGTGCCCTGACCGAGGATAGAATCAGCAGCCTCTGTGCTTTGGGACGATGCTCTCACCAACTGAGCTCACCGGCAGGGGCATTTGAACCAGCTGTAAGGGTACAGTTTAGTGGCATTAAGTTCATTCACTACCATTCATCTCCAGAAGCTCATCTTCCCCAGCTGACACTCTGTCCCTGTTAAGCACTGACTCCCCCCATTCTCCCCCAGGCCCCTGGCCCACAGCCCCGGGGAAAACACCATCCTCACTTTCCGTCCCTACGAACCTGACTCCTCTCTACGTCTCAGGTAAGTGCAATCGTCCAGCATCGGTCATTTTTGTGACTGGCTTATTTCAGGTGACCTGCTGTTTTCAAGGCTGATCTGTGACGGAGCAGGTTTGAGAATTTCCTTGCACGTTAAGGTTCAGTAACATCCCACCATCCGTCTGTCTTGTGGATCCATTCACACGTGGAACATGGGGATTGCTTCCGGCTCTCGGCTAGTGTGAGTCGTGCTGCTGTGCCTATCGTCAACGCAGTTTTGAAATCACAGCAAACTCTCCACCCGCTGTCCTGAAAGCACCTCCCGTAGGGTGGGAGTCAGCAGACAAGCCAGCACCACGGATACGCCCGTGTTTGAGGTCTTCGGCTCTTCAGATAGGAGTGTTCGGTGTGGGGGGAGAGATGTCACTGTGACCAACAACGGGAGAACGTCTGAGGCAGGGGTCGGGAACCCTCTTGGCTGAGAGAGCCATGAACGCCACACATTTTAAAATGTAATTCCGTGAGAGCCATACAACGACCCGTGTACATTATGCATTATCCAATAAAATTTGGTGTTCTCCCGGAGGACAGCTGGTGCTTGGCTCCAGCCACTCGCAACCATGAACATGAGCGGTAGGAAATGAATGGATTGTAACACAGGAGAATGTTTTATATTTTTAACGTTATTATTTTTTTAATTAAAGATTTGTCTGCAAGCCAGATGCAGCCATCAAAAGAGTCACATCTGGCTTGCGAGCCATAGGTTCCCGACCCCTGGTCTGAAGGCAATCACTGTGCATTTCCACTTGGAAAAAGTGGGAATCGGTCACTACTGGGATCTCACAAACAGGCCACCAGCAATGACCCTCATTTGTGTGACGTCATTGAGACTTTCTACCTGCATGAGCAGGTGAGATCCATCAGACAACTGGGTGACCACGTAACAACTCACGCAGGTCAGGGCCCCCGAAACAGGCACGGCCAAGTATCTGCAGAGCTCACCCTGGGGGGCCACGGAGAGAACTAAGCCCCAGGCTGGCTTCCCACAGCCTCGGGGGTGACGTCCCTGGTCACCTATGCAGCATATGCATGTTGGGGTCACCTTGACCTCTTCTGTAACTTGTACCAAATCATCCACTATGTCCTTTCATTTGTACCATTCCATCACATAAAGTAATTTAGTACCCCTCCCCAAAGTGAAATCACATAAAATAAAGACAGAGTGTTGAGGTGAAAGGAGTCTTAGAGCCCAAGCATAGCTCCCCTCCAACTCCCCTTCGAATTCTGGAATCTTCTCTACAATCAGTGAGCTTCTGCCTGCACATGTCCACGGAGAAGTACTTATCTCATTCAGGTAGATTATTCCACTGTGATCCAGTGTGGATGGCAGGAGGGTGAGGTGACTGTGGTTGGCTTATATACGGAGCACCTGGCTGACTAGGGGCCACACTATCTGCATAGAATCTGAGTTCTGCTAACAAGAGGAAGGAGGGTGGGTAATAACACTGTCTCCTACGCTGTGAGCACCTAAGCACTTTTTAAAAAAAACTATTGATCTTAGTGGCATATATTAGAAAACACTACATTGGTTGCAGCACCTGGAGACCTATTTTTTAAAAACTTTCACACATGTAACCTAAATCTAACTCAGAACAAGGATTCCTAAAACTCTGAGTGTTGGTCATAGATCTGGAAAAGACACAACGAGCCCGAGTAAAGCAGGTAAGGCAGCGGCACCGACAGCCACGCCCGCGCCTAGAACCATGCTGGTGCTCACCGAGAGTCAGAGAGGCAGGGACAGGGCTCAGCCGGTTGGCACCAGTTCCATAGAACTGATACCTAACTTTTTGTTGAGTTCAGCGGACTGGTTGTTACAATGGCACTTGTCATCAGGGCTCTCTCTCAAGGGGGCGCCTGGGCAGCCGCCCAATGTGGAAATCACACATTGACATTCCTCACTCTTTTCTAATGTTCATCTGCGCAACGGCGTGTTCTAAGTGCCCGTAGTCGTGTTCATTCCGTCCACAGGTGAAAGAGATTGCGAGTGAGGACGCCAACCAAGAAGCAATATGGAAATACCTTAAATAACGGTTCTCTTGTTTTTTTGTCAAGTATTACTATTTTTTCCATGAATATTTTAACTCTTTCTTATAATATAATCTAGTTTGGTGTCCCTCTTTTATTGTTCTTATTTAAGTATTCAATGCATGAAATAATAAACTGCCTTTCAGTATATCGTTTTTGGTTTTGTGTTTTTTATTCTTAAAACGGTCATTTGGGCAGAGAACCGATGGTTAAATTACTTGTGTCCCACCCCTGACTTTACACTCACAGCACATCTCACTCCCGGCTAAAGTGTGCCACTAGACCTGTCGTGTCCAGCAGAACTTCCCGTGACCATGGAGACGTTACATCCGTGTTCCCAGTGGTGCCCTCTGCCCTCCTGGGCATGCAGTCTTTGTCTGGAGCGCTTCTCCCGGCTGCCACCAGGAAGAGGAAGTCCGGGCCCTCTCCTGAGGTCACTGCCCCAGCCTCGGGCGTTTCTACGGGGGGCCCCGGATTCTCCCGTGACCCGCACCTCCACCGTGCACAGGGGTGTCTGTAGGGTGCACTTCCGGAGGGGAAAATGCAGGGCTAGACAGTCTTCACATTGCTAACTGTGATAGGTATTTTCCAGTTGTCCCTCGAGAGGTGGTCTCTGTCCCAATTCATATTCCCAGCAGGGCATCTGTCCAGTGTTTTGGGCTGCTATTGTAGTATCCTGAAGGTGACATTAGGTTGTTTTCAATTGGGGTCATTACAAACAATGTTGCAATCCTCCGGGCCTGTGCTTCTCTAGGATAATTAAAGAAAATAGGGAGAAACCCAGGAGGCAGCTGCAGCACAAAGGCTACAAGGAGGAGAGAGCCCCCTGGTCCCCAGAACACAGGGGCAGGCGGAAGACCAGAGGGCACAGGTGGGCGGCTAGCTCCCTACTAGGGCCGTGGCCATTGGTAAGGATTTGGATTTGACTCCAAGATCAAGATCGTCTGCTCTGCAGTTTGAAAAGATCCTTCACCCTGCAGCATGGAAAATGGTTTTGAGGGGTCCTGGCCAGTTGGCTCAGCAGTAGAGTGTCAGCCCAGTGTGTGGAAGTCCTGGGTACCATTCTTGGTCAGGGCACACAGGAGACGCAACCATCTGCTTCTCCACCCCTCCTCCCATATATTTCTTCCTCCCTCTCTCTCTCTCTCTCTCTCTCTCTCTCTTCCCCTCCTGCAGCCATGGCTCAATTGGAGGGAGTTGGCCCCAGGCACTGAGGATGGCTTCACAGCCTCCACCTCAGGTGCTAAAAATAGCTTGGTTGCCAAGCAATGGAGCTGCGACTCCAGATGGGCAGAGAGCATCACCCCCTACTGGGCTTGCCGGGTGGATCCGGGTCAGGGCACTTGTGGGAGTCTGTCTCTGCCTTCCCTCCTCTCATTGAATAAAAAATAAAATAATAAAATGAAAATGGTTTTGAGGGAAAGACTGGAAGCAGGAGGCCAGACGATGACCAACAGTAGGAAGAGGTCCCGAAGGCCTGGCCAACGTGACGGGCACAGTCCTCCACAGGTTGCGCCACACGGAGAGGAAGTGGAGCAGGCCCTGTGCTGCGCCCGGCAGAGGGGTCCACGGAGTGCAGTGCGGGACACGTGGACCCACGGGCCTCTGTCCTCAAGGATCTGACTCCCCAGCGAGGGATCCAGAGACGACGCAAACAACAACTTCCACCCGCGTGGACGACAGTCCCGTGTGACAGAGAACGGTGTACACAGGCTTTGAACCCTGCCCTTCGCTTACTGTGTTCCAGTGCTCCAATCTCCCTCCCCCTCTCTATTTCTCTCTTTCTCTCTCTCCTGCAAGTGTTCACGAGAGGGCTAAAGGAGATCATTTTTTTAAAAAAGCACCAAACACCAGTAAAAAGGAGCGACTGAATTATATTTAGTGGATGAACGGGGGTGGGGGGTGGGGAATTCCCTTTCTCAGCCCTCTGTCTCCCTGTGCCTCTGCCGGCCTCTCCGGGCAATCACTCTGGTTCTTAATTCCTGCTACTCCCCCCCCCACACACACACACCCACACACACTCCGTCCATTCTCTCGACCCAGCTTAGTGACACTTGGCGGGCGCTTTCTGCCAGCATGCGTTGCCAGGCAAGGCCAATTCATTTCTTCCACTCCCTCAGGGTTAACCTTTTCCAAAGTTACCCTTTCTTTAAAAGTAAAGCAAATCCCCCCCACGCCTTTTTCCTCCCCCTTTTATCATCAGGGAATTTAAACTACACTCCAGACAGTGAATGTATCTGGTTAACGAACACCAAAAGGACTGTGGCCGAGTTTATTGTTTCAGACCGAGCTTCATGGGGAGACCAGTAAATGCGATGGCGTTTGCTCGACCCTCAGTTACTCTTAGTTAATCCGGCGGTTCAGCATGCTGCTCAGGGAACACGCTGTCCCACCGGCTCCGGATGACGGTGCCCCACTGGCGAGCAGAGAGTCAAAGAAGAGGATTCTATGCAAGTGGGCAGGTTGAGAAGACGGAGGTCGTTTGAAAAGCCCCTACGCTCTCAGCACGAGTCGCAGGTATCCGCTTAAATGGAATTTCCTTTTAGCGTCTGTTTTCCTCTTCAGATCTTCTCACGTTTTTAAATGGAACTCCGAGGAACCCTGCTCTTAAGCTCCTGAAACCACATCAGGTGTTTTAAAGGGCTTTCTCTGGCGTGGAGGCCCTCACGAAGATGATTTGTTTTGGCAGTTATGGGACTTTTGCCTTCCTTGTCAGTAAATAATTGAAAACTGACAAAGTAGGACGATGATAAAATATAGCAGCTTGCTGATTCAGGTCACAGCCACCGTGGCAGAGGGAAAATAACGTTGTTTTTACAAAGTCACGTCACCAGAGCTTTGCACTCAAAGACACCAGATCGTCAAGGTGGCAAATCAAATGTTAATGCTCATGTGTACCCTGTCATGTCTTCCTCTGCTCTCATACAAATTTCATATATCATACATACAGACACATATATATTAGTATATACTATAAATGCATGCATATGCAAGGCCGTTGTTTCCCTATGTCTTGTATAACAACATGAACTCAAAAGCTTCCGGTTTAAGCCTGGCCAGGTGGTGACGCAGTGGATAGAGCATTCACCTGGGATGCAGAGGACCCAGGTTCGAAACACCGAGGTCGCAGGCCTGAGCGTGGGCTCATAGACATGACCCCAAGGTTGCTGGTTTGAGCCCAAGGTTGATGGCTTGAGCAGGGCGTCACTGGCTTAGCTGGAACCCCCTGGTCAAGGCACATATGAGAAAGCAATCAATGAACAACTAAGGCAGGGGTCCCCAAACTTTTTACACAGGGGACCAGTTCACTGTCCCTCAGACCATTGGAGGGCCGGACTATAAAAAAAACTATGGATAAATCCCTATGCACACTGCACATATCTTATTTTAAAGTAAAAAAACAAAATGAGAACAAATATTCAATACAATATTTAAAATAAAGAACAAGTAAATTTAAATCAACAAACTGACCAGTATTTCCATGGGAACTAGGCTCCTCTCACTGACCACCAATGAAAGAGGTGCCTCTTCCAGAAGTGTGGCGGAGGCCGGATAAATGGCCTCAGGGGGCCGCATGTGGCCCGCAGGCCGCAGTTTGGGGACCCCTGAACTAAGGTGCCATAACTATGAGTTGATGCTTCTGATCTCTCTCCCTTCCTGTCTGTCTGTTCCTGTCTGTCTGTCTGTCTGTCTGTCTCTCTCACTAAATTAAAAAAAAAGGAAAGAAAGGCTTCTGGTTTAAGAGATTGGACTAAACACACACTTTGGCCACCTGTTGCTCCAGAGACCATCATTATATAGATATTTTTTAAGGGGAAGAGATGGATACAGTTAAAACGACAAAGGACGCAGATATGGTGAGAGAGAACCCTGGCATGGGCAGTTAATAAAAACATCACATGTATTTATTTGCTTACTTCCTTACTTATTGTAATGCCAGTGGTCAAGGCCAGGCAGGTCCACACTGGATCCGGGCAGACGGTGGGCAGGGGAACCGCGGAGCCGGAAAGCGGTGGGTCATTCCCGTTGATCGGAGGCTCACAGAGGCAGGCGGGTGAACAAACAAAGGAAAGCAGCTTTTTGCAGTGGAGGACCAGGGATCAGGAACACCACCCCTCATGGTGGTGGCCGAGGGAACCAGGGAACCGCACCTCGCGGTGGCGGGAGAGTGATCTGGCTGAATCACCCCCGAGGGAAAACACCCCTAGGCTCTCTGCCACGGGCTTCCGCACTAACCGTGCAAAGTGCTCGCAGCCGGAAAACCAGCGAGCAAGCCTCACACAGCTCTTTGCCCCACAACTTACTCGTTTGCTTATTTGCAGTGCAAAAACGTATGCATTGTTTATCTCCGGAATTTTCCAGGTAACATTGTTGGATGGTGGCTGACTCTGGGCAACCGAGACCGTGGAAAAGTAAACCTGCATTTCCAAGGCGGACATCGGCCTGGGAACCATCTACCAGCCCCGCCCCCTGGAGAACATTGGGTGTCGCAGAAAACTAGGTCCGTGCTGCCGGTGAAAACAAGGTCAAAGATGTTCCCGTTAAGACAAATCCCTTTAGTGACGTGATTCGAGTGTTTCATATTTCCTGACAGTTTGAAAAGTCCAGGAGAGCCGGGTCCCCTGTCTCCTCTGGACTGGTGCTCAGTCTTCCTCTCTCGGCTTGGCAGAATGTTTGATGATGTCCCCGAGTGACGGCTACTCTGACTTCTTGGGCAAGCGGAGCTCTCTTTTATTTTTTTCCAATCACAGCTGTTGTACACCTGCGACTAACAGAATAGTGCACCGGCACGCCGCGCTGTAGCAAGGGGGACGCTGAGGAAGTTCTGCATCCGGTACCACCTGTGGTTTGCTGCTTCCGATCTTATTCTCACTCCTTACTGTATCAGAAGGTGGCGATGTGACGTGTGGCCTGGACAAGCGATCCTCACTGTTCCACGGCTCAACCCGGGGATCGGAACCAATGCTCTTCCTGGGGGTGGCGGTCGAGGTGGATTTTGTTTCCAAATTGTGGAAGGGATCCCAGTTTCCAACAGAACGACTCTCTGGGCCCCACGAGGCTACCACACCAGAAGACACCGCAGGGACATGGCTCAGTGCACTGTATGTGCTCTGGAAAGGTTAGCTATTTTGTCATGGCTCCGGGAAGTGGCCTTTGTCACTCTCCCAGTCACTGCACACACTCGCCACCGACTCCTTGGCAGAAAGGCACGAATGACATCCTGTAACCTGTACATCCGTTCATTCCCTTAAGAAACCTTCAAGGTTCTTTTCAGGTGCTGTTTTTGATTTTTGTTTTGTTTTGTTTTTGAGAGAGTAGTCTACAAAAAATGAGGATGCAACACATTCCCTGATACACCCATCCTTTTATTTATTTATTTATTTACTTACTTACTTACTTATTTTAAGTGAGAGGAGGAGAGATAGAGAGACATGTACCCTGACTGGGATCCACCAGGCAACCCCCCACCTCGGCCTGATGCTCAGACCAACCGAGTCATCCTCAGTGCCCAGGGTAACACTCAAACCAATTGAGCCACTGGCTGTGGGAGAGGAAGAAGGAGAGAAGGGGGGAGAGGGAGGTGAGGAGAAGCAGATGGTCGCTTCTCCTGTGTTCACTGCCCAGGAATCAAACCCTGAATGTCCACACACTAGGCCTATGCTCTATCCACTGAGCCAGCTGGCCAGGGCCAAGCTAAAATTTCTAATTGTTCTAATTGTTTTTTAATTGGAATCTTTTATATTTTCTGTAATGCAAAAGTTTGTCCTCAATTTAAATATTTATACCACTTGTTAAATTTATGGAGGAGTCTTATCACATTCGTTAAAACTTTCCAGGCCCTGGCCAATTGGCTCAGCAGTAGAGTGTCAGCCAGGTGTATGGAAGTTCCGGGTTTGATTCCCAGCCAGGGCACACAGGAGAAGCGCCCATCTGCTTCTTCACCCCTCCCCCTCTCCGTTCTCTCTACCTCTCTCTTCCCCTCCCGCAGCCAACGGCTCCATTGGAGCAAAGTTGGCCCAGCCACTGAGGATGACTCCATGCCTCCGCCTCAGGCGCTAAAATGGTTCCAGATTGCAGTGGAGCAACGCCCCAGATGGGCAGAGCATTGCCCCCTGGTGGGCATGCCAGGTGGATCCCAGTCGGGGGCATGCAGGAGTCTCTCTCTCTGCCTCCCTGCTTCTCACTTCAGAAAAATACAAAAAAACAAAAACAAAAAAACTTTCCAAACGTATTGAACGTCAAGATCGCGCCTTCGTTCCTGATTTTAATAGCCATTGCTCTGATGTCCTGCTCCGTCGGGGGCTGTTGCTAACTCTAACTCACAACCTTTTTCAGGGCTGGGTTGTTTCTGTCTGCTCCTGTAATAACTGGGATTTGGATTAGAAAACCTACTTAACTTCATCAAATGTTTTCACTTATTGCTACAATCACATAAGTTTTACCTTTCATTTCATGATTTTTCTAAGTCATGTTAACCTGTTCTCCTAAGGTTCTAACACAATCCAAGCCTGGAATGAGCCCAGCATGATTATTCCTGTGCTACTCAAACCATTCCAGACCACGGGGAAAAACGGGACAGCTCCCCCGTCCCCCGTGCATTCTGCCGTCTCCTTAGGGCCAAAACCTGCGACAGAATCTACCACACAGGCCCTGGGTGCTTGGCTCAGGCAGTTAAGAGCATCATCCCAAAACAGGGTTGCAGGTTCGATCCCTGGTTAGGGCACACATAGGATGCAACCAATAAATGTATGACTGAGTGGAACAACAAATGTTTCTCTTCCCCTTCCCCTCTCTCTCCCTCTCTCTCTCTGTCTCTCTAAAAATCAATAAAAATTAAGCCTTGGCTGTTTAGCACAGTTGGTTGGATGTTCTCTGGGAGCGCAAAAGTTGCCGGTTGGATTCCCTGGTCAGGGCACATACAGGAACAGCCTAATGTTCCTGTCTGTCCCTCTCTCTCAAAAAAAAAAAAAAAAAAAAAAAAAAAAAAATATATATATATATATATATACACACACACACATATATATACCCACACTATATATATAAATATATATACAAAAATTTTACTTAAGATACAAACAATTCTAAATAAAATATTAGCAAATTAAATCTAGCAGTATGTTAAAAGAATAACAAATGATATGAGAGAATAATTTGAAGACCTAGATATTCAATAACAACAAAGTTAACTAGTGTAAAAGAATTTCAAAAATGACTAAATATCAAAAAGCAATAATATATATATTTAAAAAAACAAATAGCTTTCCTCTACACTAACAACAAACAGAATTGGAGATGGGAAAAACATACCCTTATCCATACCATAGGTTGTTTTATATTTTTTAAACCAAATTCTTGAAAGACACATTATTTTCAGTGTTATCAATACTTGTGGACTTGGGAAACATTATCTTGAAAATGGAACGTGAACATGAGTGGGCCCCGAGTGCCGTCCGATGATTCGTTCATGCCAGGGTGGTTTAGGGCCAGGGTGGTTTAGGGCCAGGGTGGTTTAGGGCCAGGGTGCTGGGTACACTCCTGACTCACCCCACCTTCCACCAACACACGTCCACCAAGCCCCACGCACAACTGTCCCGGGGCTCCCCTGAAAATTACTGACTGAACTGCATTTCGCAGGAGAATTTCTGAAATAAATTTCTTTTCGTTTGGGCAGGTCTTTGGATCACAGGCATGGCCGATGTTCACGTTACGTCTGCTCAACATGGTCTTGTCCGTGTTCACGAGCTTAAAAAATTAAATTAAATTAAAAAATACTGCACGTGTCACTTAGAGAGAAATTCCCCTGGGAAGCAAGGACGGGGTGGTCTCATGTTTTGGAAGGCTCCTGTTTCTGGGAATACGGTGACTCCCTTACGGACGTAAGGGACATGAGTGCATGCCACTGCTGTGCCGTGTGCAGCACGACAGGTCCGGCCGCCGCCCGTGGAACGGACAGAGGAGGGGACTGAGTGAGGACAGCGCTCCGCAGAAATTGTGACAGGCTCATCACATCCCCGGGGAACAACAAACAGCACAAGAGCGGCGGGTGAGGGAGAATTCGTTATCTCCACGTCTAACTGAACAAAAGGGGGCTTTATCACCAAAAGGCCTGATAACCGGACACAGCGAAGTCCCTCCTGAGTTCAGCTCCGTCTCCAGCTCTCCTCCACCGCAGGGGGCCCGTGCTTTCTGACCAGAGAAGCAGCAGCTCCCCGCCGGCCGGCCTGCCGCCCTCTCTCTGCTGCTGGCCAGCGTGAGTCAGCTTTGGGCCGAGGCCAGCATGAGTCCGCTAGCCGGGCGGGGACTCTCCCCACGGCCTGGAGGCTGGCCCTGCTACACCCCTCGATGCACGCGTGTACAGTGAGGACCCAGGGTCCAGGACAAAGTGCGGGCACGTCCCCGGGCAACACGGGGCCTGAGACCTGTGTAGGCTCTGGGTGATGGGAAGAGACATCTCAGGTTTTTCCTCCAAAAGAAATAATTTGTTCATCGTAACACAAGCCACCAAACTGTGCATATTGTTTGGTCTCATAATTCCATGTGGGGGAGGAAATTTACATCGAGGAGGAAACAACCTGAAGGAAAAGTAAAGCGGCCAAAGGCATCCCCCTAACAGGGCCGTGGGTGATCACGACGAATTCTTAGCATCCCAAACTCGGCCAGAGCTGGAGAACAGGAACGAACGGAACCAGGACGCAGACCAAGGGGCTGAAAATGGCAGGGCGACGTACTATGCCAACGCGGAGAAACAACTACATTTAGAACAGAACAGACGATGGAATTCACACGCGGGTTATAATTATACGAAACCCCAGCAGCGTCGCAAGAAGCACTAGGGAAGAATTTAGGACATTACTGATGGTGTAGAATTTGTCTCTGTGTGTGTGTGTGTGTGTGTGTGTGTGTGTGTGTTTTAATCTGGACTTCTCTATTTAAAAAAAAAAGAAAGAAAGAAAGAAAAACACCCAGTATGCAAATAAGGATAAATGGCCACTGACATGGACCTATGGGACCTTATTCAGGTCAGGCTTAAAAGGAAACAGCAGGAGCAGTTGCTGGTGGGCTGGGATTGGTGGGGGGGGGGCTACCCCCCACCTCCCAGGGTCCTTAACAGACCCCAGGTTCTGAGGCCCCCCACCCACTCCGGGCAGATTGCTCTGATGCCAGCCAGCCTGATACACGAGCACGCGCGTCTCTGCATCTCTGGGTTTCTGGTTCAGCGCTCTGTTCCTCTTCCTTGTGACTAGCGATGCTAATTGCTCCAGGCCACCTCCCGGGAAGCTGACTTCTTGCCCAGACCACCGCGGTGTCCGTCCACCTTCATTCAGCCCTCCACGTCCTCACCCGGGCGACCCCAGCACCTTCTTCTTCACGTGCGCCTGTTCCCTCGACACCCGTGGCATTATTGCCTTTAGCGAGCTCATGCCCAGAGGTCCCCGTCTCACCGGAGTTCATCCCTTCACAGCGCAGTGGCTTTTCCGTGTTTTAAGGGTCTCTATTAAAAGACAACCGTCCCTGAAAAACGTACCATCTCAGCCGGAGCTTCGCCGTCTTGCGCGGCCGGGCGGCCCCTCCTTGGGTGGGCAGGGAAACGGGAGGAGGCCCCGGAATAACGGGGACAGCCTCCCTTTCGCGAATTCCTAGTCTGCGCCTAGCACGTTTTACCCCTCGGTGTTCGCAACAGCCTTGCGAGGAAGCCCGATGGTCTCCCTGCACGGGTCAGAGAGGTGAAGAAACAACTTGCCCGCGATCACAGAGCTGGTATGTGACCAACTCAGACCTTCATTCAGCCCAGGCCTATCTGACTTGAAGGCCGGGGCTGAATTGCACACCCCACACGGGGTGCCCTGTGCCGTTCCAGGACAAGCACGGGGCTGGGAGTCACACGCCCAGCTGGGTGGCCTCGCCCACGGCCGTGGCTGCTCTGGGTGCCGGCTGCCTCATCTGGACAGCGAGGGAACTGGACTTGAAAAGCTGCCCGCGAGGGAGGTACAGAAAGGTCCCCAAAGGCCCTCCTTTCCAATTTCACCCTGAGGACCACTGACAGGCCCTGTCAGGTGCCCACGTGGCACCGCTCTCGCTGGAGAGAAACAAGGAGAAAGGGTCGAGGGTGAGCACGCACGTCACATTTCCCCCAGCTGTCACGTGAGGAAACAGGCGCGGGACCTCTCACACATTTGGAAAGAGAATCCTTTCTGATAGCGAGCTCTGAGCTGGCCATCTGAAACTCTGTTAATAGAAACATCTTCCCCGCGCTGTGGGGGGAAGTCCTGGCGGAAGGGTTACTGGCTGCGCGTCCCTGTGGGCACAGGGTTGGAGGTGACGAGGTCCTTGCACAGCGGGCTCTGAATTGACAGAAAGGGCTGGAAGGGGGAAATGCCGCCAGATGTGTGTGGTTTCTGCACCCAGGACTCAGGAATGTCACCAGACTACACTGTGTCACCAAAGAAAACACGCGGAAGGCAAATGAGAGGCAGCACTGCATTTGGGGCAAACCCCTGAG
This sequence comes from Saccopteryx bilineata, assembly GCF_036850765.1. NCBI lineage: Eukaryota > Metazoa > Chordata > Mammalia > Chiroptera > Emballonuridae > Saccopteryx > Saccopteryx bilineata. The sequence goes on along the minus strand of NC_089497.1, from coordinate 1,736,273 downwards.
CCGGTGAGGCAGGGAGGGGCCAGTAGTCTCCTAACGGGGACTGCCACCAGGGGACACCTCCCTGGGTCACCCCACCCACACCTGAAAGCACAAGACTGCCCTTCCCTGAGTGTTCCAAAGCACGCTAGCTGAAATCCAACCTTCATCAAGCCAGAAGGCATTCAAAAGCCAGCTTCCACCCATCTGTCCCTGATGCTGAACCCGAATTCCCCCCCCCATGTATCCCCACGTCTCCAGGAGCTGTTTGTCCCTCCTGAGTCTCTCCAGCAAGCCCTGGGCTGGCCCGGACCTTTAGCCTGGTTCCTGAGGGACAGTCAGGTCACTTGGCACCTGCAGGAGCTGCCCTGTCCAGGAGAGGGCACGTGTCAACCAAGCTGACAGCACGCAGTGGGGGCTGGGCCGCTCCCTCAGTTCTTCCCTGGGCTGCGCGCGCCGCGCACGGGGCGGGGGGGGGGGGGGGGGGGGCAGCGCAGGGCCCCGCGCCTGGGTGCCGCGAGTGGGGCGGGTCCGCGGGGAGTGTGCAGCGCTCCAAGAGCTCCCGGCACGTGCAAAACTGCAAGCGTGTTTACACCAGGCTCTCAGGAGGAAGACCCGGTCAATTCTGAAAGCTCACACCGCAGGCAGAGCTGGTGGGAACGTTTTCTGCGCCTCCCACTCCACTCACGCAAGGTCTCACTCCGCGCTGGTCCCCGGGTCTTGCCTGGCTTCGGTGCCTCTGAGGCCATCCCCAGAGGGGATCTGGGGGGTTCTCTTTGGTATGTTGTTGGAATTGACCTTTCAAATTCAAAGCAGAGCGCTGCAAGTCTTTCCTATCAGACCAGCCCATGTTCTGTGTCCTTTCTTTCCAGATCAATTCCCAGTTCACCGCAAACACGCTCCTATTTTTAAGGTCTCGGAGGAGTACAGGTGGGGGTGGTGCGCAGGTGTCCTGTGGCGGCTTTGTGCTGGTGTGGGGGGCGAGCCCATGGGAGGGACTCTGAGGTGTAGAAACCACTTCCCCAGTCCCCGAGGGTCACAGCCAGCAGCTTGCGTGTTTTCTATTTTTGGGTTGGCTTTTCTGGGCTGCGGAGGTCAGTTCACCAGAGAGGATTCTTCCTGGGGCAGAGCCAATACAGAGCGTGTAAGTTGTGCCTCGCTCTGGGCGTAGAAAGCCTTGCGGGTGGGTGTTCTTCGACTTCCCACCAGGGTCCATCAGGTGCCTACTGCGCGCCAGGCCCTCGGGCGGGGAGAGCAGCGAGCAAAAAAGCCTGGGGCTTCTGGTTCAGTTGAGGGAAAGAACAAATAAATACACACACGCTACACCACACATTAGATCGTATCAGAGAATGAAATAGGAAAAAAAGGAGAAAGTAAAGCAGGGTGAGAAGGCAGAGAGTGAGGGGGGCGGGTATTCTAGATAAGCTGGGGGCAGAGGTTTCTGAGAGGTGGTGACGTTGAGCAGGGAACGAAGTGAAAGGGGGAATGTCAGGACAGGAAGCCATTGAGGCAGAGGGAGGCAGAGAACAATGCAAGTGCAAGGGCCCTAGGGGCAGCTGTCACCCCACCAGTGGATCAGGGAAAGGAACCCCCTTCTGGGCAGGCAGGCCAGGGCCTGGGCTAATTCTGTGCTGCTCATCAGACCTCCCTGTCCAATGAGCCAGGCCACTGTGCAGGGGACAGCCTGCGCATAGCTACGTGAGGTCTCCTAGGGGCACACGCTGGGGACCTGGAGGAATCACACCAAGGCTGGTTCTGTTGGGAAAGAGACAGGACAGACTCGGGGACAGGAGTCACTAGCAACACAGTCTTAAAAGATTAGTGAGTTAGGTCCTAGCCGCGTGGCTCCGTGGATAAAGGTCAACCAAGCATGCCAGCCAGCAGTTGTAGGTGTGACCTCCGGTCAGGGCACGTACCAGAAGCAATCAATGAGTACACAGCTAAATGGAGAAATAAGTGAAATGAGTTGATGCTTCTCTCTCTTCCTTCCTCCCCACACCCCCGCTCTATAGAAGAAATTAGTGATTTAGAATAAAAATCCTTTCCTTACATGAACTAACCACCAATCACATGGAATGGATTTAGGAGCGGCCCCTCGGAGGGACTCCCCCCGACTCCCCACTGGGGAAATGATTTTCTGCCACCCACCGTGCAGCTGAGGTAGGATTTAAGGACATCGGCCCTAATGACGATACCACTTTCATTTGGAAACTAAAGGCTGGCTATTTCCACATCCATCTCACAGAGAAATCCTCTTCTTCCTCGCCCACTTTCTTCCTTTCTTTGTAATATTTGCACCATGCTTATCTCTCCTGAGACAAGACATTCTGTGTGGCGAAGTCAGAAGAAACTTTGCATAAGTGTAAAATCACTAATACTTTTTCAGTTACAAAATAAACCAAGCAAAACAGACTTTCCTCACCCCTTCTTCCATCTCCAGTTCCTGTCTTTATGAGACATTTTTCCCTCCCTCTTTTTTTTTTTTTTTTGTGACAGAGTGAGAGAGAGAAGGACAGACAGACAGGAAGGGAGAGAGATGAGAAGCATCAGTTGTTTATTGCAGCATCTTAGTTGTTCATTAATTGCTTTCTCATAAGTGCCTTGACTGGGGGGCTCCAGCAGACCGAGTGACCCCTTGCTCAAGCCAGCGACTTGGGTCTCAAGCTGGAGAGCCTTGCTCAAACTAGAGGAGCCCATGCTCAAGCAGGCGACCCCAGGGTTTTGAATCTGGGTCTTCTGTGTCCCAGTCTGATGCTCTATCCCAGGGGTCCCCAAACTTTTTACACAAGGGGCCAGTTCATTGCCCTCAGACCGTTGGAGGGCCGGACTATAAAAAAACTATGAACAAATCCCTATGCACACTGCACATATCTTATTTTAATGTAAAAAAAACAAAATGGAAACAAATACAATATTTAAAATAAAGAACAAACAAATTTAAATCAACAAACTGACCAGTATTTCAATGGGAACTATGCTCCTCTCACTGACCACCAATGAAAGAGGTGCCCCTTCCGGAAGTGCGGCGGGGCTGGATAAATGGCCTCAGGGGACCCCATGCAGCCCGCAGGCCGTAGTTTGGGGACGCCTGCTCTATCCACTGCGCCACCGCCTGGCCAGGCTTCCCTCCCTCTTTATCCCTTCCTCCAGCCCCTCTCCCTAGTAACCACTTCACTTTTATCCATGTCCATGAGTCTCAGTTTTATATCCCACCTATGTGTGCCATCATGCAGTTCTTAGCTTTTTCTGATTTACTCATTTCACTCAGTACAATGTTCTCCAGGTCCATTCATGTTGTCGTAAATGTCACTATGTCATCGTTTCTTATGGCTGAGTAGGATGAGAGACTTGTCCTCTGGTTTACTTCTGAACAGTTTAAAATGTCTTACAAATCTATTATTGCTTCAGCAAGCCCATATCCCATTTCTCGATATTATTCTCATGCCGAAAAGTAATGTGAGAAAACAAAGTTGGGGTGCCGTATTGTGCTGACACGGAGGTGAGCTGCCCGTCTCCCCTCAGAGGTTATCATAAAGGCATTGGTGGTGGGGGACGGAGCATATGCGCATTGCCGAGGGGCCCTCTAGAAATGTTATTTGAGGGTTTCCAATGCCGTCTGGAGCTAGGGTACGGGACAGGATTGTAGAGAGAAGAGCTGTTCCATTCCCACCTCCCACCCCTCTCCACACAGACCCAACTGAATCAAGTTAGTACAGTCAGGAAGCCTCCAATACAGGAATGGCCGCTCATGCGATTTACAAGTCGGAAACAAAGTTCAATTCCACTCTCCAGCACTCAAATCTATTTGTTAATCAGAAGTGAGCAAGCCTGGCACTGGCTGGTTGGCTCAGCGGTAGAGCGTCAGCCCGGCGTGTGGACATCCGGGTTCGATTCCGGGCCAGGGCACACAGGAGAAGCGCCCATCTGCTTCTCCACCCCTCCCCCTCTCCTTCCTCTCTGTCTCTCTCTTCCCCTCCTGCAGCCAAGGCTCTATTGGAGCAAAGTTGGCCCGGGCACTGAGGATGGCTTCATGGCCTCCGCCTCAGGCGCTAGAATGGCTCTGGTTGCAGCAGAGCGACACCCCAGATGGACAGAGCATTGCCCCCTGGTGGGCATCCCAGATGGATCCCTGTCAGACGCATACGGGAGTCTCTCTGCCTCCACGCTTCTCACTTCGGGGGTGGGGGTGCGTGAGCCTAGGCATTGTTCCTGAGTGGGAGGTCGGAGCAGCAGGGCAGGGTCGAGACTAAATCAAAATGAATGCATTTGGACCATAGGATTTTGGAACATAAAGGTCAAAGGAAGTGTGCCGATGGGTGGCCATGAGAATAAGGATGTTCCTGAAAAAAAATGCTCCTTGTTCACTGTGTAGAAATAAATCGTGTGCTGAGGGGACTCACTAGTAACCCCAAATCCTTGTGGCTTTCACATCAATAGGGCATAAGATGAACATAAGATAATTGAAATACACTCTTAAAATGTCAATATAGGGCTTCCGGTCAAGATGGCGGTGCAGGTAAACATGGTACTTACATCTGCCCACAAGCACATCAAAACTACAATCAAACTACAGAACAACCATCACCCAGAACCACCTGAGAGCTAGCTGAACAGAAGTCTCGTAACCGTGGGATTAAAGAAGAAGCCACATCGAGACTGGAAGGAGGGGTGGACACATGGAAACGGCTGGTCCCACGTCCACATGTGGTGGATAAAAATCAGGAGGGATGTCTCAGCTTCAGAGGTCCCCCCCTGAGGAGCCAGGGGTCCCAGTCTCACACCAGTCCCCCCAGCCCAGGGTCTCAGGGTTGGAATGAGACGTCCCCATAACTTCTGGCTGTAGAACCAGCAGGGATTGAGGGTGAAAGAGATGGAGGCCTGCTGGAGTCCCAGACGCTCCTCTTTTCTTTAAAATTCTTTTCATTAACTGATTTTTTGAGAGAGGAAGGGACACACACACACACACGTACACACACAGAAACATCTATTTGTTATTCTATTAATTCATGCTGTCATTGGTTGATTATTGCCGGTGCCCTAACCAGGAATCAAACTCGCAATCTCAGCATGATGGCACGACTCGAACGAACTGAGCTACCTGGCCAGGGCCCAGGCAGTTCCTCTGAAAGGGTCCACACACAGACTATCTTGGACGCACTCCCTCTGGGCTTCAGTGCTGGGACAGCAGCTTAGAAGGCTGTAGGGACATACAGGAAGGAACTGAATCATTTAGCTTCAGCACGAGGGCTGCATCTGAGTCTCCACGCTGGCTACTTTCCTCTCACCCTTATGTTCTCCGAGACCCCGCCCCCGTGTTCTCCGAGACCCCGCCCCCGTGTTCTCCAAGACTCCGCCCCGTGTTCTCTGAGACCACGCCCCCATGTCCTCCGAGATCCCACCCCGTGTTCTCCGAGACCCCGCCCCCGTGTTCTCCGAGACTCCGCCCCCGTGTCCTCCGAGACCCCGCCCCCGTGTCCTCCCAGACACCCCCCACTCCCGTGTTCTGAGACCCCGCCCCTGTGTTCTCTGAGACCCTGCCCTCGTGTTCTCTGAGACCCTGCCCTCGTGTTCTCTGAGACCCCGCCCCACTCAACATGCAGGCCCACCCCAGACATTTCCAGGGGCATTTCCATGCAAATGGCCAGCCTTGGCTCATGCTGCAGACTTGCCTAAAATCTCCCAAAGGTCGGTAAACGCCAAGCAAACAGCATCCGGCCTCGGCCCACTACAGAACTCGTTCTAAGCAGCCCCAAGCTCGGCACGAGTGGCACCGGGACCTGGACTCCACTCACAGCTTGGCCTCTCCTGGGCAGCTCCAAGCCCTGCGCAGGGGGCAGCCACCTGCACATTGCTCTGTAGCTCCTGCCGGGTGGCCCAGGGCGGGGCACAGGCAGTAGCTGACCGTGGCCTGCAGCTCCCTGGGGAACCCAAAGCCAGCACACTCACTGGACAGATTCAGACCACGATGAAGCACCATGCAACCCCCTCAAAGGGCGGTCACACTCCCGGGCGGACTGGACAGGCACCAGGGCCTCGCTGAAGTGAGCACTGCTCTGTGCTGTGGGCCTCGCTGAAGTGAGCACTACTCTGTGCTGTGGGTCCCTGCACCGCAGCTCCCTCGATCTACTTGTAGTTGGTCCTTGCAACCAATCAGCCTGGCGTCAATACCTCTGATTGGCTTGCCAACAACAATCTGGTCTCAACTACAACCGGCGGATGTCCACAGTCCACACAGAGGGGGCACTGACAGCTTGGGTGACCACAGGGACTGCACCACCAGGCCCTAGAGTGCCACGGACCAGCGCAGCTCCTAATAACGGTGCGGAATTGAGGAAACACACTTTGTCAGAACAAAACTGATGGGACCGGGAGGACTCTTCAAACTTCCTGGCAGTATCTAAGTGAGTCACAGCCCCAGTTCGCTTTATTATACAGACCTATGCAAATCAAGGACCATGATACAAAGTTGCACATCAAAGGCTAAGACAGGAAGTCTCCCAAGGCAAAAACAGGATACATTAGTGAAATTTACAAACATCTGAAACAAACAAAGAGTCAGAGGAAGGGCATGTATATTGCTTCCTGCAACCCAAGGAAGGAAGCGGAGTGGGTGCAAACACTCAGCATCAAAGCCAAACATGGAGATGGAGGGGGGAGAACTTAGCCCCCTGCCAAACCTCGAATCTATAATGGCTTTTCACCATTAACGGTCCACAACACTAGAGGACACCTGCTACATGAGGCCACTCCACCAAGACCACTCGACCCAATACACAGCAACAGACACAGGGAGAGAGTCAAAATGAGGAGACAAAGAAATGCGTCCGAAATGAAAGAACAGGAGAAAACTCCAGAAAAAAGCAGTGAAAAAGCAGGGAACAAAATGGAGACAAGCAACCCGCCAGACGCAGAGTTTAAGACACTGGGTATCAGGATGCTCGATGAACAGCCCTACAGGGGAAGAGTAGAGCGATCCAGTGAGAACTTCAACAAAGAGGAAACAAACACAGAGATACAAAATACTTTTATATAAAAACCAGTCAGAAATGACGAGTGCAGTAACTGAGATGGAGACCACACTGAAAGGCATCAACAGATGAGATGAAGGAGAGGATTGGATCAGAGATTTGGAAGACAAGGTAGAAAACACTCCATCAAAACCACAAAAAGAATACCAGAAAGTGAGGATGGCCTAGGGAGCCTCTGGGACAACACCAAGTGTAGCGACATTCACAGCGTAGAGTACCGGAAGGGGAAGAGAGAGCGCAAGGGATTGAAGACCTATTTGGAAAAATAATGATAGAAAAATTCCCCAACCAGGGGAAGGAAACAGACAAGTCCAGGAAGCACAGAGAGTCCCAAACAAGATGAACCCAATGAGGCCCCACACCAAGACACGTCCTCATTAAAATACAAAGGTGAAAGACAAAGAGAGGGCCTTACGAGCAGTCACTGACCTACCAGGGAGCTCCCAGAAGACTGTCAGCTGATTTCTCAACAGACACTTTGCAGGTCAGAAGGGAGTGGCAAGAAACATTCAAAGTAGTGAAAAAGCAAGGACCTACCACCAAGATGACTCTACCCAGCCAAGCTGTCATTTAGAATCACCAGACAGATAAAGAGATTCCCAGACAGGAAAAGGCTAAAGGGGCTCATCACCACCAAACTGGTGTTACAAGAAATGTTAGACGTCTTTTAAAAGAAAGGGGGCGGGGGGGGGGGGAAAGATCATAAATATGAATAACAAAATGGCAATAAATCCATATTTATCAACAATTCCTTTAAATGCAAGTGGATTAGATGCTCGAGTCAGAAAACACAGGGTGGCTAAATCGGTAACAGAATGAGATCCTTCTAAACGCTGCCTACAAGAGACCCACTTCCGTTCAAAAGCCACACGGAGAGTGAAAGCAAAGGGATGGAAAAAAATTTCATGAACATGGGAACAATCACAACAAAAAAGCTGGAGTAACAACACTTATTCCAGACAAAATATTCTTTAGAACAAAGGCTGTACCAAGAGACAAAGAAGAACTCAGCAACTCTACTTCTGAGTATTTATCGGAAGAAACCCAGAGCCCTAATGTGAAAAAACACACATCTCCACATGTTCACTGCAGCATTATTTACAACAGTCATGATATGGAAGCAATCTAAGCGTCCCTCATTACATGAGTGGATAAAAAAGAAGTGGTGTATATATACACAGTGAAATACTACTTGGCCATAGAAAAGAATGACATCTTGCCATTTGCAACAATATGGATGGATTTAGCAGGGGTCTCAAACTTGCGGCCCGCGGGCCGCATGCAGCCCGCCGAACAATTTTGTGCGGCCCGCAGACTAATCCATGAACTACAGTTTCTGGTCGTTTTGTGACACTGAAAAGTGTTGCGTAACCGTTGCCTTTTGTAGACCTAGTGCGGCCCGCTGAATGGCTGTTATCTTGCTCTGCGGCCCACATGCCGAGTTAAGTTTGAGACCCCTGATTTAGAGGGTATTGTGCTGAGTGAAACAAGTCAGACGGAGAAAGACAAATACCACATGACTTCAGTTCTACAAGGAATCTAGAGAACAAAATAAATGAACAAAGGAAACAGAAACAGACTCAGAGGTACAGAGAACATTTTGATGGTTGCCAGAAGGGAGAGGGTTTGGGAGGGCTGGGTGTGAAAGGCGAAGAGATTAAGAAGCACGGAACAGTCACAGGACGTAAAGTACAGCTCAAGGAATAGAGTCAATAATATCGTAATAACTATGTACGATGCAGGTGGGTACTAGATTTATTGAGGTAATCACTTCATAAGTTATATAACTGCCTAATCACTGGCTGTATACCTGAAACTAATATAGTACTGTACATCAATGGTAACTGAAAAACAAACAAACCCCCATATTTTAAAAAGTAGTTTCTATCCCTTCAGTGTTGTTGTAGGGTTGTTGTTTTCTAAGTCAATATACACTGCTCACAAAAACTAGGGGAGTCCTGGCCGGTTGGCTCAGTGGTAGAGCGTCGGCCTGGCGTGCAGGAGTCCCAGGTTCGATTCCCAGCCAGGTCACACAGGAGAAGTGCCCATCTGCTTCTCCACCCCTCTCCCTCTCCTTTCTCTCTGTCTCTCTCTTCCCCTCCTGCAGCCAAGGCTCCATTGGAGCAAAGTTGGCCCGGGCACTGAGGATGGCTCCATGGCCTCCGCCTCAGGCGCTAGAATAGCTCTGATTGCGGCAGAGTGATGCCCCAAGATGGGCAGAGCATCGCCCCCTGGTGGGCATGCCAGGTGGATCCCAGTTGGGCACATGCACGAGTCTGTCCGACTGCCTCCCCATTTCCAACTTGGGAAAAATACAAAAAAACAAAACAAAACAAAACAAACAAAAAAAAAAAACCTAGGGGATATTTTGTCACTTCATATTCATTTTAAAATATCCCCTAATTTTTGTGAGCAGTATATATAAGATACCCTTCAATTAGCTTAGTAATTGGCACCTCTATAATTATGCGGATAAATATTTTCAACAAACAGATACTGTGTCTCAAAGAAAAGGAAAATCATCACATTGAAATAGAAATGAACGGGTACGTGAAAAGATCCTCGCCATCACTAATCACCAGGGGAGCGCAAATCAAATCCACAGCGAGGTCTCACTTCGCAACCATCGGCACCAGCTGTTACCAATGAGGCGAGGAACAAGTGCTGGTGCGGGTGTGGAGGAAACACGTGTACACTGCTGGCGGGTGTGTGCACTGGTGCAGCCGCTGTGGAAAACAGTACGGCGGTTCCTCAAAGAAATCAAAGAATTGCCATGTGACCCAACAATTCCCCTTGGACGTATTTATCTAAAAAAATGAGGAAAACACTAAATCGAAAAGATACAAGCACCCCACGCCCAGTGCCACGTTATTTACAACAGTCAAGATATAGAAACAACCTAAGTGCCCGTCAACAGGTGAGTGGGTCAAGAAGGGGTGGTACACGTATACAATGGAATATTCCTCAGCCATAAAAAATAATGAAATCCTGCCATTTTGTGACGGCATGGATGGACCTCGAAGGCATCACGTTAAATGAAATGAGTCAGACAGCAAAAGACAGACACCATATACGATATCGCTTATACACAGAATTTAAAACAAAACCAAGCCCATGGCATCAGAGACCAGATTGGTGGTTGCCGGAGGTGGGGGGCAGGGGCATGGGAAAATTGGGAGAGGGGGTGGTTGGTCTAAAAGTATAAACTTCCAAATGTTCTAGGAGTATAATTACGGCACGGTGACGATATAGGTAACAGTACTGGGTTGCATATTTAAAAGCAGCCAGGACAGTAAATCTTAAAAGTTATCATCACAAGAAAAAGGCACTACCTGTGGTGACAGGTGTTAACTAAGTTGATCTATACAAGTATCACAGCATTGTGTTGTGTACCTGAAACTAATACAATGTTGTATGACAAGTGTACCTCAATTAAAATTTTCAAAAATTTTTAAAGAGAGAAAAACAAGAAAAAAACCTAAATGGGACCATTGGCCAGTTCGCTTCATTGAGGCCCAAACACAGCCCAATAACTGAGAGGCCTTCCCCTTGATCTTCTAGTGGTCGGCAAAGTCATTAGTCAACAGAGCCAAATATAACAGTACAACGATTGAAATTTCTTTTGAGAGCCAATTTTTTTTTTTTAACTTAAACTATATAGGTAGGTACATTTCTTATCGAGGTAGCGCCTGCACATGGTATTTTGCAGAAGAGCCACACTCAAGGGGCCAAAGAGCTGCATGTGGCCCGTGAGCCGCAGTTTCCCAACCATAGTACTAGGCCATAATATCCTATTTTTCCTGCTGTATTAATCAATCACTGTAATGGCTGATATTGTGCTAAGTGCAAGGCTCATCTATGAAGTCTTGAGACCTGCCATTTGCCTCTTCACAGAGATCTTAGTATAAATATATGGCAAGTCTTCTGGTGACATCAGATGTTATTTGTTTACAGGAAAATGGTATTTAAAAATGGACCTTCCCGCCATGCCTAATCAATATCCAGCCATCACATGCTGCAGGAATACCTGTCTCTCTCTGCCTCTTTCTTATCAGAGACTTTCTAACCAGATCCAAATGGTGGCCCCATTCAATGATACTTACGGCTGAGCTTGGGGCCACGGCGCCAGTATTTGTGTTGTTTTTTCCCTTCTCATTGGTTATGCTCATTTAATTATTCACAAAGCTTTTGAACAGCAATTTAAAAAAAAAAACAACTTAAAATGAAAGAGGATGCCATGTGAGGTACAAGGCTGAGCCTCTCTGGTTTCCTGTCTGAAAACGGAGATCCTGGATTTACCTTGCCAGGAGCACTCTGGGAATTAAGAGATAATGTATGTCAAGTGCCTGTGCCGGTACCCAAATCCGGTATACGATCAAGAAATGGAAACAGCTGCCATAAACGGGAAGAGAGTCTCACTAGATGACTTGAAAGATGAAGTGACATTTCTAAGAGTCTAGGACTCTTGAGTTCTAACCTTTTAAAGGCTTACGGCACTGAAGAGAATCTCCCAATCACAGATACGTGTTGAGTGCTTACTACTACGGGCAAAGCACTGCATGTCCAGGGCTATTGTCAATAGGCGGAGGAGGAGCAAGAACTGAATCACCGATCTCACGCCCTTGTAGAATTGGTTCTCCAGTAAAATGAATGGAGACTACGGAAAAGTCCCCTCCCAGAGCAAGCAAGAGCCAGTGACAATCTCTTCCTCCTCGGAGGGTAATAATTCTGAACGAGGATGAACAGAACATGCAGATAGGAGACCTTCCTCGTCAGGGATAGTAGGAGCTTTTGCCAGGAAACAGGAAGGGCAGAACTGGGAGAAATAACTCCAGAATGCAGACGGCCACCCAAGCTCAGGAAAGCTGCGGGAGGGGCGGAAAGCTCGGGCAGGTCCGGTCAGGCGGGAGGGGCGGAAGGCTCGGGCAGGTCCGGTCAGGGCTTAGGGACTGTTGACGGGGAGATGGCGACCCCGAAACACCCTTGACAGAACCTGAGAGGCAGGAAGAGGCCACCCCTGCCCCCTGGACCCGAGAGAGGAGATGGGAGCAGGTGGATACTCAGGAGCAGCGATGGACTGCAGAGAAATCAGTGGCGTTTGGATCGCACACCTTTTATCCACCAGTGTCGAGGTGCCACCAGCCCATGCCCCAACGTGTTATTTTGTTACCTCCATGTAAGATGTAGTAGGTGTATCATACAAACCTTCACAGGGGATGGACATTTAAAAACAGATCTATGGCAACGGAAGTTGTCGCATTGTATTCTTCACCTTCCACCAGGCTTTGTGTGCGCCCACTCCGGAGAGAACAGGTGAAGTGGGGGGCGAGAGGGACATAGGGAGGTGCCGCTCTCTGCGCAGAACCATCTAAGGCAAAAAACACCCTAACAAGTCTCCCTGAGCTATTCTTCCAAAGAGAACCCTGCCTGTCGCCACTTCAGTCAACAGCCAGGCCAAGTGCCAGAGAAGAACTCAATCTCCCACCACCCTCTCTGGCTTCCAGCCCTCTACCTGGCCTTCCGATTCCGTTTCTCCTCAAAGGTTGCCATAGTTACACACCTGATGCCACTGCCAGGTGCCGGTAGGATCCTAACTCTCAGACCCTATAATCTGGTGGTAACCGTGTCTGACCTGGAAGAGTTTGGATGGTGGCACTCTTCAGTTGGTGCTTATTCTCAATTTGGGGAGGAAGGGACGCCCTCTGGTTAGGCTGTATCTTCTGAGGAGAGGGACGGAACCTTCTAGAGCTCTCTTTGTACAAAGTCTTGGGTGCAATAAAGTGCTGGGTTTTGTTCGTTTGGTTGGGTGGTTGTTTGGTTGTTTGGTTGTGGCAAAAAATGAGAGGAGCAAAAAAAATTGCTTCCTCCTCAATCAGGTGTATTAGCTGTAAATATCAGAGCACATTTTTTAAATGCGGGTTTTACACAGAGCTCGTTGTCCCTATAAGAGAACATCAAATTTGCTGTGGAACTTTTTTATATGCTTCATATGATTACTGTAGGGGCACAACACAAGGAAACACAAACTCTACGGGTCCTGTTTGCTCCAGCTCCTGTAAGTGACCGCATGTGGGCAGCCAGGGCCCCTCAGTGCCCGAATGTGCAGGGCGTCCATGGGACTGCCCACACCACTCTTGGGGTCTCGGTTTAACAAGCCTTCCATTGGGAGGACCCAGCTGGTTTCCACCCCTAAATGCTGGCACACTGCCTTGTCAATGGCACCGGGCGATACCTTTCTGCCAAGGGCTTGGTAGTCAGGCCGGGGCAGCCTCGGGATGCCTTATCACCCAGCGCACCTGCCGGGCCAGCGGCAGCCCGCCCTGCTATCTGCTGCATCTGTCAGCCAAGCCCAGGGGGTGCGGGCATGGTCCTCGCTGACAAGAAGCAGGACTAAGAAGCAGTTAGTTACTGGAGTTAAAGACAAACCACACAGCCCAGCCTGCGTAGCGTCTGGAGAACTCACCTTTATATCTCAAAACACCGAAGAAAAATTAATGCCACCGTTTGGTAGCAATTAAGTAAGTCCTATTTCGGGGGGGGGGGGTGTTTGTTTGTTTGTTTGTCTTGTTTTAAATAAAGTTAGGTGAGTTTTTCTGGCTTCTCAATTCCTTTTCCCTTGGGTTTGTCCAGGTATAGCCTGCACGGCTTCTCTGGGCTGACACGGAAGACCTTCGGGAACACCCCTCCACGGCTGATTTTGCGCCTCAAGTGGGGTGGGAGATATACACGAAAAGAGAGAAGCAGGTCTCTCGATGACTTCCTGAGAGGCTTATATAGGAAGGTGACAACAAGGTTATGCTGATGTTATAAAATACTGAGTGTTTTCAAGAACACTGTATTTTATCATGGTTAGCCTCACCAATCCTAGCCATCAAGACAAATGTGATTTTATCTAACTATAGTTTTTACACATGCATTTACAGTCAATTCCTTTCTCTTCTATTTCCCTCAATTAGCGAAGTGAGCTGATTATGCAACGAAGAGGTTGGCAGATAAGAATTATTACAGGATCAACATTTTTTGGCAGGCCCTCCCTTGGGCTGTCTGTGGTGTAAAAAAAAGAGCCTATGAAAAAAAAATTATTTTCTGATCTGCCCTAGATTCATTCAGGGTTAGCATTCCTAGGCCTGATTAATAAATGCCTGAATTTTAATCCCTTTTCCTACAAATTAGCCTGGTCTTTAGTCCAGATGTGAAAGAAACTAGACTTTGCTTTAAAACTGCAAAGCTATGCAACTGGGAAAACAGAAAATACTAAAACAAAATGCAAGCTAAGTCACTTGGGCAAGATATTAATTTAAAACCCACTAATCAGGAATTTGTGATGTCAGGAAGGCATCAGATAGGAATGTACCTTTGGCCTAATTGTGTAAGAGTTTGCTAAGCCAGAGGAAAACTTTTTTTTCCCCCAGAGAGGAGGCTGAAACTTTTAAAGATACTCTTTCTACTACCTGTTAGTAATTTTAGACACTTACAATACCGAATGATTTCTTACTTATAAATTAATTCTTGTCCACAACCGAAGTCCTTGAGCCCCTGCTAAGTAAACAAACCTTCCTTGGCTCACCTATAAGATCTGCTGTAGTGATGAAGGTGGCCTTTCATTTCTACAATACAAGCCTTTCCCCAAATCAAACGCTTCTAGTTTTCTATGAGCAAAGCAGCTTGTTGGATGTTCTGGTGTAAGCAACTTGCCAAGGTTCAAATCCTCCCCACCCCCATCCCGGGCTTCCATCAACTGGGCAGGTTATGTAGGGTCATGCTGCCTCCATGTTTAAAAAAAAAAAAAAGGGAACAATAATAAGTATACCTAAAAGATTTTTAAAAACCGTTAAGCACTTAGAACACTGCCTGGTCCCTTATAGTTAGCTCCGGTTGCCATGACACCGTAGTGTAGGTAGACACAGTCATAGAGCCCTAAGGCCTCTGTCGAAGAGAAACTTCTGTGAAATGGTAACCGTTTTAGAGCAGAGCAGACAGGGGTTTTTTATTTCCAGCTCCCCACCCCCGCCCCCGCCACCTCCCCCCCTTTTACAAGGCTCACGGGCACGTTGTCACACGCAGCGCATCACAACGTTTTCCGATTCTTCCCTCGGCCTCTCTTCTGGCTTCCTGCCACCCAAGCCTGCCAGGTACCGCTGGTCAATTATGCATAAGCTTCTTCTGAGCCACCGCCTCCCAGTCTCTCCGAACTGTCCCTGCTCGCTTTTCGGTGGTTCAGGCGAGGATCCACCTCTCCCTGAAGTCACCTCTCCTCGGTGCCCTCCACCGGGATAAACCCTTGACTCAAGACACACAGCCCTGCCGGGGGGAGCCCGTGTCCGGAGATTCCGCCCGGTCCTGAGCAGCCCGCCGCCACTTCTCGGACTCGGGGCTCCCCACACAAGACCAGAGACCACGACGAGGATGGCGAGAGCGACTGGACAGGCCAGTGATGGGATGGTTTCTTCGGACAAGACCAGGACGGGGGAGAAGGGAGGTTCATGACGCACCTGCATAAGTCCGCTACACGAACGGATATAAACTGGGGTTTGGACGCGGTGCCGACAACGGGAACCGCGCGCGCTCCCGCGCGCGCGCGCACACACGGGGAAAGAGGGGCTGTCCCGGGTTTCTGACAGTGACACGGGCCTGATCCGGACATGGACCCACAGCTCCCCTGATTTCCGGAGCGTCCCTGCCCCCGCCACCTCGGGACTCACTGTGCGCGCACCTCCGCGCCCCGCGCGGGCTAGCGCGCCCTGCCCTCCCCTCCCCGCCGCTTCCCTTCCCCCGCCCCCGCGGCCGCCGCTCTACGCCCCTCGCGAACGCGCTCCCCAGTGTCCTCTCGAACGCCCGCCCGCCCGCGTGGCTGCTGGGCTCCGAACCCCGGCGCCGACCCTCGCCCTCGGCGCGCGCGGCCGAGTCGCTGGCGCAGCCTTTGCCCCCGCATCAATCATTAACGGGCCAGCTCGGGCTGCGGCGGCCCGAGGAGGGGGATGGTACGGAACTCGAGACAGGGGACAACTCCATCCCCAGAGGCGGCCGCGAAACACTAGCCGGGGAGGCCCCCGCCCGCCCTCCAGCGCCTCTGCTCCCACGTCCCCGCCTCCCGCGCCGGGGGCGGCGGCGGCTGCGCCCGCACCGCGCGATGCCCAGTCACCGGGGCAGCGCCGCCGCCGCAGTCCGCCGCGCCGCCGCTGGGGCTGCCGCAGCGCGGGCGGCCCGGAGCCGGTAGCAGGGAGCCTGGCGCAGGGGACGCCGAGCCCCGCGCGCCCTGCAAGTCGCCGGCCGCTCACAAAGTGATTCTCTCTTATTTATTCACTTATTTTTAGGACCGGCTGCTCGGAGGTTCGGGTCTTCCCTGGAACCTGCAGCGACGCCCCCGGCGCGCGCACAAAGGCTCCGACGGCGGCCGGCGGGGGCTGCGGAGCGCGCGGGAGCCGGCGCCAGAGGTCGCCTGTTCACCGGAGCCCGCGCCAGAGGTCGCCTGTTCGCGTCCTAGCCAAGCCCGGGGCACCATGCCGCGGCGCCTGCAGCCCCGGAGCACCGGCACCAGGGGCCCCCCGGCCACGACCGGGGCGGCTTTGGAGGACGTCTCGCGCCCGCACCCCTCGGCCTCCGGGAACCCTTCGGCCCCGGCCAAGGCGCTGCTGCGCTGGGACGAGGTGCCCGACGACTTCGTGGAGTGCTTCATTCTGTCCGGCTACCGGCGGCTGCCCTGCACGGCACAGGAGTGCCTGGCCTCGGTGCTCAAGCCCACCAACGAGACGCTCAACTTCTGGACGCACTTCATCCCGCTGCTGCTGTTCCTGAGCAAGTTCTGCCGCCTGTTCTTCCTGAGCGGCCGCGACGTGCCCTTCCACCACCCGTGGCTGCTGCCGCTGTGGTGCTACGCGTCCGGCGTGCTGCTGACCTTCGCCATGAGCTGTACGGCGCACGTGTTCAGCTGCCTGTCGCTGCGCCTGCGCGCCGCCTTCTTCTACCTGGACTATGCGTCCATCAGCTACTACGGCTTTGGCAGCACCGTGGCCTATTACTACTACCTGCTGCCGGGCCTCAGCTTGCTGGACGCCCGGGTGATGACCCCTTACGTGCAGCAACGCCTGGGCTGGCACGTGGACTGCACGCGCCTCATCGCCGCCTACCGCGCGCTGGTGCTGCCGGTGGCCTTCCTGCTGGCGGTGGCCTGCACCGTGGCCTGCTGCAAGAGCCGCACCGACTGGTGCTCCTACCCGTTCGCGCTGCGCACCTTCGTCTTCGTCATGCCACTCAGCATGGCCTGCCCTATCATGCTGGAGAGCTGGCTCTTCGACCTGCGCGGCGAGAACCCCACGCTCTTCGTGCACTTCTACCGTCGTTACTTCTGGTTGGTGGTGGCGGCCTTCTTCAACGTCAGCAAGATCCCCGAGCGCATCCAGCCGGGCCTCTTCGACATCATCGGCCACAGCCACCAGCTCTTCCACATCTTCACGTTCCTTAGCATCTACGACCAGGTGTACTACGTGGAGGAGGGCCTGCGCCAGTTTCTCAAGGCACCGCCCGCCGCGCCCACCTTTTTGGGCACCGTGGGCTACATGCTGCTGCTGGTCGTCTGCCTGGGGCTGGTCATCAGGAAGTTCTTGAGCAGCTCCGAATTCTGCAGTAAAAAGTGAGCCTCCGCCTTGCAGGCAGGAGACCGCTGGTTTGCCCACCCCGTTTGGACTTTTCTGTTGTTGCTACTGTTTAGTTTGTTTTCCAATTGTGTTGTGTTTTCTTCTTTGCGCAAAGGAGGGCGCTGCAGAGCCACAGGGGGCAAGTCCGGTTCCACACGGGGCTTTCGAGGCACTTGGGGCTTTGGTGTAGGGAAGTGGGTCTAGCAAGAGGGAGAGAGGGCCACTGGGTTTTTGTTTTGTTTTGTTTTTTTCTTTTTTTGCCCCGGGAGACAATTCAGATGGTGTCTGTGACATCCCGGGATTTTTAGAAGGCAGTGAATAAAATCCCAAATAAAACCCCCAAACAGTTCGATTTTTCAAATCCTCTTCTGTGCCTGTGGTGACAAGAAGTAGCCCCTGAGAGGTCAGGTATGCATTCAAGAGGGTAAGGAGACAAAATCCCGGCGTACTTCCCTTTCCGTCTGAGGAATGCTTGGATTCGTCCAAAGAATGGAGCTTTGTAGGACATGGGCACCCAGATACGTAAGCCCAGGGCTTAACCTACTAGAAAATGCATGGAATGTGAACACAAGTTAACTACTTCAAAATGTTTCTCGGATGTCGTTTAAATGGTTATATATATATATATATATATATATATATATATATATATATATATATATATATATATAGTGATCTCTCGTTATTTCTCGAGCCTGTGCTATGCACTGAATTTTATTTGTCCTGCAGTTTTGAATTTGGTGACCCCTTCTGCATTGCACACACTTGAACTAGAAGTCAGGGCAAGGTGCCCGAGAGTCCTCAACTACTTTCATAAACAGTGTTTCCTAAAGGCCTGTGTGCCGGGACTCAGTGAATTACTCTACCTTAGGGACTCCGGTTAGACTACTAGTGAGGAGCTCAGTGGTCTGGGTAGATCCCAGCTGCCCGTTTACTTTAATGTATTCCATGAAACCTACTTCTTTTCTTTTCTTTTTTTGTTTGTTCTGTGTTTACTCTTATTCTTTCCTTCCCTACTTATTTAAATTACCACTGGAATCAATGTGCCTTTTGAAGCAATGTCCAAATGGCTGGCCCTCAAAGACAGGGGAATAAGCTTTTTTTTTTCCTTACTGGACTGCAAATCAGGGTCTAACATTCCACCCAGGAGGGAAGGAAGATGGTGTTGGTTTTAGGTTTTGGGTCGCGCCGGAAGTGCTGACCAGGACCGGCCGCGCCTAGGGCTGCTCCTCTAGGACAAGGGGCCCACCCATTGGTGTGGCTGTGGCTCCTCGCATAGCCGTCAGGGAAGCTGAGGGGATGCCGTTCTAGCCTGATGCCATCTCTCCTCGCTTAAAAAATATAATACTCAGGAATACACGAGGCAGTTACATGAGGAACGCCAGGAGCGTACTACTTGAATCGTGACTGAAATTTTTGAGTTCAATACGATGACCTCTTGCCTAGCGTCAACACTGAAATCTCATTGGGATGCAGACCGGTGCTAAAGAATGCCGGTCATCCGACGTCGTGGAGAAAGGAGTGGACAGTGCTCCTGAGGGCCTTTCTGGCAACCACCCTGGCCAGCGTTAGGTCGGACATTTTTCTTGTCCGTGCTGGCCTGCACCTGAGACCACTGAGGCCGTTGATTTGAATACTGAACACACTTCCTGACTCATCCTTTGGTTGTGAGCCAAATACGTCACTGAATGGGAAGTCTTGACTTGATGGGGTGACTCAGATCAAGCACATAAAACAGACGGACACCTACCTCAGCCCTGGTAGGTGACGCTCCTGAAAACGTGGCTGGTTTTGTTTGCCGCTTTTTTATTTGCGACGGTCTTGGTAAACCGAGAGGCCCGGCACGGTTCCCTGGAGGAACCAGTGTGTTCCGTGTGTTCATCTGCACGCAGAAGTTCATTTCATCTGTGTCTCCATTTGATGTAGAGCCTCTCGAGGGGATTGTAAATACACTTTGCACGTTTGCGGACAGGGATCGGCGTCTCGTCTTCTGCTCGAGTGCAGGGAGGGGGCTCCCGCTCGGTGACCGAGGCTGAGAATCGGTGCCTACTACAGATGCCATTCCTCACCTGTCTCTTCATCCAGTACCTGCCTTCAAGGGCAGCGACGGGAGGCCGGGCATGTCCACCTGCGCGCTTATTCGCCCGGCGCGCTTCTCTCCTCTGGAGCTCCAGAGAGCGTGTGCTGGCTTGGGAGCTGGAGACACGGGTCGATGAGTGTGAAAGGGGGGGCCTGTCGGGAGAGAAGACGGCTTCTGAAAAGGGGCCGAGGCGTTTGAGAACAAGACGCCGGTCCTGGACTCCTCGTTCGCCGTTTCTGCCGGAGGTCTGGGGTCTGCATGCCGAATGCTGGTTCTCGCCCTGTGTCTCTTTCCCTAAGCGGGAGCCCCTTCAGGATGAAATTATTATTACGCCCGTTGTCATTTCCAAACAGTTGTGATGTGTGAGCCCGGTAAGATGTGCCCGTTTCCCTCTCAGAGGTTTCGGCACCTGTTCCCGTCCCGGAGAGAAGGAGGACCCCTCTCCCCTCCCTCCCCTCCCCTTTTCCTTCCCTCCACTTCCCCTTTCCCATCCCATCCTCATTGTGGTGCGCCCGCCACACACTGACTGACAGAGGCCATCCTGGTCAGCGGGAGCCTGCGCTGGTGCACAGAGAGCGTCCAGTGGACCGACGCTGCCCGAGGCCAGAGAGGTTTGGGAACCTGTGTTATTTGCTAAATTATATCGGATTTCTGTCAAGATAAATGATGATATTTTAGAATCAGCAAATATTTACTAAAGTCTCCCAGTTTGCGTGGAACTCTCCGGGTATGTGACCTACCTACGTCGGGGGCCACAATGGCTGTGGGAATAACATAGCTTTAAAAATAGGTCTGCCCTCTCCATCTCGCCGCATCCTGTAAAGCTCAGGTTTTACTGGGTTGGCGTTCAGCTGTTGGAGAATGGAGGGCAGAGGAGGCGCTCCGCGATGACCTCTCCGCCACCTAGTGTGAGAGCCTGTGGTGGAACTCACCTTCTTTCCACTGGTCCGTCGCGATCCAGGGGATGTCACAGGGAGCAGCGCCGTAGAGTTGTGCCACAGAGACGAGGGCGTTTGGTCTCCGTGCCTGTCCCCCTGTGGGGCTGGTCTCTGGGTCTGACTGGGGCTCATTCAGTTGACGGTAGTGGTGAGGGGGTCCCTTTCGTCCCCGTGCTGGCTGCCGCACCCTCAGCTGAGGAAGATGACCTTCCCAGAGAGAGGAAGTGAGTTCTTTGGTCATGTCATGACTGGCTTGTAAAAATAAATGTGATCTTTTTCCACTGGCTGTCCACCTTCTATAAATAGTCCAGGAAGACCGTTCGGGGCTCCGGAGTTAGCCGGCTGGCCGGAGTGGCCTCCACATGTCCCCATTCATAAATCCTGCCTGTAAGTGCTTGCCGTCAAAACAAACAAACAAACAAAATGCTCAGCCTAACTCATCATGCTGCTTCAGGGCACATATTTCTAAGGATGCAAAATGAGGGGATGGAGGTGAATTTTATAATTTTTTTTTTTTCTGGTTTGGTGCTGATTCCGAGGGCTAACAGCAATAAAAACAGGTACTTTTATCTTCAATTTCTTCACAACTTGATTTGGTGAGCCTGTACCAAGTCAGAACAGAAGTTACGGCCGCGTTTGTCTTCATGCCAAGGTGGTACCGTTGGTCCGAGGCGACACGGTTGTTTTCAGACTGACATGAGAATGTGGGCCGGTCGTGTGCTGGACCGGGAGTGTGGGCGGGCCTGCACGGCTGTGATGTCTGGCCAGCCACGAACACGGACGGGAGAATAAAGACGTATATTGTACAACACACAATTGTAAAATAGAGTGAAGTAAGATGCCCGCTGTCCTTGAATTCAGATGATAAAATATTACGCAAAAAACGTTCATTTCTGTCATCGTGGGTTGTTCATCTGTTGACGTCGGCCAGAGCCGACCTCCCTCTGTCAGCGTCTCTGAGTTGATTCTCACCCCTTCGTTCATGTGGTCCCTTCAGTGGTCCTTGAGCGTCCACTGCAGGTTGGACATGGGGGGAGGGTCCATCACATCACCGCCGGCACCCTTTGTCTGCAAGTGGGCGGGGTGGGAGCACCAGAAAGCCCTCGTGAGGCCAGGGACCAAACTGATCTTTGCCACAAGCAGAATGTCCCAAGCCACCCAGTGTGGCTCTTTCTCCTATTAGCATAAGAGCAGTGCATAGAATCTTACTTCAATTAACATGCTACTTACCCACAACAGTTTCTATTTTTCTCTTCTATTTTCTTTCTTTTCTTCCTTCCCTCCCTCCCTCTCTTCCTTCCTTTGTTTCTGTCTGCCTTTAGGTTGTTGAGGATTTTATGGTTAAAAATAACTACAAAATTGAATGTAAATCCAGGCGAAGGCAGGCATATACTTACAAAGAAGGAGTTGAAAAACTTATCAGGACCAGTTAACACAGGCAGTAGTAACAATCACCTTTGGAAGGGTTATAATAGCCACATCATTATGAAGTAAGGTTCATCCAAAGTGCCTAAGTTGTGGTGTTATTAAGTGTCTGAATTTCATAGATAACCTAAGCTTTTGTTCTTTTTTAAATGCAAGCTGAGATGCTTACCTCTCCAAAGATGGGTGTTCTTTAGTCTTTTTTTCCTCCTTTAAGGTCTTCCTGGTGTAATCTATGAGACATGTCTTAGAAGAATAAAAAGATCTGGAGGAAATTATACAGAGAAAGTATCAGATATTAAAAAAAATAAAAATAAAAGATAAAAGACAGGACAGAGGCATGCGAGTTAGGGAGAACCGAGGGCTAGGTCCAGTCGGCTCCAGGGAGCAGCCAGTTCAAGGAGGGACGGCTTCACCCGGGTTTACATTTTGTCCCTGGAGGAGCGGGTGAACCCTCCCACCCCCCACTGTTAGCACTCAGACAGGCGGGCAGGGAATCCTACTGGGCAGCCTAACCACACCCTGCAGCCTTGCGCCTGAGCCCGGGCGCCCAGGTATATACGAGTGGCACATGTAGGTACCCCCTGGCTTCATGTCCTTCATGTGTTCCGGTACAACGAAGGCTTCAGGGGATAGAGAGCACCGGACAAGTGCAGTTTGCCTTCTGAACCCTTTTCTTGAGAGATGACCAGTGTTCTGCCGTGTGGTGCCTGGCAGAAAGCGCACAAGCCTCAGCAGGCTGGGAAGGGAGACCCCCACCCCGCCCCGGGCCAGGGCCGCGAACCGCTGTGTTTCTTCGTGAGAGGCCTCACGCCTTTGCCTGTGGAAGATCGTATTTCTTCAGTGGGACTGTTTCTCCAACGTGAAAGTGGGTGGTCAGCCCTCCCGAGTTACTTTTCCGAAAGGCTGATAAATACAAACGGCTGTTGTGAAGAGGTCATGGACGTCATGCCCCCGTGGCTGCCCGATTTCTAACCGGTTGGCAGGCTGTTTCGTTCTAGAAGAGCTTCTTCATGAAGAGCCTGTGACCAAGTAGCAGAATTGGAATGTTTATTTATAGGTCAGGGGCCAAGAGTGCTCATGTGGCTGTTTATTGTGGCAGGATGTGACTTTTGAAAGCTCTGAACACACAGCTACCTATATGCAACAAAGTGCTATTTACCTCTTTTTTTTTTTTTTTGGAGTTTTTGAAGCTATTCCCCCACTAGACGGCGCTTCTAAATGTAATGCCTGAACTCAACTACTTTTTGTTCTTGAACAATCTCTGGAAGCTCTTCCAAACACAGCATTTCTTAAGGAAAACCTTTTGAACGTGCAAAAGTTGCAGGACCCTTATCTCGGCCTTGTGGCTCCACCCGAAACAGGCGCCCCGCCCTGTGGTGGGCGTGGGGAGGTCCTCAGCTGGCTGTGGGCCCTGCAGCAGAGACAGTCCTTCCCTGCAGGGCGGCTCCCACGACGAGGGGAAGACACACCGCACCGTGGGAATAAGCCTGTCCCTGGATGAAAAGAGTGCGGGGGGGGGGGGTGCACTGATTTCCTTTCTACTTTTATTTTCATCTCTGCTTGCGAAGCGTCCTCTGTTTTTCATATGCTGGATGCCAAACGCCAATAGGAAAATTCTGAAAGCGGGATTCTAAGTTTATATTTTATAAGGTTGTAGTAGCAATTTGTCTATGAAAACAGGCCTCAGAGGCACACAAGTGAGAACCAGCACCTTTTAGAAAGCCTTGTCCTGTCCTGGGCATTTAACCACCTGGATCTCTTACCCAGCGGATAAAGGCCTAGCAGGTCTTTTAAAATGCCGATGCCCTAGCGTTTACCAGACAGGGTGCTCAGAGTCGGCCGGCTGGCCCGAGGCCACCATGTGGGTTTCTCAAATCCGTACATGAATCCACCCCCTTGCTGACTGACCCCACCCAGCCCACAGCCCAGTGCCACCCTGGAAACACTGGGAAATAAAAAACATAATAAATAATAATATGTTAAAAAAATTTTAAGGAAGAAAACTCTCAGATATGTTACACGTGTGTCACAAGGCTAATTAAAAATCCTTGTTGGAAACTTCGTTAAGTTCCCTCTCCCAGCAAGGCTGAGCACACAGGGTCTACTGTTCCACCCGGCCGGTGTCTGCCATCCAGGCTCTGAGCAAACTGCTCTTGGCGACTGAGTCTCAAGGCAGTAGAGGGACAGACGAGGAGCAGGCCACGGTGTGGGGGCAGAACCGTGGGGAACACTACAACCCGAAACATGCACAGCCCCGCCACCTGCTCCTGACTTCTCTGGGGCGGGAGGAGGAGCCAAGGCCTGTGCCCTCACTGCACAGACCAGGGCGAGGGTGACCCAGGCTGGGGGCAGGTTCCGAGGGCCGCTCCGATCTCTGCATGGAGCCCGCGGTAGGGGTGCTGAGCGCTTACCTCCCCCCCCCCCCCCATGGCCTCCACCCTTGACGCCTTCGCTCGCCACAAGCAGCTTTGATGACAAAAGGTTCCTCAGAGGATTCCATCCCGACCTTCTCAAACCATCTGCCTTCGGGGAGGTCCATCCATTTCTAAGCCAAGGGTCCCAATAGGACTGCTGTCCTCAGAGTCACAAGGACGGACCACCAGCAGGTCCCCTTCCTGCAGTGCAGGGGATGTTAGCGGAAGGGCCGCGCTCAGTGGGGGTTCCTCAGCTCAGAGGCAGGCGGAGGATTTAACAGTGACCAAAGAGAGACCTCCTAGTACCAGGCAGGTGTTTTTTTTTTGTTTCGTTTTCGTTTTCCATTTAATGGGGATCGTGGAGGGAGGAGAGAGGAACGCAGGCACGAAGGAAGAAAGAAACAGTTCTTTTTCCCCACCGCTCGCTAAGTTAGCTTTCAGGCCACCCGGTCTCCCGCCATCACACACATCCTACCCAGCAGTGCTGAGAGAGCTAGCGGGACTTTCTCGGGACGCACGAACGTCCCACCCGGGGTTTCCAACCTGCGCGCACTCCGCCAAGCATTGTTTGTTCACAATTCTGCACTATCTGGTAAATGAGCAAAAACAGTCCCTAGGAATGGGTGTCAATCGGGTCAGTTCTGTGCACGTGGCTGAACTAATTTGTGACGTACCTCTGTCCTGTGGTTTGCTCTGATCTTCCCTCTGGTCTTGCATATAAAATTCTGTATAACTATGCATTTCTTTTTTGGCTGAAAAAATGAATGTATGAAGTAATAAATTATTTGTAAGCATAGCGTGTAGGATTGCATTTGTACGCCTCTGTGTGTTTTCAGAAGATCTCTTCCAGCAAACAACTTATTCCGATATTAATAGGAAGCATGTGTAACACTAGTAAGCAAGCATGATAAGAAAAAAACATCATCCTTTTTTATAAAAATAAGCGGGGTAGAAGGGAAGAGTGTAAGTTTGTCCTGAAGAAGCACCCTGAGGGTATTGTTACTTGACAATTTTTAGTTAAATGAAATGGAGAATTCATGAGTTGCTCTGAAACTGTATCTTCTAAGAAAATATAATACTTGTAAGTCTGGACAATGAGGATTTCCCTTAAAGACCCTACTTTCCAAGGGCGCACGAGGCCCGTGGGCTTCTGGGTAATACAGCCTGCCCCTGACCCCTGCTGGCGGGTGGGACTTGGCAGTAGCCCTGCCCCCAAATAACCCCAGCTAGGAGGCGCGGCCGGCGGAGACGGCTCCGTTTTTAAGTCCTGTTGACTCTTGTTTCAGGCAGGGTTTTGTGGTTATTAGGAACAGGAGGCCTCCTCTTGTTTAAGCCTGGAAAGGTCTGTAGGAAGAATCCCGGGGAGTTCAGAGGACGCACGGAGCTGACCGCGCAGGCCGCAGGAAGGACAGCCGCAGGGACCGTGCAGGAGGCTCCCGCAGGACTCCTGCCCCAAGGGAGCCGCTCTCCAGCGCCCGCTGCACGAGTGAGCCAGCGAGCCAGCGTCAGCTGTTCTCGGCCCGGGTGGCCCGTGCCCAGCTCAGATTCCTGGGGGAGAGTGTGTGACTGTCCTAGCGCAGCTCACACGGGCTCTCCAGGCGTCAGGGAGCGCACACCTGTGACTCGGGGCCCTTTCCGGAACCACGTGGAGGGAAGAGGCTAAGTCTCCAAAGGAAGAGAGACCGGGCGGACGGAACAGCAGCTGTCCACTCCACTGTCCACCCCCTTTGGCTCTGTGGCTCACAGGCACACCGCCGTGATCCCAACCCGAGGAGGTGGATGGTTTGCCCAATGGGCACTATGCAAAGCATTTTTCCAAACCAAGTGTCTTACGGTGTGGGGCCCCCGCCCGAGCTCTGGAGCACCTGGTGACAGAAGGAGGGAGGGAGAGGAACCGGGCCAGCAGCCCGCAGCCACTGTAACCACAGCCCCGTGCCCCGCTGGCCGGCCCACACCCTGCTTTCCATATGTGTTTTCCTTACTGTAATACGGCTGTTATTTGTGTAGTCTGAGTCTCCTCGCCCCCTTCCCAAAGTCAACCCAACGTCCTGACGTAGAACTGCAGCGAGCTCCGGGCACGCAGGACCTCCACATGATGGGACGTCCCCTCGGTCAGGGCAGGATGTGGCTGGCGGCCCGCGGACTCACTGCACAGCGGCGGAGGACTGGGCGGCTGAGAGGCCAACTCCCACTCACGTCAGCAGCGTGCGGCGTCGCCGGTGCACGGCGGCCATCGCATCCCGTGGTCCGGGAAGCACAAGCCCTTCATGGTGAGATGAGCTCCTCGGTCCCGTGGGCTGGGAGGACCTCTGTCTACCTTGCTCGTGGCCACTCCCCTTGTTACCACCCATTATCTCCTGGGTCTGTTCCAGCCATCTGCCTGCCGGCCTGGAGACCCGTCTCCCCATCCTGCCCCCCATCTGCTCTATCTCGGAGCTGATCACAGGCTCCCATACCCTCTGGCTGTTCGTTAGGTCCGGGCAAGGGAAGAAATGGAGAAAGATTAAATGAAAGGAGAGGGCAGGACACAGGGATGTCCCTCCTGCCTCCTCTGCCTTCTTCCTTATGGCTCCATTTTCCCTCTGAGATTCTCAGCACTGGATGATGCTGAGGGAAGCCAGGATAAAGAATAAAGCCAGCTTGGCCCTGGCAGGTTGGCTCAGTGGTAGAGCGTCGGCCTGGCGTGCAGGAGTCCTGGGTTTGATTCCTGGCCAAGGCACACAGGAGAAGCGCCCATCTGCTTCTCCACTCCTCACCCTCTCCTTCCTCTCTGTCTCTCTCTTCCCCTCCCACAGCTGAGGCTCCATTGGAGCAAAGTTGGCCCGGGCGCTGAGGATGGCTCCATGGCCTCTGCCTCAGGCACTAGAATGGCTCTGGTTGCAACAGAGCAATGGCCCAGATGGGCGGAGCATCACCCCCAGGTGAGCATGCGGGAGTCTGTCTTACTGCCTCTCCATTTCCAACTTCAGAGAAAAAAAAAAAAGAATAAAGCCAGCTTATGGAGTGGTGCCAAAAGGGTAAATCACAAAGGGAGCCTTGATCAATCTGTGCCTGAAGCCTACCCACTTTTGGGCTTTCCCTTGTGTGAGGCCATCAGTTCCCTTGATTGTACAATCCGGTTTCAGTTATATCTATGCCTTGCAGTGGGAGGCATCTGGACTGGCCTGTAAGGTTTGCTAACCTTCCGACCACATATCACAGGATTCCAGCTTCACTCAGCTGGTCCATATTTGTGGCTCTGCGTGTGACATACACGAAGTACTCAATTGTAGAGTGCAGATTTCTGTACTGGGGCTCAGGGCTGCCCAGGGACCCTGCTGTGTTGCCCGACCGCTTTCTCTCCTGTTCTCCACCTCAGGCTTCTCATCTCTCTGACCGCGCCCCCGACTCTCCCCTCGGTCTCGTCTGTGATCCTACCGATTCCCATCCTGCAGAAACCATCCTCTGCCTGCGGCCCCTTGTTCTCCAGGGCGGTCAACTACTTCTCCTCAGTAGGGCTCTTCCCACGGACGCTGAGAACGGGCTCCTCTATCTCCCACATGCCGAAAGGAGAAAGCCACCCTCTCCCCACCAGGTCCCCGCTCCACAGCCGACCTGGGGCAGGAGCGGTCTCCAGGCCTCCCACTCACTCGTTCGCCCACTGCGCTCTGTCTCCCTTCATCTCCCGAGAACGTTCCTGCAGGGTTTCCAAGAACCTCCTTCTTGACCGACGGGCATTTCTCAGACCCCCTCCCTAATCCACTCCTTTCTTGGGAAAGTCCTCCCTCGGCCCCTGTGACCTCCGGGATCCCCCGCCCACCTCCTGTCCTGCTCTCTCACAACCTCCTCTCCTGGCTCCTCTCCCCTCGCTCAAGCGGGAGGCCTGTCTGCTCACAGTGTGAGCTCAGCCGTCTATGCTTACGGACGTGAAGGACATGGTCAGCACCGTGACCCGGCCACGTGACCGATCGATGCAGGCAGGTGGCATTGCCACCCTTGTTCTGAGAGCCTCGACCTTGTGCCTCCAGTGCACCGGACACCAACCAGGGGGATGCCTGTTCATTAGTCCCCATCAGCCCCACATAGCTGGGGTGGAGTCTGCTGTCTGCAACTGCAGCCCCCCGGTACACAGGCAAGAAGGACAGGTGACCAGAACGGGGAAGCCATAGCTCTCCGCTCCTCAAAACCAACCGCCAGCAAGCGGCACGCTGGGCTTCTGGGATTTTACCTTCCTTTTCCCCAGAAAAGCAAAGCTGGTTCTGTGTCGGGCAGCTTTTTCAAAAAGTTCACATCTATTCCAAAGCAAAAAACAAACAAACACCAAACAACAACAACAACAACAAAAAACACCAAAAAAAACCCCAAAAACCCCAAACATGAAGAAAAAAATTACCTAGGAGTTTTGGGGTTTTTCCCCCCTTAATGTCAACTTAACATAGCTGAAGAGATACTACACCAACACTTAGAGTCTCCAGGGGTCCTCAAACTTTTTACACAGAGGGCCAGTTCACTGTCCTTCAGACCGTTGGAGGGCCGCCACATACAGTGCTCCTCTCACTGACCACCAATGAAAGAGGTGGCCCTTCCAGAAGTGCAGTGGGGGGCTGGATAAATGGCCTCAGGGGGCTGCATGTGGCCTGCGGGCCGTAGTTTGGGGACGCCTGACTTAGACTATGTGTCAAGTGGAACAATAAGTTTAAATAATTTTCATAAAGAAATTCAGCTCCTAACAACAAAAATGCATTAAAGAAAAGAGTACACAGAGTAACAACATTAGATAGGCGCTCCATGAGGCTTTGATGTAAACACTGAAGGGAGACCCCCCCCCCTCAGCCGGAAGCCATCGGAAGTCAGCCAGAACTCCTCTTTCCCTGGACAAGGTCCTTATCGCTGTCACACAGCCTCCTACTTCTTCTAGGAGTACCCTCAGTTTTCTTTTGAGAGAGAGAGACGCAGGAAGAGTGAGAGAGAGAGAGAGAGAGAATGAGAAGCATCTACCCCTAGTAGTTGCTTTCCCTTCGGCTGGGCTCTGACTGCTTCTCCTACATGCTTTGACCAGGGATCAGTCCTTGAACTCAAGCCCAGACAGTGTCCCCTTGCTCAAGTCAGTGACTTTGGACTTCAAGCCAGCGACCTCTGGGCTCAAGCTGGTGACCTTTGGGATGGTGGAAGGATTCCCCTCCACCCGCCACCACTCAAGCCAGCAATCCTGCACTCAAGCTGATGAGCCCGTGCTCCAGCCTACAAGCTCAACCTTGGGGTTCCAAACTGGCGACCTCAGCACTCCGGGTCATCCACTGCACCACCACCGCTCAGGCAGCAGTGCCCTGAGTTTTCTTTTAGGAAGAACTCGACTGCATTGATGAGAATGCTCTCCCTGGGCGTGGGTGAGCATGAGACGCAGGTAGACCTGCAAGGGCAGAGTGTCTCTGGATCCCAAACGTGCCAAGACTCGCCCGTATGTGTCTTCCTGCAATTCTGTGAGGTGCCCACAGCCTTGCCTAAGTACTGCCTCCTTCTTTCTTAGTATTCTTCCTCCCTGAAGTAAGCCAGAGGGTCCCATTTCCTACAACTAAGGAATACAGACGAGACTTCCAGTTTCTAGTCCGGCGTGTAAAGAGCTTAGACGTCGTCACTCCACCCTGACAGCAGTAGGAAAGCTGAACAAACTGAAACACAAACAACTCTTTTTAGATCCGTCAGGGCAGTGGGGTCACGGGGCAAACCAGCCTCCTCAAAACCGGAGGTATTTCTTTTTTTTTTTATTTGTTTTTTATTAAGTGAGAGGAGGAGAGGCAGAGACAGACTCCTGCATGTGCCCTGACCGGGATCCACCCATCAAGCCCCCCCTACCAGGGGATGCTCTGACCATCTGGGGCCGTGCTCCCAACTGAGCTATTTTTAGCACCTAAGGTGGAGGCTTCAAGGAGCCATCCTCAGCGCCTGGGGCCCATGCTCTCGAATCAATCAAGCTATGGCTGTGGGGGGGGGGAGAGAAAGAAAGAGAGAGAGAGAGAGAGAGAAGCAGGGGTGGAGCAGTGGGAAGCATCAACTCATACTTGCTTCTCGTATGTGCTTTCACGAGCAAGCCTGGGGTCGCAAACTGGCCACCTCAGTGTTCCAAGTCGACGCTCTATCCACTGCACCAACACAGGTCAGGCAGAGAGGGTGGATATTTTTAAAATATGATTACCTGTGCAATTTATAAGTACTTCCTAAAATCATAGAATTAATCAAAGAGGCCCCATATCCTGTCTACTCACACAACTTCCATCCTGCCTACCTGGAACCCATGTATCTGTAAAAATATATGTGAAAAAACAAGAGTTAGGGAGAAGGCATGCAGACATTTTCCGTAGAAAATGTAACTCTGAGAGTTATATTGTTAATTAAAGATGACTTGAGTAGGTTTTTACTTCAGCATTTCATTCCATTGTTC
Source organism: Saccopteryx bilineata (assembly GCF_036850765.1). Lineage (NCBI taxonomy): Eukaryota > Metazoa > Chordata > Mammalia > Chiroptera > Emballonuridae > Saccopteryx > Saccopteryx bilineata. Next base: position 1,705,360 of record NC_089497.1, on the reverse strand, counting down.
CCCATGTTGGTTGATCCTTAGCTGCTATAAATCTGTTTTTTGTTTGTATTTTTCTGAAGTGAGAAGCGGGGAGGAAGAGACACAGACTACATGTGTCTAACTGTGATCCACCCGGCATGCCCACCAGGGGGCGATGCTCTGCGCATCTAGGATGTTGCTCCACTGCAACCAGAGCCATTCTAGAGCCTGAGGCAGAGGCCATGGAGCTGACCTCAGCGCCGGGGCCAACTTTGCTCCAAAGGAGCCTTGGCTGTGGGAGGAGAAGAGAGAGACAGAGAGAAAAGGAGAGGGGGAGGGGTGGAGAAGCAGATGGGCGCTTCTGTGTGCCCTGGCCGGGAATCGAACCAGGGACTTCCACACACAGGGCCGACGCTCTATATAAATCTGTTTTGATAACCTGTAGGTATCAATGTCAAGTTCTTTCATATTCTTATTTTAGTTACACAGAAATGCCATGAAGGACAGAGAGAACGAGTTTCTGCAGACACCAACCTGTACTCCACCAGCTAGGAGACGATGGACACGTCTTGTGTCCCAGGCAAGGAAAAGATGCATGGCCTCCATCCTGGTGTGGTTTCGGTCGATGTTTTGGTTTTCATTTGCTCTTTTTAATTTGTAATTTTGGTGTTTTTCTTTGTATCACTTTCAGCTCCCACAGAACGGGTCCAATATAAAAGATGGCAGACGTGGAGTCCCGCCAGCAGCCCCTAGTTTTGGTCCCCGGTGTGACCTGTGTGTCTGACCGCATGTCAAGTGTGTACCTGGACAGGTGCCGATGTCTCACAGAAACCCACGAGGGGACCTGGGGCACGAGGTATAAATCTTGGGGCTTCCCTCCGTTAATTATTGCTGATGGAATCTGGCCCAAAGGAACTTAAAAGAGAAAAGTGATGGAGTAAAGTTTGGGGGGGGGGGGCTCCGGGGCACCAGTGGCCGTTGGGTAGCCTCCCATCCTGGTGCTGGACGGAGCCACTTGAGCCCCGGCCTGTCTGGCTGCGGTGGGGAAGGCACGGAGCTGTCCCGCAGAGCTGAGTCACTGCCACCCGGTGAGTCAGACTCTAGTGCGGATGCGGTTCTCCTGTCCTCCCTGAGCGCAGCGAGCCCAAGCTCCACCGGGGACACCAGGGTACCTCGGAACATACACCTCTTTCTCCCCGTCCATGCTGTTCAGTCCCATGAGCAGTCGTGTTGCTCAGCTCCCCGCTCACGTGCTGGGACTATTCACTACAGCACTGCAGAACCCACCCCCACCCCCCTGCCTCAAGGAAACAAGTGCACTCAGGAAAAGGAGGGGCTGCCGCCCCAGGGCCTCCTGTGCCACGCACCGCAGCCAAGCCGCATCACGCCCCCTAGCCCGGAGCTCCCGCAGCAGGGGGAGCGGGCCCCACACTGGGGGCAGCGGTGGGCATCCTGCCCCTCGCAAGAGCCCGAAGAGCTGTACATGCACACACGCCCCTGACTCACACGCCCTGGGCACTGCGAGGTGGCCAGATGCCTCCCGGGCGGTACAGGTCTCCAGACAGGAGGGGCAATTGGGCAGTTCGGGGTGGGGTGGGGTAGTCGCTCTGGTTTGGTTCCCCCAGGAATTCGGGCACGGCCCATGTAGGCTCGAGGTCCAGGGCTCCGCGCGTGGGCACTGGTGGGGCGGGTGGAGCGGTGGGACCCGAACTCCCAGCCCTGCAGATCCCGAGAGCGCAGCGGAGTGGGTGAGCTCCTGCCTCCCGCAGCCACATCGGCAGACCTGGGCCAGGGTCGGCTTAGGGAGCTACTCGACCCCTCTGGGCCTCCATCTCCTCACCTGTGAAATGGGGTTAGAGCTACTTCCCACCTCATGGTAGTGTGAGGATTCCCTGCATGAGTGCAAAGCTGTTTCGCTTAGAGTCCGGTGCATGCTGTGTGTTCCAACATTTTAGTGGCTGTTCTGTCGGCTCAAAGTCTTAAGGACTTGTAACACACCCAGTCCATGGGACCCCCCGGGGTGGGGGGGGAGGGGGGGTTGTGTGCACCCTGGAGGAAAAGCTGGATGGAATTAACTTTCTACTCAGTGCGGTCACAGAGAAGAAATACAATGCAAGCCACACGTGCAATTTTCCACTCCCTACATTATAAGAGAAAAAAAAAAAAGGATGAAATTAATTTTAGTGATATATTTCCTTTAGCCCACTGTATCCAAAATGTTAGCATTTCAACATGTGGCCTGGGCCACATTTCAAGACCTTCAACCTCCCGTGAGCTGGACAGCATAGTTCAGACTGGTCACCGTTTGAATCTCAGCCCCAATGCCACCACCACCTCTGATTATCTAAGTAGCTGCCCCTGCCTCCAGCCCCGCACCCCCCCATACACGAATTTAGCATGGCTTCACCCTATTTCTTTTCTTTTCTTTTTTTTTTCTGAAGCTGGAAAAGGGGAGAGACAGTCAGACAGACTCCCGCATGCGCCCGACCAGGATCCACCCGGCAAGCCCACCAGGGGCAACGCTCTGCCCACCAGGGGGCGATGCTCTGCCCCTCCGGGACGTCGCTCTGCTGAGACCAGAGCCACTCTAGCGCCTGGGGCAGAGGCCAAGGAGCCATCCCCAGCGCCCGGGGCCATCTTTTGCTCCAATGGAGCCTCGGCTACGGGAGGGGAAGAGAGAGACTGAGAGGAAGGAGAGGGGGAGGGGTGGAGAAGCAGATGGGCGCTTCTCCTGTGTGCCCTGGCGGGGAATCGAACCCGGGACTTCTGCACGCCAGGCCAACGCTCTACCACTGAGCCACCCGGCCAGGGCTTCACCCTATTTCTAACACATCACCTCTCACCGTGTGACATCGCCTGTTTGTCATCTCTCTCTCCCCATTGGCACCTCAGCTCTGAGACGGCAGAGGGGGACCCTGGACACCAGCACGGCCCCGCACCCTGCGGCCACTCATTTGCTCCTTGCGGCCTGACAGGCAGCAAAGAACCTAATAAGTGAACAAATGACTGGAGGTGGGAGATCGTCCTACTCTACAGACAGACAGGGCCAGCACCCGAGGGTGACAACGAAGGTCTCTCGTCCGCGCGGAGGTAGTCATATTGCAGTGGAAGAATTTACAGGACGCGCAGTGTTCACCGGGACGTGGAAACACAGGCTTCTATAAATCTGGTGACTGATGGAGCAACGGCGAGTGACGCAGCCGCGACCTTTACGCGGAGGGTTATAGACGGATTCACCCAACTGTGATGAGGTGAGTATCACCCGTTCGACAGTCGTTCGTTTTCTTTACGGAGGAACTGAAATGTGCCAACGCCAATATATAAGATTTGTAAAAGAAGAAATAGTTCTCAGAATAAACACTGATACGTAAAAACACTAAACTGAAGAGCCAGTTAACTGCGGGGTGGGTGACCCTGCACCAAAAAGAGAGTCGATGGCTGGCACGCCAGCGTGGGTGTATATATGCTCTGTCGAGACAATTTAGCAATAGTGTTCTCTTGATAAAACTAGACATTTGGGCTATGGGTCAATAACAGTAGTTAAAACTGAGTTCTGGACAGGCTACAGAATTAAGGCAATAATTTTTTTTTTTGTACCAGTTCTAATGGACTCTTTAACTATTACAAAATGGTTAGTAGCCTGACCAGGTGGTGGCACAGTGGATAGAGCGTCGGACTGGGATGCAGAGGACCCAGGTTCGAGACCCCGAGGTTGCCAGCTTGAGCGCAGACTCATCTGGCTTGAGCAGAAAGCCCACCAGCTTGAACCCAAGGTCACTGGCTCCAGCAAGGGGTCACTCGGTCTGCTGAAGCCCCGCGGTCAAGGCACATATGAGAAAGCAATCAATGAACTAAGGTGTCGCAATGAAAAACGAATGATTGATGCTTCTCATCTCTCTCCGTTCCTGTCTGTCTGTCCCTGTCTATCCCTCTCTCTGACTCACTCTTTGTCTCTATAAAAAATTTTAAAAAAAAATGGCGATTTCCAAATCTGACTGCAAAGAATTACCTAGGGGACTTCTACAATACAGATGATTTTCCTGGGCTCTAACCTCGGAGACTAGAACTCAGACACCCTACCCAGGCCCTGGAGGCTGTCGTTAAGAGAGCTCTCTGGAGGTCTTCCGGGGTCAGCCGGGTCTGGGAACCCTCTCTCTGCAGCAGGACTGTCCAAGTGTCAACAGACGCGGATGCTCCAGGACATAGAGGCTCACGTTCCAAGAGCCTCTCATCTGCCTGGGTCCCTCCCAAAGCCCTCTATGTAATTTTGCGTTTGTAATGTTGTGTTCTTTTTCTTAAAGGAGGAAAAAAAAAATTGTCACGTGTTCTCTCTCCCCACAAAGCCTTGATCTGTTCCTGGCCATGAACTCTACTGTAGTCAGAAAATTACAGCCGCAGAGCAAGCCTGGCCCTTCGCCTGGTTTTGTACAACTCACAGCTAAGAATGGTTTTTACATTTTTTTAATGGTTTGAAAAAAAAAAAAAGGAAAAGAAGAATAACTCTTTATGACACACAAAAAATTATATGAAATCCAAATTTCAATAGCTAGAGGACAAGTTACATGGGCTCACAAGCCAGGCTCGTACACTTCTAAATCGTTGGTGACTATGGCAATGTCAGACGTGAGTAGTTACAACAGAGAGTGTGTGGCCTGCAAAGCTTAAAATATTTACTGTCTGACCCTTTACAAAAAAAAAAAAAAAAAAAAGTGGGCCAACTCTTTGACCTACCATCAAATGATGACATTATAGACAGCAGAGAATTGATTGGAGAGGGTGACTTTATTAAATATGAAAAGCCTGATAAGGAATTGTTTGACGTAAACAATGGTAGAAGTGAGACACTTGAGTTCTCGGGTGGTTAAATTCAAATGTGACTGTCACAGACTTTCTAGAACCACAGCGTCTTCCTTAATATCATTTAGAGACACGATGGCAGAACTGAAGGGTTTGTAAGAGGATTCAGGACAGGATGATTACCAGTAAAAAAAAAAAAAACACACAAAACCCCCCCCCACACACACACACAAACAAACAAAACCTTTCCAGGTTGAAAACACAGGAAAAAATCTTGGAGGATCATTGTAAAAGATGTATACAATGAGATTAACCATGAATAATAAAATAATGTGTGTTCTGGGTTGTGGAAAAGTACTGTAAGATGTTGCTCAAGTTATACTTCAAAGTGTGTGGCTGAGCCAGTGAACCCAACACTTGAAACAAAGCTAAAAAAAAAAAAAAAATTAGAACAGCAATGATTAGGTGAACTGGACCAGAACTGTGACAGATCATTGAATTCTGGCAACAAAGCAGATCAAACAATATTGATTTACTTGTCCATTGTCATTGACGGATGATGGGAATGTATGCGGAGTCGTGAGGGTCACTCTGAAGCTCTGAGAGGGAGGAGGGACGTCTGTCAGAGGACAGTAGTCACAGCACCCTGAGCTGGTGTGTCCAGTCGCTGGTCAGGGTCCGTAGACGCAGCCAATGTCTCAGTCCAGCAAGGAGCCAAAGAGCAAATCAGTGGGGAGGATTCGTCAGTGAAGATGTTCGTTCAGTTGAGAGGTCATTTAGAAAGGCAGAAGCTTTACATTTAATAGTCATCCTGACATTGCAGAACTCATGACTGGATTGTACACAGGAAAGTGAGAGATCTTCCTTAGCTGACACTGGGGCCTGGGGCTTTGGAGACCCAGGTGATCTATCTGCTCAGTCCCACTCCTGATGGAACCCCGTCCGTGTGGCGGCCATTTATTCTGTGTCTTTTAGAGGGAGCACAGCCGTCCGGGTTCCAAAGGCCACCCGGGAATAATGTCCCAATCCTAGTTCAGCTTTTCCACTTGTATGACAAGAGAAGGCTCTTGCGAGCTGGAAGCTCGGAGAATTGTTGATGACCTGAAGGAGGAGTGAGTCACCAGGCACACACAGGCAGAGAGGAAGAGAAGCCACGTCTCGGAGCACCTGCCCTGTGCTCGACACTGGGCACAGGCTACTTCGTGGTCTCCACGTTCCCCCGGTACCGTTATCCTCGAGTCCACCTTCCACGTGCAGGTCTGAGGAAACAGGGCGAGTTTCTTGCTTCTACCATCCGGCCAGTGACTGTGGAGTTGAACTGGAATGCAGGTCCATCCCTCTGCCCAGCCCTGTGTCTTCACCCTTCCAACTCATCCTGCTCCGGGCAGGCTCTCTGCGCTGAAGATCACGGCGTCATCAATAGGTTTTTCTGCTTTAACGACCAGCAAGGCCTTTCTTTAAACTTACCTGAGTTATAAAAACTAAACTCCTACCCTCCATTAATTCATTATACTGTCTCTAAGATGGAAGGTCACATTACCCGTCATGGTCTTTCTTAAAGGGACAAATTCTTCATCTCAAAAATGTCCTCTTGGCCTGACCTGTGGTGGCGCAGTGGATAAAGCGTTGACCTGGAAATGCTGAGGTCGCCGGTTCAAAACCCTGGGCTTGCCTGGTCAAGGCACATATAGGAGTTGATGCTTCCTGCTCCTCCCTCCCCCGTCTCTCTCTCTCTCATTCTCTCTCCTCTCTAAAAATTAATTTTAAAAAAAGTAAAATAAATAAATAAATAAATGTCCTCTTCTAGGCCCCTTGGAGAGTGTACACATTTACACATCCAGATAGGCCATAACAATTGTCTCATAGGCTGATGCAAAGCTTGGCTGACCACAGGGGGCCCCAGGCAGGCAAGCAGTCCTCCTGACCCCTGATTCCAGGGGTGACTCCGTGGTTTCTTTTCCACCACACTCCAGTTAGAAGTGAAGTTGTAGTTCTAAGTCTCTCCCCGACTCCCTGGGGTGGGGTTGGGGGTGGGGGTGGGTTCTTTACACAAACCATCACAGTAATGGATCACGTGGTCTTTGCTTAGGTGATGCTCAGTGGTAAAAACACATTCATCATTAGAGGAATTATTATCAGCTTCTTTTAAAATTGGTTAAAGAACATGTTGCCGTTAAGACGTCCTTTAGTTCCCAGACAATAAAAGCTAAGGGAGTTCCTCACCGTCAAACCAGTATTACAGGAAATGTTGAAGGAGCCTTTTTTTTTTTAATAAAAAAGTAGAAAATAATAAATAATAAAATGGCAATAACTACATATCTATCAACAATTACTTATATGTGAAGGGCTTAAATGCTTCAGTCAAAAGACATAGGGTGGCCCTGGCTGTTTGGCTCAGTGGTAGAGAGTCAGCTGGCATGTAGAAGTCCTGGGTTCAATTCCCAGTCAGGGCACACAGGAGAAGCACCCATCTGCTTCTCCACCCCTCCCCCCTTTCCTTTCTTTCTCTTCCCCTCCCACAGCCATGGCTTCATTGGCTCAAGCAAGTTGGCCCTGGGCACTGAGGAGGGCTCTATAGCCTCCATCTCAGGTGCTAAAAAATGGCTCCAGTTACAACAAAACAATGGCCCCAGATGGGCAGAGCATCGCCCCCTAGTGGGCTTGCTGGGTGGACCCTGGTTGGGGCACATGAGGGAGTCTGTCTCTGCCTCCCTGCTTCCCCTCCTCCCACTGAAAAAGAAAAGACTTAGGTAACTGAATAAATAATAAAATAAGACCCTTACACATGCTGCCTACATGAGACATACTCCAGATGGTAAGACACACAGAGACTAAAAGTGAAGGGACAGGAAAAGATATCGCATGAAAACGGAAATGAGAAAGAAAATCTGGGGTAGCAGCACTTACCTCAGGCAGCAGACTCAAAGCCACCCAAACACGAGATAGAAAAGGCCCATGCCTCCTTTGTTCATTACAGCATTGCTTCCCAGAGCCGAGCCACGGGAGCAACCCAAGTGCCCCTCGATAGAGGACTGGGTAAAGAAGAGGCTGTACCTGTCTACAGTGGGATCGTACTCAGCCATAAAACAAAGTGAAATCTTGTTAAAAAATCTATATTGAAATTATTGGGGTGCCATTGGTTAATAAAATTATACAGAATTTCTAATATAATATTGTGTAATGTCAACAGCCATTTAAAAAATTAAAAATCTAAAAAATATGATACAGAATTCTACAATGTGTCTTCTGTATATTACATTGTGTCTTCTCCACCGCAGTGGAGTCTCCCTCCATCACCATGTTCCGCCTCCTCCCTCCCCCACCCCTCCCCTCCCCCTTCCTCCCTGCAGCCCCCACACTGTCATCCGTGCCTGTACCTTTCTTCCCTTTGCTTATTCCTATCACTGTTTCTTCCCATCCCTCGACCCCCGTCCCCTGACCGCTGTCAATTTGTTCTCATGAGTTCATTTCTATTTTATCTGTTATTTTGTTCATTAGATTCTACACCTGAGTGAGATCATATGGTGCTTGTCTTTCTCTGACTGGCTTATGTCACTTAGCACAATGCTCTCCAGGTCCATCCGTGCTGTCACAAAGGGTAAGATTTCCTTCTTTTTTACAGCCAAGTAGTATCCCTTGTGTAAACATACCACAGCTGGTGTATCCACTCATCTACTGACGGGCACTGGGGCTGCCTCCAGATCTTGGCTGTTGTGAATAATGCTGCAGTGAACACAGGGGTGCACATATGCTTTTAAATGAGTGTTTGAAAAAAGAATGAAATCTTATCATATGCAACAACACTGAGGGACCTGGAGAATATTATCCTAAGTGGAATAAGCCAGACAGAAAAAGACAAATGCCATTTGACTTATTTATATGCAGAGTCTAAAGAGCAAAATAAATGCACAAACAAAACAGAAACAGACTCAGATAGAGAGAACATTTCGACAGTTGCCAACCAGGAGGGGGAGTGGGGGGGCAGTTTGGTGGAAAAAGGAAGAGATTAAGATGTGCCAATTGCCAGGTGTGGAAACAGTCACGGGGATGTAAAGTACAGCATAGGGAATGTAGTCAATAATATTGTAGTAGCAACGTATGCTGTCAGATGGACACTAGACCTATCCGGGTGATCACTTTGTAAGGGACAATATATAAATCTCTAATCACTGTGTGGTACACTAAAAACTAATATATTATGTCATCTGTAGTTAAAATTTTTTTTCATTATTTAAAAATAAATATATTAAGGAATAAATAACCCAGAAAAAAGACCTTACTTAGTAAGTTATTTTATTGACTGGTAGATATCTCATTCTTTTTCCTCTTTTTCCAAGTGAGAAGAGGGGAGATAGAGAGACAGACCCCTGCATGCACCCTAACCGGAATCCACTCGGCAACCCCGCATCTGGAACCCATGCTCTGCCCATCTGGGGCCATGCTCACAACGGAGCTATTTTTAGCACCCGAGGTGGAGGCCCCAGGGAGCCATCCTCAGCACCTGGGGCTGATGTGTTTGGAACCAATCGAGCCATGGCTGTGGGAGAGGAAGAAAGAGAGAGAGAGAGAAGGGGGAGGGAGAAGGATGGAGAAGCAGACGGAAGCTTCTCCTGTCCAGGAATCAAACCCAGGATATCCACACGCCGGGCCGATGCTCTACCATTGAGCCAACCATGCAGGGCTAATTTGTATCTATTTCTATTCCCTCCAAAACTGTGTTCTCAAGTTTGTCAGAGATTAAAGTATTTCTTTTTTTTTTTTTCTCCCTAATC